>NC_087206.1:48812460-48884960 GCF_015104395.2 Macrobrachium nipponense | reverse complement strand
AGTTGAACCTGCCTGTTTGCCTCTGCCAACTACGCAGTCATATCCCTTGTCTTCTCACAAAGCGCATCGTTTCTCTGCCCAATTTTCTTTGCGTTGTCCTTCTGTTGCTGATTTTTTTCTGCGATCTTGAGGATCTTGTCTTCCAGTTGTTCTTTCTCCCTCTTCTCTTTATCTTTCTCCTTCTTCAGAAACAACGTTTCAGCTTCGAGCGAGTGGGGCCTGTCTTGCCAGGCCTGCTGTTACAAGGTACCTCACGAGTGATGTGTTTTTCCCTCTCCCTCTCCTTATGCATCTCTTCATAGTAGTCGATGCCTCTGCTGCAACTGAAGTTTTATTTTGTCTAAGTTCACCTGCTGTTCTCTCTGGAACTGGATGGGGTCTCGCAAGGCAGCAATTCCCTCCTTCAGTTCCTTTTCCTTGCTTGGCTCTGCAGACCTATCATCACAAATCCACGGCTTCACCGGTGACCATACCGCTTCCACAAACAAAATGACTATTCCTGAGTTAGATTTCTCTCACAACGTCCCAACAAGAGCTACTGCCAAGGCCAGGTAAGGCCACATTTTCTTGAAACTGGAATCCATATCTGAAGTATGTTACGTGCAGAGAGAAAAAGGGAATACCCATTTCTTATTTACATTCTTCTCTCTCGATTTTTCATTGATCTATATTTCACGAGAGATATTTCAATTTTTCAAAATATATCAGGAAAGATTTTGAAAGTTTTGAATGATGTTTTATGTCTCTTGGTGTCATAAATTGCTGAAATTCTCTCTCTCTCTCTCTCTCAGGTCGGAAGTTCTTTATTTGTTCCTTCATTTGCGTTTAAGGCTTTGCAGTGATAAGCTTATTCTTAGCGGGTTAAGGAATATATAGGTTTAAAAAGAGAGAGAATGGGAGATTGTATTTTAGTGTTTACTGGTATATTTACATATGAGAGTGCATGGGAAATCACTCCGTTTAGAATAGAAAGTCTAATGTGTATACCAGAACTATTTTCTTCGTGTAAAGCCTTCAATTGAGGCTTTTTGTAATATAGTTCTGTCCATCTACACACACACACACATATATATATATATATATATATATATTATATATATATATATCTATATATATATATTATATATAAAGATATATATTATATATATATATCATCATCATCATCAGCCGTTGCTAGTCCTCTGCAGGACAAAGGCCTCAGACATATCCTTCCACTCCCGTCTGTTTTTGGTCTTTCTATGCCAGGGCTTCCCAACCACCTGTGGCCCTAGTCGGCTTGCGCCCCTTAAAGATGCTTAGTGGGGCCCTCAGAGCAATATAAGAATAATGCTGCCTTTTTACAAATGAAATAGTGAAATGGAAACTTAGATCTAGGCTTACTGATGAGCATCTTCACAAATTTTGAGGCTTTCTGTTACAAATGTTGAAATAGATATTGCCGACCTTGCAAATAAGATGCAGCATCAAGTTTCCCATTAAAGATGAGATAAACAGAATTTTCAATAACTCATTATTCTTTGCACAAACTGTACAATAAAACAAGCTTCTATTAAGAATCTTTTATCCATAGGAATAATACCTATTTAGCAATAGATAAATAAGTATTATTCCTATATGAGTCTACGCCTTAACTAAACTCTAAGCGAAATTATAGAGATACAAATAAATGTGAACTTTCTCCAATATTAAGGATAATTCTAATATGCGGCCCTCATCTGTATTTGGAATGATAATGTGGCCCTCTCATGCAAAAAGGTTGGGGCCCCCCTGTTCTGTGCTATTGTATACCCACAAATTTTAATTCTTAGCTCGTCAATCCATCGTCTTTTCTTCCTTCCCGTGCAATCTCTAGGCGACCAATTCTGTTATTCTGTTCGTCTATCCATTATCTTACATTCTCATTATATCCTGCCCACGCCCATTTCTTTTTCTTTCTTGTTGTTAGAATACCCTCTAATTTAGTTTGCTTTCGTATCCATGTTACTCTTCCTCTGTCTCTTAGTGTTATTCCCATCATTATTCTTTCCATAGGTCTTTGAGTTGTAACAACCTTATGTTCTAAGGCTTTATTAAGGCTCCAAGTTTCTGATGCGTAAGTTAATACTGGTACGACCGTTTGATTAAATACTTTTCTTTTCAGAGGAAGCGGCATTTTACTTTTCATAATCACATTTTGTTTACCCAAAAGCTCTCCATCCCATGCTTATCCTTCTTTTAATTTCGGTCTCATGTCCTGGGGAAACACTTACTGTCTGTCTTAGAGTTTCGTCCATAACCCTTATTTGTTGTCTCTCTGCATTTTCATTTAACATTATTTAGTTTTACTCATATTCATTTTCAGTCCTACATTTCTGCTTTCTCTACTCAAATCTTCTATCATCTTTTCTAGTTCCTCCCCAGACTCATCTGCAAATCTTAAGTGTTTTATATAATATATATATATATATATATATATATATATATATATATTATATATATATATATATATGTGTGTGTGTGTGTGTGTGTGTGTGTGTGTGTGTGTGTGTGTGTGTGTGTGTGTGTGTGTGTGTGGAATGTATGTATGTTACGACCTCGGAGAGGCTATGTGGTAACTTACCTCGAAGAGGTATCTTGGTGACGTTGGTGGACATCAAGCCGAGGAGAGCAATTTTCCTCTCTCCTAATCAGGCGTCATATTCTCTCTCTCTCTCTAACTAAAGGCATCTAAATCAAATCCTGGATTTTTAAAAACATAAAATTTATTTGGGAAACCAAACATGGCACCCGTAATTCAAGAAACCGGTTATAAACCCAAACTCCAAATAAAAGGAAATATTGAAATAAAAACCAGAAGATGGGAAATCCAACAGAACCTGGGGAATCCAATAGAAACCCAAAGTCTAATCCCTTCTCTCCCCATCACCATGAACTAAGTCATATCAAATTATCCAAGTCTATGGCAAGTCCTTCTTAGTCTTAAGTGACTGTTCACTTTCTCCATCGGCCATTTTAAATGCTCATTTAACTAACAGCATAATTTAGCCTTAGCTTCTTGGGTCTATTAAAACATTCCTGGGGACAAATTAAACCATCACCATTAGACCTCCAGCTTAAAGCGCACATAATCGTGTGAAGTAAAATGTTGAATAATGTCAAAAAAGTTATCAAGTTTAAAGTTTGACACTTACATTCCGCAGAGGGAATAACAATTCCTACATGTTCCCAACACGCAGACGCCTAGGCATTTACTTATGCACGTATATTTCCGTTTCCCGCCCAGGAAACCAATTACATCCGGACCAAAAAGTTCCATGACATAATAAAGAAAAACTCCATCACCAACATGTGACCTGCATCCAAATGCCCCGATCGGACCTTGTCCTGGTCATTAGACTAAAGCTGGCCTCACACTAGGCATTTTTTTCTCGAGCAGCGAGCCGTTGCTGCCGAGAATGAAAAACCGGGAGCTTTTAGCTCGAGATTCTTGCTTCCGAACAGGACGGAAAGCAGCCAGCACGAGCCGCGAGCCACAGCATAGTGTAAACAAACAAGATGGCTGCTGCTGATAGGACGTACTCTCCTGAGCCACTCTAGAACCCACAAACGTTTTTTGTTACTCTTGCATTCACGTAAGTTTCCGAGAAATAAACCACTGCAGCGCATCTTGCAACAGTCCGACAATTTCTGGGCGCCATAATGATATCAGATGATCAGTTTTGTTTACTTTTTCCTACGGCTCTTCGAAACCACGAGTTCCTAGTGTGACGATACAACACTTTTGCTCGCGAGCATCGGCTGGATGCTGGCCAAAACCACGAGCAAGAAATGACTAGTGTGATACCAGCTTTAGACTAAAGCTGGTATCACACTAGTCATTTCTTGCTCGTGGTTTTGGCCAGCATCCAGCCGATGCTCGCGAGCAAAAGTGTTGTATCGTCACACTAGGAACTCGTGGTTTCGAGGAAAAAGTAAACAAAACTGATCAGCTGATAACATCATGGCGCCCAGAAATTGTCGGACTGTTGCAAGATGTTCTGCAGTGGTGTATTTCTCTGAAACTTACGTGAATGCAAGAGTAACAAAATACGTTTGTGGGTTCGAGAGTGGCTTAGGAGAAGAGAAGCCAAAGGTCTGAGAGTACGTCCTATTAGCAGCAGCCATCTTGTTTGTTTACAATACGTGATCGCTCGTGGTTCGTGGTCGCTGCTTCCCGTCCTGTTGAGAAGCTAGAATCTCGAGCTAAAAGCTCCGGTTTTTTCATTCTCGGCAGCAACGGCTCGCTGCTCGAGAAAAAAAAGCCGAGTCACTTCCCGGGAGAACAAAAGTTGAATTTGACGCATCAACTACATATCCATTTGCAGGACAAGTTGCCCTCCCTTTTATGCCTAAAACGAAAAAATCACTTCAGAAATGAAAGAAAGTAGATATAAATTTGCATATACCGTAAAAAACAAAGTATGTAAAAATAAATTGGAAGGAGAATACAGTAATACAGATGATGTAGGAGGGATATACATAATCAATTGCAGCAACTGTGGAGACAAATATGTGGGGGAATCAGGTAGGGAAATAAGGACTAGAATCAAAGAACATAGAAGGGCAGTACAGCCTAACTCTCAAGGGAGTGCTAAAGCTAGGCATTGTTGGGAAAAATTACCATAGGAAAATTGATTTATATATATATATATATATATATATATATATATATATATATATATATATATATATATATATATATATATATATATATATAAGTCTATCACATTACTCTGATTCATATACATATATCAAACTACAAATGTCCTTTAATATCTAATTCGCTCTACCTCGGAATTAATTAATATATTTTCATATAATAATATATATGTATTATATATATATATATATATGTTATATATATGTATATATATATATATATATATATATATCTATATATATATATTATAATATAAATTATATATATTATTATATATAGTATATATATATATTATATATATAATATATATATATATATATATGGATATATATATATATATATATATATATATCATATATATATATAGATATATATATATATAATATATATATATATATATTATAATATTTATATATATCATATAATATATACTATATATGTTATCTATATAATATATATATTATATATAAATAATATATATATATATACATACTTACATATTATATATATATATAATTCTAATATATATAATTATATATTATCTATGTATTATATAATATATTATTTGTCTATCACATTACTGTGATTCATATACATATATCAAACTACAAATGTCCTTTAATATCTAATTCGCTCTACCTCGGAATTTGTATATTTTCATATATGTTTAACCGAGGGGAATTTATTAAGCGATAATAGAATTGGCGATTGACAGGCGCGAACCATTGACCTCTCAATTCCAGGACTGGCAGTGAAGCCCCAGACCAACCCGCAGTGGCGGGGTGGTCTGGGGCTTCACTGCCAGTCCTGGAATTGAGAGGTCGATGGCTTGCGCCTGTCGATCGCCAGTTCTATTATCGCTTAATAAATTCCCCCTCGGTTAAACATATATGAAAATATATTAATTCCGAGGTAGAGCGAATTAGATATTAAAGGACATTTGTAGTTTGATATATATATATATACATATATATATATATATATATATATATATATATATATACATATACGTTTTTTAATCCGCCTTTCCCACCAGAGCTCAGTAATTCAAATTAAGGTAGAAGAGACAGCAATTTTTACTCCCCACATCGTACGACGGGGGGGAATTTAGGGAAATCAGTAAAGAAAGGGAGGTCACGGGGGTGCATGGGCTGCTAGTTGGACCCTTAAGCTGGTATCACACTAGTCATTTCTTGCTCGCGGTTTTGGCCAGCATCCAGCTGATGCTCGCGAGCAAAAGTGTTGTATCATCACACTAGGAACTCGTGGTTTCGAGGAACCGTAGGTAAAAGTAAACAAAACTGATCAGCTGATATCATCATAGTGCCAAGAAATTGTCGGACTGTTGCAAGATGTGCTGCTGTAGTGTATTTCTCGGAAACTTAAGCCGGCCTCACACTAGGCCTTTTTTTCTCGAGCAGTGAGCCGTTGCTGCCGAGAATGAAAAACCGGGAGCTTTTAGCTCGAGATTCTAGCTTCCCAACAGAACGGGAAGCAGCCAGCACGAGCCGCGAGCCACAGCGTAGTGTAAACAAACAAGATGGCTGCTGCTGATAGGACATACTCTCAGACCTTTGGCTTCTCTTCTCTTGAGCCACTCTCAAACCCACAAACGTTTTTTGTTACTCTTGCATTCACGTAAGTTTCCGAGAAATACACCACTGCAGCACATCTTGCAACAGTCCGACAATTTCTGGGCGCCATGGTGATATCAGCTATATCAGTTTTGTTTACTTTTTCCTACGGCTCCTCAAAACTACGAGTTCCTAGTGCGACGATACAACACTTTTGCTCGCGAGCATCGGCTGGATGCTGGCCAAAACCACGAGCAAGAAATGACTAGTGTGATACCAGTATTACGTGAATGCAAGAGTAACAAAAAACGTTTGTGGGTTCGAGAGTGGCTCAGGAGAAGAGAAGCAAAAGGTCTGAGAGTGCGTCCTATCAGCAGCAGCCAACTTGTTTGTTTACACTACGCTGTGGCTTGCGGCTCGTGCTGGCTGCTTCCCGTTCTGTCGGAAAGCTAAATTCTCGAGCTAAAAGCTCCCGGTTTTTCATTCTCAGCAGCAACGGCTCGTTGCTCAAGAAAAAAATCCTAGTGTGAGGCCGGCTTTAGGTTGTCTTAGCTTTAAGGTCTATTCTCCCACAACCTTGTGCTGGCTGTTTCGCACCTTTCAGACAAATGCCGCTCCCTGTGCTTGAACTGAGGTGACCCGCGAATGCCCTGGTTCCCTCTCACTCCTTGACTAGTCCTTATAGAGGTCAGTGACCACCACTACATCGTCAGCCCCTTTGTTTGATCATCGCCGGTTGGAGTCTGCATCCCATTTCAAGCTATATGCACACACAACCTAAGGCACGTCTAGAAGTTGCAAATTCAATCAGCCCCTATCTCTCCAAGACGAAAAAGCTCTCACATTTTTCCATATTCAAATTTCCCGTTTCTCTCTATAAACGCCTTTGTCCCATTCCTAGCATCTCGTGTTTCCCTTGTGACTTGTTCAAACTATTAATTGAGCTATTCAACTGAAGATTAGAGTTCTCCCACCATCCTGCATTGTTGTAAATAAGTTTCGTGATATTTCCCTCCATAGTGTCTTATTCATAATTCTTGTGAGAGAAGTCTGTATTTTGTCGATTGTAACCTGGAATGCTCTTCCAGATTCCTGCTGCCCTGAATTCTGTGCTCCTGCCCCTTGCCAAGCGTATCTACTTGCCCTAGGAGATATCAGCATCAATAATTTGCAAGCCAGTCATTCGCAGCATCTTTGAATTCTTGTTTCACATTCAAGGCGGTAGCCCGGTCAATCTCTTGTTGTGTTTTAACATTTGCAATTGAATTTGTCTATTATTTAACATAACATTCATATGGGCTCCACCTACCATCTGCATTCATCTTGTACATTGTGTAAATAAAATTAGCTTTAAATCATAATGGCTGGTTTCCTGGCGACCTTATCTAATTAAATAATTTTCTGACTCAAGGTAAGTCTGAAGCGCTTCGTTCTTGCCCTTAACCTTACGCGTGTGAGTCGTGGTGGCCCTTACAGCAAATCATATGATTTTAATAATAAGTTCCTTCATCCAAAACGACGCCCACACGTAAATATATATATATATATATATATATATATATATATATATATATATATATATATATAATATATATGTGTGTGTGTGTGTGTGTGTGTGTGTGTGTGTATATATATATATATATATATATATATATATATATATATATATATATTACATCAGTTTCATTATAATTACTATGACTATATTATAGTCATTATCGCATTTTGAATATGAAAATCACACCGCTGGAACGCTACCAAACAACCTGTTACAATTTGATTGTGGATGCAGCAATGTCCAGCATAACCAGCAGGTTTTCACAGCACAAGGATCTGTATCTGGACATCACTTGCTTTGACCATAGGCATTTTGCCTCTACTTCAGGATCAGGGACTGGACTATTACCAACATAGTCTGTCAGCAGGATATTGCCCCTTTTTCCAGCACAGAACCTGTTACAGAAGAAAGTCATGATCTAGATCAGAATGAAAAAACACCAAGTGAATGCATCTCGTGCAGAAACTGCATCAGATGTGTCTTCAACATTCTGAGGAAATATACTAATCTCTACACGGTAACATGTTCACGCCTTTTCACTGGATACAACTCAAATCGCTTGTGAGACAAAATTTTCCAAATTGAAATTCATAAAGAGCAAACCACGGAACTCTCTAACAAAAGAACACTTCCAATCATTCATGCTCATATTATGTGAGAAAGATATCCTTGCCAGCGTGGAAGCCCCGGAAATAATAGATAAACCGGTACAGAAATCAAAACAACTGCAGCGGCTTCTTTTAGTCTAAGTAAGTTATACATGTCATTATGGCATACTACAGTGAAATCTTTAGAACTAATATATATATATATATATATATATATATATATATATATATATATATATATATATATTATCTATGTCGGCCCTGTATTCATATCATGAGTCTTTACTTTAATTACGGTACCAAATTGAAAATATTCTACTTGACAAATTCACTTCAAACGGACAAATGTTTATAGCGGTCAGAAAAAATATAATTCCTGAAAACCAACAGCTCTGAGGATTTCGAGAATCATAATTAGTTTCGATTTGTTATTTTATAAATGTTTTGAGAATAATAATGGTGTTTGTTTTTGAACCACGAAACCAGTGATGCAAGCATTGCACTCGGCAAAGTTTTGTGTTTTGTACTGTATGCTATGGAACCTCAAATTTTAACAAGCATGGCACTTATAACTTATTTCAGATTTGTCAATTTCCATAATTTCTTGTGTACACTTTTATGTTTTTGTTTGTTGCGCATTAGTAAAACAGTGAAATATTAGATGGAGTTAGCTATACGGCAATTGTTGCTATATTTAATCACAGATGATCTATGATTAAGAATGATAATCATAGCCCAAACTAAATTCTCCAAAGTATTGTAAGCCTAGATTTATTTCTGATAATAGTTTTCCTTTCAAATCAGACCGCAAACAGTCATGGTCGCTATGTTTTGGGTTAATAATACATAGGCTACCTTGAACTTTGCAAGTTGAAAGTTAATTGGTAAATTGAAAGTTTATGTAATTAAGAGCCGATAACTATAATCCTTCCATATTAACAGAAAATGGGATTATTGCTTTTTTTTCATCTTTTTAAACAATACACCTTTATAGGATAACTCATCATAGTATCAACCTCAAATGAGTTAAAATTCCAAAAAACAAAGCCATTGAAGGGGATGTGCGTTGAATGTGTGTTTGTTGTCCAAGAGAATGCTCTTATGTCTACGTTTTGTTAAAAATATGTATGTTGTAGCGTTCAAAAGAACGCTCCCCATTCGTTTACATTGTGTCAATATGTGGAGTATTAAGACGTTCAGTACTGAATATTGCTAAATATTCCTTATATGACAATTGTAGAGTGTATTCAATCAGGTAAATTGTGTTTCTGGTGTAAAACAAATATTGCTTTCCCCTTTGTTGAGATGACTGCCTTGGAAACTGTTTCCCCATTTCCTGTGCCTTTTCACCCACACCCTGTGCCTTGTCGAGTTTAGGCCTTCCTTTTTCAGAGTTTATTGTTAATTTGATAGAGACTGTAAATTGTTGTACCAATTGGTTTTTGTATCTTGTGTGTACCATTATTGTGAATTTTTGAGTGAACTGAGATTTATAAAAGAGAGAACTACTGAACCTGTTATGATCTCCCTGAGCAGTTTTAAAATTTGAATTCTTTGTGAGAGGAATAGAGATACACAGTATGCTGCGCTGCGCCCTTTCCTCACCCGTGAGAAATTCAGTATGTGAGTAGATAATGGCTCACGTAGATGGGCCATTCGCCCAATATAATAACCTCCAATGTGTATAAATGTTGAGGTGGGTGAATAAAGAAGTAAATCATCGATGCAGAAATACTTCCTAAAATGTATTACTAGTACCATTGTAGATGTCAATTTTGCTTTTAAATTCATTGTCAAAAACGCTTTCCTTAGCAGTTTAAATTACCTGAAACTCTGGAGATTCCAGGGGATTCGCCCCCTAGACACCCACACTCCACCTGAAAGAGACTACGCTTGCTTAGCACGTCACAAAATAGGGGCGCTCAAAATCATTTGCCATGGCGCTAATGTGGCCCAATCCGCATCTGCCATGTACGACTTCATGTGTCACTGATCCGTCTTGATCTGCCTCGCACCTGGCAGTAAGATCTTTTTTTATCAAAATTAAGCCGTGAAACACACAAGCGCCCAACACCAAGGATTCGATGCGATCATGACGAAGATTTATGGGGGTCTGGAACACTGAATCTATGGGAGGTAAGTGGAAAATATTGAGTTATTAAACTTTATATATATGGTGGCATCCAAGTTCACGACTCGGTACAATCCCATTACATAAGTCGGAATATTACTTAACTAAATTGCAAATAAATCGTCAAAAATCGTCATACCTTCACGGAAGTCGCTGTCCTGTAAAAACCGTTAAATGTGGGTGTGGCCCAAATCATTGGTGACTTGCACATACAATTACATAAATACGTAATCTTATCTCAGCTTGCGCAATGCTGTTGTAATAGTTCATTGCGGAAGTCCTCATGGAGTCGATATCAGCTGACATTTATTTTTGGGGGGCCCCAAGGCCCGCAACTATAGAAGATTGATCACCAAACTCAGCCTTTACGACAGTCACAGTATGAAATCACCAATTTGTGACCCAGTTTTAAGTTGCTACAAGAGGTGCCAAGTTTCAGTGATAAATGTGAAGCAAGTAGCAATATTTTCAAAGAGGGATCATGATTGGTTTGGTGTAAAAAGACACCAAAGGGCATGTTATCGTGGGGTGGCTTAACCCCAAAATTGGGTCATAACGTTACAGAGCGGATAAAAGAACCAAATTTGTCATGTATCTTCTCTACATCCCAGGAAATGATTTTGGAATGGGAGCCCAAAAATTAAAGTTCCCTAAATCGGTCAAATTCAAGATGGCATCCAAGATGGCCGCCCAGACCACCTTCGTCCACAGTTTGGTAAATATTAATACTATTTTATGAGGAGGCAAGACCTCGTTTTCATGGTTTTTGTGCTCAAGAAATTCAAAATTATGGTTCCAAACAGATATTAGGACTTTTTAAATAGAAATAATACAGTAAGAATAAGATGAAACATAAATTGACATATTTGCTAATCTTGACTTTTTAACCTAGGTAGAAAGACTGTCATATACACAAACAGTTTCCCCTCTAGAACTTATATCATAATATTGTTCATGTCATGAAAAATCAATTAACCAGAGCTGAATGTGATGATAACAACACTCTATTTGGCACATATGCCTTTGCATAAAGGTGTGCACTGCAGATTAGCTTGTGAACATTTGCATCTTGAGCAAATTCCTGAGCAGCCACATTTCACCAGGAGCTGCCACACCTTAGAAAGTTCTGGCACTGACATCCACACTGGCTGTTGCCATTGGTTCTCCACTTTCTTCCAAGAAAAGTCATCAGCTTTGGGTAATGACATTTGTAACGGATCTGAGAGAGACCAAATTCCACCCTGGTAAACCAAACGACGAGCATGATGGAGCAGGGAAAACATGATATTGTGGGCGAAATAGATATAGATATAAAATAGATAGATAGGTAGATATTGTGGGGCAAATTTGATGAGGTATGATAAGCTGACCAAGTAAGAGGGACTAATGCTTCCTGGTGTATTGCTGGAAGGCGTTGGTCTTTTTTTTTCAATTGCCAACTTCAGATCATTCCCAGTTGTTTGAGACATAATAACTGGGCATAGTGGAAGCCTGGTAGATGACTTCCTAAGTTCAGCTGCCGGGACTACTGCATAGCATTCAGGTAGATGATGACTTCATTTTCCATTTGTTGGTAAGGAAACTGTGGCCTTTCTTCACCAGGTTTAGATGCTGTGGGATTTTGAAACAGGCTTATCCCTGTTCCATGAAAGGATGAACTTGCAGATATAGAAGTCAAGTTGTGGTCAATGTTGTCGATAAACCTTTCCTCAAAGAAGAGGGGCACACAATTCCATCCTCATCAAAATGTTTGCACAATGATGCAGCCAGCTTATCCTCTATTTGGAGGATGCGGTCATGTGAGAAACTAAGACCCAACTTGTAAAGGAACTGCACTATTTTTTGGCTTCTGGTGGTGTTTTATATGGTTAGACCAACATAAAGAGGGAGAGGGGGTTCTCGCTGTAAAGAATGTCTGCTTTGCTCATTCTTGTGTGTGTGTTTTACATCATTTTTTGCCTTAAACATAATAGCTTGAGTAATTGCCATGTATGCTTGGGGTTCCTTGCCCTGCTGGCCATCCAGATGTGTACCATGTAAAATCATTGATACAAGAGCCTTGAGGCTAGCAGACACTGAAGCTTCTTGGCATCCAGATGTGAATGACCCTGTAAAGTTGTAAGTGTCCTGTTGGAATATGTCTCGTCTGATGACATTTGCAACCTTTGATTATGGCGTAGTCATCCTTGGTGTAGTCTCTTTTCTTGAGGGATCTCTTATCATGGTTCTCATTCCACTTTCAAATATTATAATGGTGTTTCGCCCATCAAACTGTTCTTGTGCTTCTGGAAGACTTTTCAAGAGTTGTTCTTTCAGTCTTGGCTTGTTGATGGCTTTATGAATGCCCATACTCTGCAGGTGGCTGATATACATTCCATGTAGTTCTGTGAGTTTAAACATAAAAGTACCACTTTCAACTAATCTTAAAATGTAACTGGTCAGTGCAAGAAACACAACGCTTTCATTCATCTTTTCATTGAAATTTTCTTCTTTGGCAATATATTTTTTGATGTGTGCCCTGTGCCTGTTGCAAAGTGCAACAAAACATTTCCAGTGATGCATGGCTTCTATTGTTATCTAGTCCCCCGTGGCCATCCGTGACAGGAGTTCTGAATCCTGGAGGTCAGTTACCATGGCCCGAACGCCAGCATCAGCATCAAAGGTGCTAAAGTTGTGAAGCTGTTCAATTCCATTTCCTTTAGTGCAAAAGATGCAAACTTGTTTATGTAAAGATACTCGCTTGCCAGATCTCTGTATGACTTGTACCGAGGCAGTCCTTTTTCTTTTCTTGGCTTTACTAAGCTTCGTGTTGTTAAATTTCAAATGACATCCTTTGTGCCACGACGCATGGTTTTTAGCCAAAATGTCAGGACTTACATCATTGCTCTATAATAATTGAACTGGCAGAGCATCAATTGTGCGGAATTCCTCAACATTTTTTTTAAAAAGGTTTCATTGGTTTCATTTTTTCTAATCTATGCTCCTGGGGCTCTGTTCATTGGACATTTCAATGGCTCATGAGTTACTTCCTTGACATACTATACACTTTGTCCAATCCATGACTATCCATCTATCTGAAATCACTATTAATTATAATAAATAATAGTAATCGCAATAAAATCAAAGTACTGCATGATTATTCAGGCATATAGACAATAGATCATATATGTGCCTACCATATCTAAGCATCGTAAAGAATACCAATTTTGTTTACCGTTCACGATGATCACATTTTTTTTTTCTGATCTTAGACATCATGACAAATTCTGACGTCACATCTTGAAATTACTTCTTAATATCTTATAAAACGGGAAAGCTACAATAATATAAATAAGACCAGATAAACGCGGTTTAACGAAAAAAAAAATAATAATAAATGAATAAACAAGCAACAGACTGATTGTCCCCGGAATAGAATGGTGGTTATCAGTACTTTTCCCCTCAAAACAATTGTTATGAGTTAGATCCCCATGTCAATTTTTGGTAAAGTATTTAAAGCCATTTTCGCATGATGTAAACACTTAATTATATTCACTCTCGAGTTGAAATATAAAACTCAATTTAACCCACAAAACTTTTCGACAAACTTTATTACCAAACACACCTGGCGTCAACGCAACAGGTGTGAATGTAATTTAAGTTCATGAAACACATTTGCAGCTTCGCGATGAGAGTTCATCATCATTAAAAAGAAAAGAAACGAGTGCCGAGAGCTGGGAAACGCATGTAATGTAGGGTATTGAAAATTAATCGAATTTTTCATAGTAAATAAAGGTATTTTAGATTTATGCAAAAGGAGCTGGAAAGAGTGGGAGGTGTTTTGGCGTAACCTTAATTATTGATTGTGTCATAAACCCGGAAGAAGACTAGTCTTAGTCTCATTCCACGTAAACTTTAAAAATCATATAATTAGAAACACAATAGTCTTAGGTAATGTGTGGTAGTGAAGCAACGAAAACATGAAAAAATAATTCTTGAAGCCGTTACACATTAATTCTATTTTACTTTAAAACTAAAGCAAGGAGATTATGGTCCATATTTTGGTCAGGAATATAAGTATATAACTAATTCAAGTATAAAAAATAGGTATATAACTAAGTCAAGTAACAGCATCGTTCTACCTTAACCTTTTAGTGGGCACTACCAGAAATATGTCTGAATAGAAGACAATTTTACTCATCTTTTCTTTTATGGGAACTTCCATGTTTCTTCAAGGTTTTATCACTTAATTCAAGTTTTTAGGTTATATATAAAGTGTGTGAATACTCTTCGATGGAATGAAAACATGTAAGTAAGCATGCAATAATTACAATATCTAAAAACGACAAGACAATTTAAGTCATAATTCACAGACGAAATTGGCAACATGTAGTAATATATACAACAGACAATAGTGAATTACATATAAGATTTAGCAAAGCAAATTATCTGCTATAGTGTCTACAATTATATACACAAAATACAAACGTGAATATGGGACATGGAATGGAAACAGTTTTGAAATATGGAATAGAACTATATAATGTGCAATATGAACACACAAGCAATAGAAATAAAATTATGAAATGCGGAATGAAATATGAATATATAAAATAATGAAATGGGAAATGAATATATATTCATACGTGCAATATTTATGACGCCCCTGAGATGCTACCTCTCAGGTGCATCATTGCCTTCAAGGGAAGAAGTGAGGCAGTTGCTTTTGTCAGTGAAACAGAAGGCTATTTTGCAGTTCTTGCGGAGCCACCTGGAGCCATGTTTGCCCCCTTTCTTGGAACAGATTTTGCAAATCTGTCTGCTAGGGATAACTATTGGCACATGTCCTAGCTGGTCTGTTCGTCACTATAAAGGAAGCCACTTAGATCTCTGTCCTCTCCTTGGTACTGACACTGGCACCTCTTATTGTATATCAAGGGACTTCCTATCCAGTGTGGAGTCTCTTGTGACACCTTACAATCCTGGAGATTTCATCAATGGAGCCTCATCCTTTTAAAATAATTGCCCCGGTAACTGGCCCTTTTAACTCTCATTTATTTTCTCAATTTAACAATGATCCTATATAATATATATATATATATATATATATATATATATATATATATAATATATATATATATTATATATATGTGTGTGTATATATAACTATATATATATATATATAATATATATATATATATATATATATATAGTATTATACTTATATATATATACATAGATAGATATATATATATATATATATATATATATATAATAGATCTATATAATATATATATAGTATATATATATATTATACATATATAGTTATATATATATATAATATATATTATATATATTATATAGTATATAGATATATATATATATATATATATATAATCTATATTATATATATATTATCTATTATTATATATATATATATATATATATATATATATATATATCTATATATATATTTATATATATATATATATCATATATATATATATATATTATATATATATATATATATATATTTATGTAAATAGGGGGAATGTACAGACTCATCATTTTTAACTTCCTTAGATACAGAGAGTCCAAATGACAAGACATCTCAGCTTAAGGATGCTGATGTATCTTTTTGGGTGGCATGATGGTGTGATCCTTACTAATCAGGTCAACGATCATCCTGTAGTTCAAGAAGGTGCCTTTGAAAACTAGCTGCAACCAGTTATGAGGGTGTGGACGAAGGGCGTGAGTTTGTCTGTACATGTGCGCCTCTTTCGTTCATAACGGCAGGTATTACCCAGAACAATGGAGACGGTTGCCCTGGAGAGAAAGAGCCTGGATGGCTCTATAATGTGTTTTTGTTTCTGTGTGATATTCCAGGCTGCAATGGGTAAAAGTTACTGTGCTTTAGCCAAAGATGTGGCTTACTGTTATTTTTGACATTTTGTAGAGATGTTCTACTTCATTTAATCTTTTGACTTTGTCTTTACAATTGTGTATGCTTATTAGTGTGTCCCTCCTGTCTTTTAAACAGGCGGATCTAGTGAGGGGGGACTGTGCCCTGTGTGGAGGAAACTATATTTTGGAGAGGAGATAATGAGTGTTTGACTATTACTTTATAGACTATTATTTCACGGGGGTTATCTAAGTTACTTGAACTATGAGTTATCATTCCATTAATTATCCTGTAAGAATCTGAGTTATTCAAATAGTACTTTACTTTGAATAAACATATATTTTTGTAGTTCCGACTCTGTTTTGATGACCTAATGAAATGGAAGAGTTGCGAGTCGAGAGAGAGAGAGAGAGAGAGAGGGGCTGTTGTCTGGGTCTGAGAGAGAGAGAGGGAAGAGAATGTGTTACCAGACAAGGCATTGCCAGTGCCAGCCGCTTATGGCTTAACGCTTACCAAATGTGAAACGAGACTCTTGTCTCATAAGAGTGGTGGCAGCATACGTGAACCATTTTTATGCCTTTTGTTAGATTAATAAGAGCTTCAAAAATGCGTTTTCCGGAGAGACTGATTGTTAAAGGGGTTAGGATGTCTTTAATAAGCATCGGACATAAGATTTATGGAGTCGTAGCTATGGTACTGAGCAAAAGGAATTCTACTAGTCATCAAATTTGCCCATGGTGATGCCTCGCCGCCTCGGGGTCAGTTAGAACTGAGATCTTGTGAGTGCAGTCCCCGAGACGTCCGTGTGTGTGTGTGTGTTGGCGTGTTTTTTTTCTCTCGCGCACGGTTTTGCAGTCGGGTTTTCTCTCATTGTGAAGGGGTAAGTGTTACAATGTGTTTTTTTTGGCCTGGGTTATTTTTTTTTTTGGTTATAAATCATTTTGTGAGTTATGGGATTGGTTCAGGATACCAAATTTTTTTTCCCATAGGAGTAGAAAGTGATGTGCTTCTTTATTGGCACATATTAAAAGAGACACGTTCGTCTTTGTTTTAATGCATACGTGTGTGTATGAATGGTTTTCATACATGCAACACTGTGGTTTTGCCTCTTGGAGACAGCGGCCGTTCATTCATGACGCGTTTAGCTCAATTTCTGCTGAACCTACCGAGGAGTATTGCAAGGGGAGGGCGAGTGGTGGTCTTCCTTCGGGGGAATTGCTTGACCGGGAGGGTGAAGCCCTTTTTTTCAGTGGGGGGTGAACTCTTTTTTTTCTTTGTGTCGGGGCAGTGGGGGGTGAGTTTGGCCTTGGATAAGGAAATTTCAATGCCAAGGAACCAGCTGATAATGACTAGTTGATGATGTGATTTCCCTGTAGGGTTTTTTTTAGAAAGATTTTTTTCTTTCTCTTGAGTGAAGAGAAAAGGAAATGAAGTGCATATATATTTGGTGTAAGTTTTCCTTATGCTTTGGAGAATGCTTTTACGCAATATTGGAGGGCACAATTATAATTGGGAATTCGGAGGTTATTTTTTTTAATGGAGATTTGATTGGTGTTGGGGAGATTACTTTAGAATAGTGAATGGTGAAGCCCAGTGATGCTGAATGATGTTGTATCTGATGATACTGGTGAGTGGTGTTGGTTGGAATTGTGGAGTGTGGCAATAATGATAAATATTGGGGTGTGGCAATATTAATACCCTTACTTGAGATATTTGCAGGAGAATTATTACTATGGAGAATTATTATTATTGTCATTACTGGAGATATTTTACGAGAGGTACTTGAGTAGAAGTATCATTACTTGAGATATTTTTGGAGATTCTGTCAGTCATGGTGTTAATGATTTTGGGAGATGTGCCAATGATTTTATGGAAAATGATACAAATTTTTGGTGATTTTTGGTGATACTAGCGAGTACTGATAGTTGATAATTCTGATACTTAATACTTGTGAATGGGCGAGTACTAATTTTGCTAATATTGGGTGAGTACTGATATTTACTAATATCTGGCGAATTCTGATACTGATAGTTCTGATATTGGTGTGATTTTTTTTATACTAACATGGGTGTTGTAATGCTATCAAGGGTGGTGATTGTTTTTTTTTTTTTTTTTTTTTGTGAAAAGGGAGGAACTAACGACACTTTTTTGTTTTTCTTTTTTCATGAGTTCAGCAGATAATTGCTTGAAGTCTACGTGAGTCACAGATGTTACAGGTGTCACAGGGAGAGTTATTAATGCCATTGATTTTTCTTTTTTCCTTTTTTTGGATGTTAGCCATTGCTGACGCAAGTTTTTTTTATCGTGGGCGGATTTGAATTTATTTTCTCTCCAAGCAGTTTATCAGAATTTTTTAATATCTCAGTTTGTGACTTGGAGTCATTGTTCGGGAATGTGTTTGTGATTTCAGCTGTTTGATGTTGCAGAGAGATTTATGGGAGAATTTTTTTATTCTTTTGAATGCATACGTAATGGCACTATATTTTTTTTTATCTGGATATTTGTGTTCCAGAAGTTGTTGGCCTCTTGCACAATAGTGTTTGTTACAATTTTGCCAGAGATAGGAAACTTGGTTTAGTTTCTAGTGGCCTATGCCATAGTGAATATGGAGAAGTCTTTGCTTAGACACTTTACATTTGGTGTTTTGTTATAATGAGTTGTGGCACATTGGTGATTTTTTCTATAATTTCCTGGGCAATTTTATTTGCCGAGTTTTTGCCCTTTTTCAGCAGTTATGCTAAACAGAGTTTATAGTTTTTGACTATAACATTGAGTTATTTTCCTGGAGAATTGGAGATATAATTTGAGATATGATTGGATATATGTTTTGGAGATATAATATTTTTGGCCATTTGATATTTTTTATTTCTTTGGAAATGTTCCACAGTTTAGGCCTATGGTAGTGAGAACTATGTTTAGTTCAATCATTTTGCAGCCATTTTTGTTGCAAATGGAGACACCTTTATGAGGAGACATGGGGCAATATTTTCGAGTGTGTCAGTTACATGCTTTGAGTGGATTTTTTCTTTGGAGATGTAGTTTTTATTATCCTGTTTGGAGATATATTTTTTGGAGACTTGTTTTATTCCACATGGAGTTATTGGTGAAATAGAGGTAAGTATTTTTCATTTGTCGAAACAGAGGTGAATATTTTTTATTTCTGGAGTGGTGGTTTTGTTAACATGTGGTTATTGGTGAAATAAAAAGAGAATATGGTGGTGTTACGGACTCTGAGATCTCAGAGACAATGTTTCGGTGTCGAAATATCCTGGAAAGGGTCGACACAATGTTACGGCCTCTGAGAGAGGTCCGCTATGAAATAAAAAAAAAATATATATATATATCCACACAAACAGTTGAAACTGGATACGAATATAGAAAGATACACTAACACAACAAAGGTTTATTTACAAGCTTACTAACAAAGGTAAATGCAGAATGGTATCTCCTATTTACATAAAAAGATAGAATCTTACACTGCATGAACTGGGGGAACAGTGAGGCAATTCAAATACTTGCTAGTCAATTTGGCAATTTGACGCGCTGGCTTCATAAATGTAGTGGCAATTGCAGACGTCCTCTTGACTCCGTATTGCAGAAAATAGTCTATTTGTAAGGCAGGAACTCCCCAAAACCTGTAGCAGGACCTTTCCTTCTCTGAAGTCTGCTCGACGTCGTGATAACACGGAATAATTCGTCCACTCCTGAAGACGATTAGACCAATATCCAACCAATTCTCAAACAACTCTTCTGATTGATTCTTCGTCGGTTTCTTCATCTCTAGTCTCTCTCTGACGATCACTGCTGCTGGTCTCTCACTGATAATCTGATCTGTGGCTCTTACTAACTGGTGATCTCTCTCTTTTACGATCTCTTCCTTCTTCTACGATCACTGCTTTCCAAAGTTCGTTCGTTATATCTATACGGCATTCTGGGGGCGGGGCCTACGGCGAGCGTCACAGACTCCCGAGTTTACTAGGACTCCCTAGATGAATCTAGACGAGGTATTGCATCAGAAAACGCTGCATTTCTCATGTCACATTGGCGCGTTTTTGCGCTCAACAACACGCCCGACGATTCCAGAACAGCCGCGTGAAAAAGGCGCCTCCAACACGGGCGCGAAAACCTCCTTACTGCCGAACTTCTTGAAAATGCGTTCTCCTTTCCTTTATCTTTTTTTGCTAGGAAGCAATTACCATCACAGGTGGTGTGGTTATTAATTAAATGGAGGTAATATTTTTTATCACTGGAGTGGTGTTATTGTTAATATGGTGATTTATATATATATATATATATATATATATATATATATATATATATATATATATATATATATATATAATATATATATATATATATGAGGGTGGAATTAATCTTTGGTGGTGACTTTTTTTTGTGGTTATGATTTTTGAAGTTGAATTTCTGGAGTTTTTTGAGCCAAGAGAGGGGTTCTGTGGTTCTTTTTGGTTTCGTGACTAATTGGAGGCGAGTGGCATTGCTGCATTGTGGTCCTAAGATGTTGATTTTTTATATTCACCAGTGAGTTATTTTTGGTGGCATATAATTGCTGAATTGCGAGTTTACCGTAGTTTTATCCCGAATAGGTGATGATTTGTTTATATAATTGGGCAGTATCATTTGTGAGACCTATGTCTCTGAGACAATTTTTGAGCACCTTAGTCATATCCTGGAGATAATTTTGTGAAATGTGATTACGTGGTGTCAGTATAGAACTTTTTTTGAGAATCATAGGTTTCTGAAGTTGGAAGTCTGACTAGACATTTTTTATGCTGCAGTTCAAGCACCTGATGTGTTCGCAGGAGGATTTTTGCTGAAAATACTGTGATGAGTCCGGTTGCTGACTCTTTTCCTCTAGTGGTGATTGCTCAGAGTTTTTGCAATATTTGGAAATGTTGACCATAGCATTTCATGAAAATGCACGTGTAAGGGGTTGCTTTTTAGCCGTGTCCGATAGCTGGAAAAGTTGCGATGGCAAAATTCCATAACTATACATATGGCATTTATGGGGAAAATGCGGGGTTATGTATTTCATGCATATGTTATGTGCTTTGTGATGGGGAAAGTTCACTTATTGTTGTTATCTTTTTTTGTTTTTCTTTTTTTTCCTTTTCCTACGAGAAATGTGATTGGGAGTTGAGCTTTAAATAGCATTTCTTTCTGGACGGAAAATGTGATTTGTTGGGCTTTATGAATTGCATGAAATGGGCATTTGATATTACGTCTCATGGAAATTAATTATGTGAGCAGTGAGCGGTTTTTGCTGTTAGACATTGGAGAGTTTTTACTGGTTTTGTGGGTTGTTGAAATATCAGAGCTTGAGAGAACATTTATCAGTGATAATTTTGGGTCTGGGCTTGTTACGTGATTTTTTTTTCTTGGGCTCATTACTTTTTTCTTTTTTTTACTTGAGAATTTTTGAGTTTGAAATGTGATGACAGAAGTCCGTGGAGGTTCTGTGAGTCTGAGTTCTGGAGTGTGTGCTGGTGTGTGAATTTGATGACTTTTTTTTATGTTTGGAGAATTGAGTTAGAGAACTTAATATTTCTTTGCGGGGTTGTGATAATGACTTATGATTTAGTGGTCATATGGAGTTCCTTCTCGAGTTGAAGTTAGGAATTAGTTCAGTGGTCATATTAATGGAGTTCATTGGGAGACGTTCAGTTAGTATTTTTGGGAATTTTTTAGGTCATTATTTGACAGAAGTATGTCTGGGGTTAATTATTTTTTGATTGACCGATGACGTGACTGACATACTTAAACACACCATAATCGTCGTTCCCCGATGCTAGCTAGACGCCCACCAGCCGTTGCAGAGATATTGCTGATGTATGCCTACTTAAGAGAGTTTCTACAAGTCTACAGAGTTCTACAACGCTTTTGGGTCTACAGAAGCCGTTGGATGTCTTCCACTAGGAGACGTTTCGCCTTCCTACAGCGTGTTTCTACGAGTCTTTGCAGGCAGTTGCAGACAAAGAGGGAGATTCAAGATGGAGAAAAAAGTTTCTACACCCAATTGTTATTATAGACCTGGTGTGGGTTTTTGGAGATGAAGCGTGATAGACATTACTTTGTACTGCCAGAGACGTGCAGTTATTACTGCATTTTGTGTTTTGAGCCGGCCAATGTTTTTTTTTTATATATGAGCTGTTTTATGTGGCCTGTGGCTAAGCAGGGGCTAGCCAGGATGGTGGCCAAAATAATCTGTAAAAAGTGGGAAATGTACAGACTCATCATTTTTAACTTCCTTAGATACAGAGAGTCCAAGTGACAAGACATCTCAGCTTAAGGATGCTGATGTATCTTTTTGGGTGGCGTGATGGTGTGATCCTTACTAATCAGGTCAACGATCGTCCTGTAGTTCAAGACGGTGCCTTTGAAAACTAGCTGCAACCAGTTATGAGGGTGTGGACGAAGGGCGTGAGTTTGTCTGTACATGTGCGCCTCTTTCGTTCATAACGGCAGGTATTACCCAGAACAATGGAGACGGTTGCCTTGGAGAAAAAGAGCCTGGATGGCTCTATAATGTTATTTTGTTTCTGTGTGTGATATCCCAGACTGCAATGGGTAAGAGTTACTGTGTTTTAGCCAAAGATGTGGCTTACTGTCACTTTTGACATTTTGTAAAGATGTTCAAGAATCTGAGTTATTTAATTAGTACTTTACTTTGAATAAATGTATATTTTCGTAGTTCCGACTCTGATTTGATGACCTAATGAAATGGAAAGAGAGAGAGAGAGAGAGGGGCTGTTGTCTGGGTCTGAGAGAGAGAGAGGGAAGAGAATGTGTTACCAGACAAGGTATTGCCAGTGCCAGCCGCTTATGGCCTAACGCTTACCAAATATATACACATATATATAGTATATATATATATATATATATATATATATATATATATATATATATATATATATATACATATACATATATATATATCATTTTTAAATGATAAATTATACTAGACAATATATATATATATATATATATATATATATATATATATATATATATATATATATATATATATATATATATATATATCATTAAATGATAAATTATACTAGACAATATATATATATATATATATATATATATATATATATATATATATATATATATATATATATATATATATATATCATTTTTAAATGATAAATTATACTAGACAATATATATATATATATATATATATATATATATATATATATATATATATATATATATATTATATATATATATATATATATATAGCGTGTGTACACACATTGGTTTTGTTGCCAGTTCTCTGAAAATGACACTGTGCTTGAGAAGTGTTTTCATTTTGCCTATTTTGCAATCATAAAACAACATTTGAGAGAAATGTATGATTACCGTTCATTTACAGACAAAAAGTATCTGTAAATGAAAACGGGTAATCATACATTTCTCTCAAATGTTGTTTTATGATTGCAAAATAGGCAAAATGAAAACACTTTTCAAGCACAGTGTCATTTTCAGACAACATATATATATATATATATATATATATATATATATATATATATATATATATATATATATATATAATATATATATATATATATATATATATATAATATATATATATATATATATATATATTGTCTAGTATAATTTACCATTAAAAAAATTCTTCTGTATTTCAAAAAGTATCTGTAAATGAACGGTAATCATACATTTCTCTCAAATGTTGGTTTATGAATGCAAAATAGGCAAAATGAAAACACTTCTCAAGCACAGTGTCATTTTCAGAGAACTGGCAACAAAACCAATGTGTGCACACACGCTCAAAAAAATGGTGGCAGAGTTTCATAATTTTTCCTTCACCTGCCTGATGCACAATCCATGCCTTATTTATCTATTTTTCTTTTCAAATATGGAAGAAATCATATGTAATGACATTAAAAACAGTCACCGATATCTTTAGAACATTATGTTATGTTATTGTGTAAAATTATTTTCCATATAGCAAAATTGACGTGAATGAAACAAAGTGATAAAAAACGTCATACCACAACCACTGATATATATTACCAAATAGATAGGAGACACCTATCACTATAGATGGTTCACTTAAGGTAGATTCTTGGGTGTGCCCTATGCCTACAAGACGTTTCTTTGGCAGGCGCTGATTGGCTGGGAGCTGCCTACCTTCCAGTACCAGCCAATCAGTAGGTGCCAAACAAATGTCTCGTAAGCATTACGGCTCATCCAGGAATCTACCTTAAGTGAACCAGCTATAGTAGTATCGCATAAACATAGTCCTTACATTATCATCTTAATATTAAGTTGAAGGTAGTTGAACTATTACATTTGTTAAATTTTACAGAAAACATTGGAATCTCACTAAATGCTATCAAATTTAAAGACAAAAAGAAAAAAAAAAACGATAACCTAACAGGGTGAACCATTAGCCCTCACTATTGCTTTTGATGTTATGTGCACGGGAATCTAATGTCAATGTGTCATTTATTGGTCTAAGAAACATCCCTCGATGAGCGAGAGACAATTATTGCACTGCATTCGGTGCAAGTTCCTATTGGAGAGATATCAAAAAGCTTAATAAACAGGAGAGAATCATACATAGATGAATCAAATTGTTTAAAGAACGTCAAAGTTTAGAACATGGGCCTAGAGGTGGAACACCTCGAAGCACCACAAGAGAGCAAGACAATACAGTAGTGTAAATGTTGCTTAGCAACATTCATTTGTGAATTTTTAATTCTAGTGCCTGAACCAGGAATCATGACTAGCTCTATGCTTATGACTGGTGTCTGATGAATACTTTAGATGGAGAGGAAGAGATTTTTAAATCTACACTTGAAATCATTGACAGGTGTCTAATGAATAAGCAAACATCTTTGATGGATAAGAGATTCAGTTAGGTTTACTCTTTTTGTTTTGTTTTCAAAACCTAAAGAATGCATTCTATTGGGAGATACTTTATTAACATCGCCCTAATCCCTCCATCACTCCTAGACGCCACCTCTGCTCTCTTCCACATCTCAGGCGACTCAATCCGATTTCTCGCTATGAACTCCATCACGTGAAAGCATCACTAATGATAACGGTTACTTTAAAATTCCCCACACCAACAGACGCCTTAAAATGCATGTTTATAAAATATTTTCCGTTCAAAGAAACTTTATCACTCATTCCCTAAAATATGTGCATACACTCGTGTTACACCCTGAAACATTGTTGTAGCCGTCAAGGAGCAACCCTTGATTAAACCAGTAGGTTTTTCTTGACAAAGAAAAATATGAAATAGACTTAAACGAGAACGTCACCTTTCATATTCCTTATCCTTTCAGCTATTTATAATATGCTTATGGTAGTAGGTCTAGGTATACATGTGAAACTAATTTTAATTAATTTCTATTTAGAAGAAATTAATAGCTACAGAATGATCAACCTAAGAAAGCTTTAATGAAAGTAAGCCTTTCTTAATGTATTCGTCAGTTTTGACTCCCACAGCTTTCCAACGTGTCCAAATGAAACAGGATGATGTGCAAGGAATTCGATAAAAAATAAGACTAAATTATATTCGTTTGATTTTTTTATGATTGCTTTTTGACTTTGAATAGCTATAGGTCTGAGTAAATTATGTTAATAAATTATGACAAGGATAAGGAGAGAGGAGAACATGGCTAATAAAACAAGAATAACGGGAATACTCAAATAAAGCAGATTAATATATATATTGTCGATTTAAATATTCAGCTGTAGGAGACGAAATGACAATACCCCAGTGCAGTACGATTGAGTCAAGACTCAAGCGGCAGCAAAGCATATTTCAAAATGCTTAGGTATGCTGTCACGAAGGCTAGAGTTGAAAATAAAATTAGAAATCGTGGACCCATCGATATATATTTTCCTTACTTTGAAAAATAATTATCTTTAACACATTGAATAAGTCTACTCAATTCTAATGTTATTTATTAAGTAAATAATCTGGCACCTGCATATGGCAATATTTCCTTAACAAACAATGAATTAAGAAACTACGCCTGTTCTTTTTCATAGATGTATTTAGGACTTGTATTTTAATTTCAGTTCTTTGTCATTATTGTCAGAACTAAATGTTAGAGAGTAGAACGTATCTGTGAGAATGAATTGTGATTGTTGAAGTTCCCCCACTTGTTTACGTTTTCAGTATACGATAGAAGTTTGTTTTTGTTAAATAAACGTGGGTCTCTTCTTGAAAGCAAGCCATCTTCCCGCCTATACTTTAAGCAGAGTTGTACGTCTTATTTATGCCTTTTTCTTCCATTTTAAACTTTAATTACTACCACAATAACCACTGCAACAACAGGTTATGGGCCCAGTGCATGTCATCTTATATTTGATGGTGATGAAAGCAAGTATCCTACAAATTGTGGCAAGTAAAATTTTTAGGCTTTCTTAGCCTACGGAAGTAGAGCTTTAACTACTTTTCAAAGACTTGGTACACTTGCAATTATCGACCAGACACTGGGCACTAACCTGATATATATATATAGATATATAATATAATCTTATATATATATATATATATATATATATATATATCTATATATATATATTATATAATATATATCCAAACCTGATGATGACAAAGTTGATGCTAAGAAATTCAGAATGTTTTGCGGAATTGATTCAGTGTTTGGATGACAGATGTCTATCTCTGATTAGGTATTCGTGAAGCTAAGGATAATGGCCGAAAGGCATTGAGAATTTTGGAGGAGCATTATTTATCCAAGGGGTAGCCTAAGATTATTTCGCTGTATACTGAACTAATCTCCTTGAGAAAGGCTTTGGATGAGGGAGTCACAGATTATATGATAAGGGCCGAAATGGCAGCTACGTCTTTACAAATGGCAGGCGAAGTAATCAGTGATAGCCAACTGATTGCTATGATTTTAAAAGGAATACCATCTAAATTCAAGCCCTTTACTACAGCGGTAACCCAGAAGGATAAACAATTGACTTTCAATGAATTCAAGATCGCCTTGCGAAGTTTTGAAGAAACAGAATAGGCACGTAGGCTTAGTGAAGGTACCAATAAGGATGATGCTGTTATGAAAATAGATTCTAAATCAAGAGAATCCAAGAGTGGAAAATTACAAAATAACCAGTGTTCAAGTAAGTAGCCTGACTTGTTTTAAATGTGGTAAACCAGGGTATACAGCTGTTAGTTGCTTTTCAAAGAATAAGAGATTTCCTGTTGTGAAAATTGTAAAAGTTATTCTCATGACACAAAGTGATGTAGAAAAAGAAATGACCATTCAAAGTGGAAATAGGCCTAATGCTAAGGTTACACATTCACGTATCAACGCACGCATGCCCACGCATGAGCGGAAATTGGTAATTGGCAACAGCTTACGTCAGTAAACCGTAAATGTAACGTAAAACATATGTAAAATCTTAGACGTACGGTAACGGGTCGTCCGGGCTATAAGCTCCGCCCACTAGGGCGCCGTAGCCTGCTCCAGATTTGAAATTTTCAAAACAAGTCGTGGGTGGTCACGCCAAATGTCACATGACGTAGCTCCAGGCATTGCACGTGGGACCCACGGTGACTGTTGCGGGGTAGGCGCTAGGGTCACCTACCTTGTTCGCCGTCGTTGTTTTCTTTCCGCCGCGAAGCAAGTGGGCCTCCTAATTGCGCTGTAGCCTACGGGGAAACCCATTCGCACATTTACAACCCTGTACGACATGGCAATGCTGTAGCGTGGTATAAAAGGTCAGGTCGGCGCCCTCAGGTCAGCTGTTGTTTCCGTCTCCCTAGACCAGCATTTTCCTCCAAATACTCTCCACAACGCCCTTAAAGATGCCGAACCTCCTAAAACAACCAAGGAAGAGACCATCAACGTTATATCTTCTTACAGGACCTTCTTTCGGCCCAGAGAAGACTCCTACAGCCACTCCTGCAGACACTCGGGTCGAGGAAATGTCATCTTCCACCTACAGGAGTCGGAGTTGGATGAGATACAGAGTGATGACAGCGACACGGAAGACGACTGACGGACAGGGAGAAGTGGATATTGAACATATTCTACTTCCTCAAGCCCCACATCGTCCGTCAGAAGAAGGCCAAGATGTTGGGACTGCCAATGGTATGTATATTATAATGTCTGACTTAATTTTTTTTTTTTTTTTTTTTTTGAAATTATACAATATTTTACAGTACATGCAGAATTCTACCAAAGTGAACTTACAACCTGGATTTTCAGAATGCAATATTTTTACATTCTCTCATACATGTTCCATCACTTTACAGTCTGCTGTTTACAGGCCGGCCATTTTGTACCCTACAGCCCCACAACGGTGGGCGTGGTCACGACGTGAAGTTGACATACATAGAACATTACACTATCGGTGTAAGTTCCAAGTAAACGTCCAACCTTGCTTTCTTTGCTCGTACATTTGCGGCGCAATTTACGGTGCTGGCTTTACGTCCGTCGGCCCGTGTCTTGTTTACCAGCTGTTCGAGGTCATTTCACCACGATGATGCCCACGATCCACATACATGGGCATACACCATCGTGATACGGGAATGTGTGACCCAAGCATAAGTCTAACCATTCATTTGCATTTAAAGTAAGCGTAAAGAATGATGTAAACATTGTTCACAAGAGGAAAGCTATGTTGGTAGACTGTGGTGCTACTACCCATAGTAAATGATATATCAAGGTTTATTTCTTTTGATGAAAATTTTTATCCTGAGAATCATATAATAGAGTTAGGTGATGGAAGTAAAGTAAATAATATTGCTTTAAATAGGGGAAATGCGTGTATTTCTTTGATAGATTCTAATGGAATTACACAAAAAGGTATTCTTGAAAACACATTGTATGTTCCATCATTTAAGAAAGACATTTTTTCTGTGCAAGCTGCTACTGACAAAGGTGCCTCAATTAAATTTAATAAGAATTCTGCTAAATTAGTTAATTAAAGGATGGTTTGTTTGAAATTTAACCATAGAGTAGCATGGAAGATTGTAATTATTACATAATGTAAATTCTTTGAAGAATGCATCTTATACTTTAAAGGAATGGGATAAGATACTAGATCATTGTAAGTGAGAGACATTATTAAACTTAATAATGTAGTTGAAGGTGTGAGTATTTCTGACAAATCTGAATTTGATTGTGGTATTTGCACTGACGGTAAAATGACTCAATATAGAAATAAAGAACCAGACAAGAGACAAAATTCTATTTTAGGTTTGTACATTGTGATTTGGCTGGTCCTATTGACCCTACTGGTAAAGATGGTTTTTAGTATGTTCTTGTTTTTATTGATGATAATTCTGGTTTATTAATTCTGGTGTAATTATGGTATATTTTCTTGAAACAGAACAGTGATACCTTGCATGCTACTGAAAATTTTTTTGCAGATTGTTCACCATTTGGCTCTGTTAAATGTATCAGAAGTGATAATGGTGCAGAATTCACTTCTAAAGCATTTGAGTCTCTTCTCATAAAACACTCAATTAAGCATGAAAAATCTGCACCTTATTCACCACATCAAAATGGACCTATTGAAAGAACTTGGCGTTCAATTTTTGAAATGTCCAGATGTATGTTGCTAGAGTCTAAATTACCAAAATATTTGTGGACATTTGCTGTAATGTGTACTGTTTATATTCGTAACTGATGTTATAGTGACAGACTTAAGAAAACTCCTTTTGAAGTATTTACTGGTCAGAAACCAAATATAAGTAATATGCATATCTTTGGTACAGTATGTTATGCGCAGAATAAAAAGAAACTAGATGCGAAGTAAAATTTTGTTGGCTATGATAAGGGTAGTCAATCTTATCTTGTTTATTTTCCTGAATATGATGAAATTCAAAAAGTGAGACGTGTAAGATTTACCAGTAATATTGAAGAAGTAAGTAAGCCTATGATGGTGTAATTTTGAGAGATACACCTGAGCCTGTAGTGCTCAATGAGAATGATGAAAACAACAGGGATAATGATAATGAAGATGCTAATGATCAAAATCATTTACCTACTTTTGTAGAATAAAGTGTTGACGAAATAGCAGAAACAAATTGTGGTAGGTATCCAAGTAGGAAACACAGTAAACCTAGGTCTCTCAATGATTTTATAGGTGGTGATAACATTGATGATGTTATAGATTACACAGTTGATAATTGTTGTACATTAACTGATATAGCTAGGACTTAGTAAGAGGTTGTAACCTCCAAAATTATCCTCTCGCAAAAAGCAATGGAAGATGAGATTACTGCTTTAAAGGAGAATGATACTTATGAATTAGTTCCCTTACCAGAAGGTAGGAAGCCAGTGGGGGGTTACTGGGTTTTTAGTGTTAAACTTGATTTAGATGGTAATGAGAAGTGCAAGGCTTGTTTTTTTTGCAAAAGGCTATTCTCAGTTACCTGATGTTGATTATCATGAGACCTTCTCTCCTACAGCATGCATCACATCTATCCTCACTTTAATGCTTTTAGCTGTTCAATATGATTTATATGTTCACCAAATGAATGCTAAAACTGCATTTTGTTCATGAAACTTACCTGACAGATATATATATAGCTGTATTTTCTGAAGTCCGACAGAATTTAAAAATTCGCGGCACACGCAGTGGGCGGCCAGGTGGTAGTACCCATTCCCGCCGTGGGAGGCGGATATCAGGAACTATTCCCATTTTCTATTCATATTTTTTCTGTCGCCGGTCGGTAAACAACTGTTTACAGACCTCCGCCTAGGATTTTGAAAACTTCATTAGCCGCTTAAGTATCCTAGTTTTTCTACGGATTGCGACTTAGACGAGAAGTATTCTAATTGAACTGCAACTCGGGGTTGCCTGCAACCTCTCAGGAGTTTGTTTCAATTTTATATACTTATGGTTTTGTCACGACAACACCATTTCAACTTTTATATTTACCGAAATTCGTTTCACATAAATATAATTGCTCGAGCATATCTTTTATGCTCGGTGGTTCTAGCCGAACGCATTCCTTTGTGGAATATGGATTACCTGGCAACTCAGGATGACGAGTCAGCGGGAGCTCAGGCTCTGCTACTGCGTATTGAACTGCCTGATAGCAGCTCAGTATCAGCTGGGCCTCCGAGATGCCCGGTTGTTTATGTCTCTCTCTCTCCCCTGCTTTGATTGACTACCGAACCGTATCTCTGCCCAACAATCATGGACTTAGGTCTCTGATTAACGGGGATTCTCGCAATTATGAAGGACCATCTACTGCTGTGACGATAGATTCCATCGCCTTCGATATTGCGAGAATTTTCAACAGAGATATCTCTTAGACTCTTTTCATTTTACTGTTTACCGCACGGTAACAGAAGTCTGTACAAGTCTCCCGCTGCATCGCACTGCGATAATGCAAATGATTTTGCAAACATCTGAGTTTGTCTTTAAAATATCTCATATTCGTAGGTGTACAATTGTTCATTGTTCAACCCGAATTAACAGATATGTCATAAAGACATCGCCTACTCTCCGACCTGACAGCTCTACTTCCAAATGTTCAGCCCATGAGAAGCAGTTCTTCAGGCGGCTTTCCCCTGTGTTTTCATTACTGAAGAACGCCCCGCTTTCATTGCAACTACGACTTCTCACCGGACAGCAATGAAATAGCGGTTAGCGTTTTCAGTCATTTGTAAGCACAGGTTCAGAATCTTGAGAATCCTTCTCTCGATTCGTCTGTGAAGACGTAGGTTGCATTCAATATCTACCTTCGTCTTCAACGGTACATAGCGATAAGATCTTCAAGAGTAATGGCAGTCTCTTGGCCAAGGCAAAGCAGTGCTGCCTATTTTCAGTGTTCAATCGGAAGAGGCCGTTTCTGGAGATAGTGAAGGGAAATGACTATTCCTCCAACTCGACCTCTGTGAATTTCCTTATGGTTCTATCTTTCCGTCTGAAGTATGAGATAAGCTAGAAGTCCTAACTATTGTAGTATATGCAAATATGTTGTTGACGGCCTCTAGGCTCAGAGATTCGGTTCTGTCAAACAACAAAGCTTCACGATCTTTGAGGTCTGTGGAGATCTTGAAATTCTCTGGATCAAAGGTTCCGGCATGGAACTTAGACGTAGTCTGAGTTTCTGATGCCAAAAGCATTTCGAACCTATCCTTTCTGCGAACTTAATACACGTGACCAGAAAGGCTAATATTCTAACCGCTCTAGCCACGGCAAAGAGGGTTAGTGAGGTTTTAGCCATCATCAGAGGTTTTGGCTTTAAAGGACATAATGCGGTCTGTCCTCTAAGCCTTCCGTTCTTGATAAGAACGAAAACCTTTGCTAACCCTTGACCCGAAGGCTTGGAGACCAAGGGTATGGCACAAATTATTGGGCAAGGGCATTAGAGAGTCCTGTGCCCTGTAGGGTCTCTCAAGTTTTATCTTGATAAAACTATAGAAAGTCAAGGTCAACGGACAATCTGCGGTGTTCCGTAAAAAGACCAGACTGGTTCATGTCCAAGAACACCCTGGCATTATAGCCAAGGAGTTCTGTTAAGAGGTCTCATTCATTATGTTGGCATAAAGATTTGAGATTTTTTCTTAATATGAATGCTCAAGAGGTGAGGGCGCGGCCCCCCTCGGAAGCATTTCAACGAGCATGACACTCAGTAACATCCTGAGTGCCACGCTTTAGCGAAGCAACTCTGGTGTTCGCTTCACACTCCTGACAATCTGCGGTGTTCCGTAAAAGACCAGACTGGTTCATGTCCAAGAACACCCTGGCATTATAGCCAAGGAGTTCTTTTAAGAGGTCTCATTCATTATGTTTGCATAAAGATTTGAGATTTTTTCTTAATATGAATGCTCAAGAGGTGAGGGCGCGGCCTCGAAGCATTTCAACAGAGCATGACACTCAGTAACATCCTGAGTGCCACGCTTTAGCGAAGCAACTCTGTGTTCGCTTCACACTCCCGACGGGATGTGAAGACGACATTTGAGATCTGTAAGTCACTAGGACCATACATATCCGTAGATATATTATTGGGGGCAGGAAGCAACACGAATCCTATCCTATAGAAAAGGGATAGGTGTGCTTTTAACTTTGAAGGGTTGGTCGCTTGAGGCGCGTTCCTTTTCTTTAGCCTAGAAGTTATGGAACTAACTTTGATAGGTTAGGTCAGGTGGTGGTTTTAGCTTCGGTGCCCTCAGAAGTATGGTCATATGGTCTAGTCACATTGTGGTCACGCCCCCCGTTGACAGATCATCTAGAGCGCACCAGCATTACAGGTCTCGACCTCGCTGGCAACTCTAGTAACGCAGAAGCAGACTTTGGTGACAGTAATCACGAAGTCGGCTATGCTAACAGGTGAGGAACCAAGATGTATATCATCTACTTAATTTAGTTTCCCAAAAAATCCTATTCTGTCTCTTCCCACCATCCGAAGGTGGGATTCAGCTATATATATATATCTGTCAGGTAAGTTTCATGAACAAAATGTTATTGTTATAATACAATTAAGTTTGTTCATACTTACCTGGCAGATATATATAATTAAAGTGCCCACCCACCTCCCCTCAGGAGACAGTGGCACTGATAAAATATGAATAGAAAATGGGAATAGTTCCTGATATCCGCCTCCCACGGCGGGAATGGGTACTACCACCTGGCCGCCCACTGCGTGTGCCGCGAATTTTTAAATTCTGTCGGACTTCAGAAAATACAGCTATATATATATCTGCCAGGTAAGTATGAACAAAGTTAATTGTATTATAACAATAACATTTTTAAATGCACCAATTGATTGTGAACTGTCTGTAGAATGACCAGAAGGTTTTGTGGTTAATGGTAAAAAGAATAAAAAATTTGTAGGAAAGTTGAAAAAGTCATTATATGGCTTAAAACAAAGCGATCGAAATTGGTATAGTTTGCTGTATTCCTATCTGATTGAACAAAATGTTTCTGTCAGTTGCTGATTCTTGTGTATATACAAGACATAGTGATGAAATTACTGTTATCATTATTTGGGTTGATGATATTATAATTGCTTCAGATTCTGTATCTACTCTTGTTGATATAAAGAAATGCTTGAATCATAGATTTCAAATGAAGGATTTAGGAGAAACCCGACACCTGAATTAGCCCTGGTCACCTGACCAGCCCGAACATCACCCCACAAAATTACTCACACTTAGGTAAAATTTTAACTGCCACCATCACCAACGCTGCAGGTAAACATTGTTGCTGAGTCACCTGTCCACGGTTGGCAAAACTGCTGCCAGCAACCGGCCGACAGTGACTACTTACGTCAATCGCATTTTGTTCGCTCGCCTGTCAAGATGTGTCTTGCAGCATGCGAACCTTTGGTCACTGCCCGACCCCCTACTGCGTTCTTGGATAAGATTTGTTGATGCCTTTCGCTTGTTTTGGATTTCGCTTTGGTTTTTCTCTGTTAGATTGAAGATAATGGACTCAACTTCAAAGGATCCTTCCCTGGCTAAGACACCTCCAGACCAACCCATTGAAGATGCAGCAACTCATCGCTCCTGTATCGCCTGCAAATGGAGGATGAGTACACTCAAATACGATCGACATTCCTTGTGTATTTCATGTAGGAAGATTCAATGCAATCTAGGTCGTAGATGTGATGAGTGTAGGGATTGGTCTGCGGATCAGATGCAGGCTCATATTAAGCATAGGAAAGCTCTTGCTTCAAAGAGAAAGGGTAGATTAGCTTAAGGGGCTAAACCCAAGGTAGAGGAAGCTAGTGATTTAGAATCAGTCCTGTATAAGAAGTTAGAAGATAGGATGACATCGAGTACGTCTGGGTTGTTTAATACGTTGATGTCAAAATTGCAAGATGAGATGAAAGTTAGCAACAGGGAACAATGTACTAACCGGTCTCTTCAAGCTCCACTGCCTGTTCCAGAACCAGCCCTGGCGGATGCCAGGGGTCATGGAGATCCAAAAACCGAAAGGGTAGGAACTACAAAACCCCCCTGGCAAGGAGCAGGCAATGTCTGTGGCAGAATTCCCCTCTTCCCCTGAAAACGTAAGTCTGAATACAAAATAAGAAATTGGAATGATGCAAACAACTGAAGGGCCCCATAGACGTTACGACCGGCGGATCAGGTTCCATTCTGTCTCCGGCATCTGTGTTGCCCATAGACGTTCAGATTCACTTCAGTTTGCCGAAACCTGGTAGAGTGAGGATAAGGCCGCTCCGCTCAGTGATGACGCTACCGCTCTTGCAGCTGAAACTAGAAACTCCCAGCAAAAAAGGAGAGCCTGAATTGAACTATGGTTGAAGAAACGAAATTAATTATCTCACAATTGTTTATTTAATTAATTGAAACTTTACCCTGGTGACTGGTTCGATTACCTGGAGGAGCAGACCGACATGGAATTATTACATAAAAAAAAAAAAAAAACACAACCAAAATCTTTGTACGAGAGGTTGCTGGACACACTTGGCATACACGCTACAAGTCGTTCCTTGGGGGCATAAATCCCAGAGTCATGTAAAACAATTATTCAGGTTATGCAACACGAATTTACAAAGGTAAACAGTAACTATGTTGCACATACAGCATCTTTCATATTCTCGTGGTATACAGCCTGGAGTAGGTCTACAGTTCCGTTAAAGCAGAATAGGCCCTTAAACCTACGGTTCTGTACCCAAGTAAGAATACAAATTTTAGATTTTTGCAACAAATAACAATGTAATTTAAACAACAGTACTACTAATACATACTGATATAGCATACAAACACAATACATAAATATATACATAATATACTCACACATGTATATATATAAATATATATATATATATAATATTATATATGATATATATATATATATATATATATATATATAGATATATATATATATATATATATATATATATATATATATATATAAATATATATATATATATATATATATATATATAATATATATATATACATATACAGGCGGTCCCCGGGTTACGACGGTTCCGGCTTACGACGTTCCGAGGTTACGACGCTTTTTCTTAAATATTCAATGGAAAAATCCGTCCTGGGTTACGACGCTTGTTCCGAGGTTACGATGCTGACGCTTCCGACGCTCCGAGTTAACGACGCTTTTAAAAAACGCATGCTATGATAAAAATCCTTTATAGTTTAGCACAGTATATAATAAAAATATGTTTTTGGTTACGTTACAACAAAAATTTTGAGGTTATGATGATTTTCGACACTTTTTTTGTCGTATTTTTTAAATTTTTTTAGTGACGCCGCATATGCGGAACTAGTTTCCAAGAGAATGAATACACTAGCTTGGGATGCGCAGTTTAAAACAGTCCAAAAGCGCAAATAATGAAAAAATCATTGCTTGTTTCCAGTACATAATTAAAAAAACTAAGTTTCTGGTTAGATTACAACGCAAATTCCAAGGTTACGACGTTTTGTTATGCTTTTTAACAATACCTCATACGCAGAACTAGTTTTTGAGCGGAGGCGCATAAATTAATTTACGCTATTAAACTGTATGGTAAATTGACTGAACGACGACCTCGAACGGTCGAGGACGCTAAGCGTAACAATACCAAAGGACGCCACTTCAATCGTGTGCCTGCCTGAAGTTCAGTCGGTTGTGTGCTAAGACGTTGCTGATTTTCCTTGCCATTTTCGCAAATTTACAATGGCTCCTAAACGCCAAAGTACTTCCTCCGTGGATAGTTCATCCAAGAAGAGGAAGGTCATCACGATGGAGGTAAAATATGACGTGGTGAAGCGTTCGGAGAAGGGAGAAACTAACACCGAAATAGGTCGTGCTTTAGGCTTGAGCAGGACGACGGTGGTAACCATTGTGAAAGACAAGGAACGTATTCTGAAGCACGTTAAGGATGCTGCACCGATGAAGTCAACGGTGATAAACGAGAAGCAACGTAGCCAGAGCATTGCTGAAATGGAGAAGCTCCTGATGATCTGGCTGGAGGACCAGAACCAGCGACATGTTCCAGTGAGCTTAAGTGTGATCCAGGAGAAGGCTAGAGCGCTGCATGAGGCAGTAGTGAAAAAGTTTGGCGAAGGCAGTGCTGGTGGTGAATTTTCCGCGAGTAGAGGTTGGTTTAACCGTTTTAAGGCTCGTGCAAATTTGCATAATGTGAAGCTGCAAGGTGAAGCTGCTAGTGCTGATAGCGAAGCAGCAGGTAGTTTTCCAGGTGGTTTGGCCGAGATAATTAAGGATGGTGGTTACACGGCTGACCAAGTCTTTAATGTGGATGAGACCGGTTTATTTTGGAAAAGAATGCCAAATCGAACGTACCTTTCCAAGGAGGAGAAGTCAGCACCTGGCCATAAAGCTGGAAAGGAGCGACTGACTTTGCTGTTTGGGGCCAATGCAAGTGGCGATTTGAAACTGAAGCCCTTGCTGGTGTATTTGGCCGAGAATCCCAGGGCTTTCAAGGGCATTTTCAAGAGTCAACTCCCTGTGATTTGGAAATCAAATAAGAAGGCTTGGGTTACCTTGATGGTCTTCAAAGATTGGTTCAATGACCATTTCGTGCCAGCAGTGGAACGGTATTTGACTTCGAAGGGTCTGCCTTTTAAGGCCCTCTTAGTCCTGGACAATGCCCCTGGTCACCCTTCAAATTTGAGCGACATGCACCCTAATGTGAAGGTGGTGTACCTCCCACCCAATACCACATCGCTGATACAGCCAATGGACCAGGGAGTAATAGCTAATTTCAAGGCTTACTACCTTAGAAGGACCATACGTTTTGCTTTGAGGGCCATAGAAGCTAACAAGGAGTTGACACTGAAGCAATTCTGGAAGGGCTACAACATTGCTGATGCAGTGAAGAATATTGCAAGTGCTTGGGACGAGGAGAAGACGACCACTTTAAATGGGGCCTGGAAGAAACTGTGTCCACAGTTTGTGCACAGTTTTGAAGGCTTTGACCAGGCAGAAGACGTCGAGACTGTGACGAGGAAGATCGTAGGGCTAAGCAAGAGGTTGAAACTAGATCTTGAATCTGATGATATAACAGAGCTGCTGGCATCCCATGGAGAGGAATTGTCAGCAGAGGACCTGCTTGAACTTGAACAGCAAATGATTGAGGAAGAGGAGGCGGCACCAGAGCCAAAAGCCAGGTCATTAACTGTGAAAGGCTTGTCAGAGGGTTTTACTCATCTGGAGGCAGAAGACCCTAACGTTGCCAGGTTTGACAAAATAAAACGTGGAATGTTGGACTTAGTAACTTTCTACAAGGAGACCCTGAAGGAGAAGCAGACGAAGAGAAGTGTGCAGTCCAGGCTTGACACTTTCTTTCACAAGTCTCCAGTACCACCACCTCCCACTCCTAGTCCTGGTAAGGAATTCTGAACTGTTTTACTAATTTATGTGTTTCATAGTGTACATATAAAATGTGTTAATTTTTTAATGTAACAACTAAATGTAAGAGTAAATTGTAACTTCATTAATTTTCATCATTTGTAATTTTATTGCAGAAGTGGTGACAGTTCCAGATCCCCCTGTACTACCTGTGACAGTTCCAGATCTCCCTGTACTACCTGTGACAGTTCCAGATCTCCCTGTACTACCTGTGACAGTTCCAGATCCCCCTGTACCTGGACCCTCTGTAGCAGCCCGTCCACCTGTACGTGTACTACTACAATCAGGTAAGCAATTTAATTTTTCTCATTTTCATGTTGGAAATTGTTTACACCCTACTTATACATTATGGCATACATACGTACACTAACTTACATAGTGGTACAATGTGTTTGATGTTGCATAACCTTATTTTTTTTATTTATTTCAGACACCTTTGATAGTGACAGCGACCCAGATGACCCTGAGCCTTTCCATGGTTTTGATGCCTCGCCCTATTCATTAGGTAAGGAATCCTTAACAAATTTGTATAAAATGTTTTATAAATTGCTAATAGAAATTTTATTAAAAGTTTACATATGCTACAGTTACATCCACCTTATATTTATGTACCCTATCATTCTTTCCAGATCTAGATGTTCCCTCATCAGAGCCCAAATCAGTTGATACGAGTAGTATTACCTCTCCAACTCCTTCAGGTAAAAGAATTCTTCATTTTTTATATTGTACATATTACACACTACATATGTCAAACAGTAATAACATGTGCAGTAGTTACAGTAGTAACGCTATCATTTTATATATTTTTTATCATTCCAGACTCCCAAGCACCTGCCCATCCCACTCCATAGCCCAGCCACCCACTCATCTACCATATGCCCATCCCAGTAAGCAAGCCAACCACTAGAATTTGGTAAGGACGTTTTTTTTTATTAATGTTGTATTATTACATATGTAATAACCATGTTATGTATGTAACATACATACTATAATCATATGTACATTATCATTCCAGACTGGCATGCACCTGTGACTTACATAACCCAGACCTCTACATAGCCTACATGTCTTCATTTTGCTGAAGGTAAGGAATTCTCAGTTGTTTTTAATGTGTGCATACGTACAATAAATTTTGTACACCTAAGTGGTTACATACTGTCCTTTAATATTAATTCTTCATTCCAGACTGCCCATCATCCTAGCCTGTTATCTGTGATAAAGCACACCGAAGTTTAGGTTGTTTGGAATGCATCCTTATCATGAATGCTCTACACCTCCACCTCCATCTCCCACAACCTAGGCTAACCAGCTTTGGAGACTCACTAAAAGTTGGTAAGTTATGTAAGGAATTTCTAAATTAAGTTTTATACTACATGTTATATGTGATATTAAACCACTGTATGGTGCATATTACTGTATGTAACTTACTCTGCATAGAGGACTTACTGACAAAATTATTTTTTGTACATTCCAGAGTCCCCTGAATGATGTAGGCTATGGGGCCACACAAGACTTTGTCCATCCAGGGTTACATAGCACGACAACTTTAAACTAAAAGTAAGGAATTAATTAACATACATTAACTCTTTTAGTACTCTTGATATATCAACAGTAATTAACATATTGCATTCACGACTTTCTGTAGTGTATATTTTGTACACTAATTTTGTTACTTTTTCCTTCCAGAACCAACATTTTTCACACAACTCCAGGTTGTTACTACACATTACAAATGTCATCAAGGGATAACTACAAGTAGAAGCACCATTTTTGGATGGAAAAAACCCTTCAGGAAAGTATACGTATCAAATGTAACATGTTGTGGAACAAAGTATGAACAGTAAGGTTTTTACATACAGAATTACATACGTACATAACTTTTTTTTACAGGAATTTCCAACCAAGTTTGATTACATCATGTTATCCAACCACTGTACGTATGGTTACTGTATGTAACTTACTAAACATACATACATGACTTAACTTTGATACTTTTTTGGTACATTCCGAATCCAGGACCCCCTCCATGATGCAGGCTATGGGGCCACATAAAACTTTGTCCAGGGTTACATACATAGCACGACAACTGTAAACTACTACTACAGTACTAAAGGTAAGGAATTATACATAGTAATTAACATACATTAAGTAAGTTTTATACTAAAAAAAAGTTACCAAGATCTCTCACATGGGATAAGTGATCAAGGTCCCTCATGGAATTATAGTACATACGTAACTGGTAACTTTGCAAGGTTGGTAAAATCTCCACTCCCTGCTGAACAGAGGGTGTAGACCAATCATTTACAACATGCATACCAGTTGATATTAAACCACAGTATGGTGCATATTACTGTATGTAACTTACTATGCATAGAGTACTTACTGACAAAATTATTTTTTGTACATTCCAGAACCCCCTGAATGATGTAGGCTATGGGGCCACATAAGACTTTGTCCATCCAGGGTTACATAGCACGACAACTTTAAACTAAAAGTAAGGAATTAATTAACATACATTAACTAAGTTTTATACATGTTATATATGTGATATTAAACCACTGTATGGTGCATTACTGTATGTAACTTACTATGCATAGAGTACTTACTGACATAATTATTTTTTGTACATTCCAGAACCCCCTGAATGATGTAGGCTATGGGGCCACATAAGACTTTGTCCATCCAGGGTTACATAGCACGACAACTTTAAACTAAAAGTAAGGAATTAATTCACATACATTAACTCTTTTACTCTTGATATAACTAAAAGTAAGGAATTATAAACTAAAAGTAAGGAATTAATTAACATACATTAACTCTTTTACTCTTGATATCTATAATTTACATATTGCATTCAGGACTTTGTGTAGTATTTTGTACTAATTGTGTTATACTTTTACCTTCCAGAGCTACCAGACTGGGATTTTAGTGTACTCCAGGATGTACTACCAAAGGATTATATACTTCAAGAACTTCCATAGTGTACCTAAGGATATACTTACATCCTTCAAGATATTCATAGTGTATAGTGTATAATCTAACCTAAGGATTAGTAGTGTACTATTAGTGTATATTAAAGTCAACTAAGGACTTGGTAATACTTCAAGATTGTGCTTTATAGCGTCACAAGAGTATAATAAAGATTATATACCTTCAAGAACCATCCTTTGGCATTGAAATAACCACACTACTCATCATGCAATACTTGCATGTCACACAGGTAAGGTCTCTTTAACTTTTTATTAGTTTAAGGCATATTTCCAAGTGTCGTTCCGGCTTACGACGATTTTCGGCTTACGACGCGTCTCAAGAACGGAACCCCCGTCGTAACCCGGGGACTGCCTGTATATATATATTGTGTGTGTGTGCACGTAGTACTATTGTTTAAATTACATTGTTTTTTTCCCATACATAAAATAAAATAAAAGTCTATGACAATATATTAAAAACTATTTCAGTGTCCCATGTATAAACTAAAAATTTTGTGTACAAGAGTTGAAAATTGTACACTCAACTTACTTGGCTACTGAACCGTAGGTTTAAGTGCCTATTCTGCATTAACGGATCATAGACCTACTATATACCGTATATGCCATTAGACTATGCGAGATGCAACATATATATATGTATAGATCGATAGATATATATCCCTATCATCCTTCAATAATTTTCCAACTAATTTATCATAAGCCTAATTTTGCTCTCCTACCACGTTCAATAAACTGCCGGATCCGGCAATCGTAACATCTAGGGGCCCTTAAGGATGATAAGGGCTCCATAGACGTTACGACCGGCGGACCAGGTTCCATTGTCACGTTCGGATTCAATTCAGTTTGCCGAAACCTGGTAGAGTTCAGACATGGACGCTCTGTTCAGTGATGATACTATATAGACTAGCTGCGCTCTTGCAGTAGAAACTGCAAAACCTCAGCGAAAAAGGAGAGCCTGAACTGAACTATGGTTGAAGAAATGAATAAATTCTCCCATGGTTGTATATGTACTGATCTGACTGGTTACTGGTTTAATTACCTGAGAACAGACGAGCAAACCGACATTAAGTTATTATTACATACGGTCTCCCCTCATATAAAAAAAAGCCATTTGTATGAGACAACCAAAATCACTATACGAGAGTTTGCTGGACACACTTACCTAATGTGCCACAAGTCGTTCTTTGGGGCATACATAATCCCAGACATGCAAAGCAATCCATAGTCTAGTGGTATACAGTCTAGCATACAGTAGGTCTGTAGTTTCGTTAAAGCAGAATAGGCCCTTAAACCTACAGTTCTGTAGCCAAGTAAAAGCACAATTTTCAAATCTTTTCCATGCAATTTTTATTTAAACAAGGAAAACTTAAATATTATTGGAAGTATTATCATAAACTTATTTTATGTGCGGCAAAATAATAATTTAAATATTAATACTAATACATACAGACATAACATGCACACGAAATATATGCATACATAACACACTCACACACACATAAGTATATATTTATCTATATATTAGATGTATGTATGTGTGCGTAGTACTGTTGTTTAAATTACATTGTTATTTTCCATACTCAAATAAAATTAAAGTGTATGACAATATATTCAATAAAATTTCAGTGTTCCATGTATAAACTAAAAAGTTTGGGTACAAAAAAAGCTGAAAATTGTCCTTTTACTTGGCTACAGACCCGTAGGTTTAAGGGCCTATTCTGCTTCAAAGGATCATAGTATATACGGATCATATAGACTAATACTGCTAGACGATGCAATATATATATATATATATATATATATATATATATAATATATATATATATATATACATTGCACCTTGCATAGTCTAGTGGTATATAGTCTATATGGTCCGGGTTTGATGTCTCCCGATGTTTAATCTTTAGGTGTAGGTCAGGGAAGGTTAGGTTCTTCGTCTCGTCAGGGTGGTATTCTGGGAGTTGGTCTTGCCTCTGCTTCTCCTTCCGCTCAGGTGCATTCAGAAGAAGTAGAGAGATTTTTCTGTCAAGGACGTAGGTCCTCCTCCTCCTCTAGTAAGAGGCTGTCCGATTGTGGGAGACAGTGAGTATTGAAGAATGATAGACCTCATTCACCCTCTGTTTCCTCAGTCAAAAGTTGATGAGGAACCTTTTAAACCTAGCCAAGCCATGTTTGAAGAACTTTTCTCTACCAAACCGCTGGTTTCGCATCCATCATGCAAGTTGCCTTGGTTTGGGCGTGTGGAACAAGCCCTGAGGGAGGCGGACTCTCGGTTTGCTGCGGTAGTGGGAACAGGTAGGCAGGAATCTGCTCTTTTTCCCAGTCGTAAGCCCTTGTATGGCGTACCGGGTAACCCTTCTTCAGGTTTCAGAGTACCTCATAACGAATCGGTGGAGACCCCTTCCCACGGTCCCTGCAGGTAAACAGACTTATTGGTATTTTGGTGAGAGAAGACACCTTTAGGAATCAGTCCAAAGCTCTGTCGCATACTATGTGGATGCTCTTGGGCCTTATGGGTTTCTTAAAACAGGACAGGTATACTCCTTCGGATCCCATTTTATTCGATAACCTTATCATGTCAGTATCAATGGGTTTAAATCATCAATCGAACATCTTGGCTGGTTGTACTACCTTTGTCGGCAAGAAGAGGAGGGACCTTTACCTGAGCCATCTCCCACCTCATTTCCCAGATATTCATCAGCGAGTTTTGTCCAGGGCTCCGCTGGTGCTCTGTGAAAGTCTCCTCAAGGAGGAGAATGTATCATCCATGGTGAATTTTGTTTCCTCCACATCTGTAGTTGAGTCTCAGCAAGCCATTATTTGGGTGGCTGCTCAGAGCACTAGGTCCCCTAAATGTGCGTGTGCATCCTCTCCAGGTAAGCGCTCAGGTTCATTTTCCCTGGCCAAGTCTCCCAAGAAAGTCAGGTTTTCATCCAAACCTTCTTCTGCTTCCTCCAAACCCTCTTCTGGCCAGAAGGGTTTTCGGAGATAGGAGACACTGCCCTCGTCGATGCCAGTAGGAGGTTGTTTGTCCCCCTTTGTAACAACCTGGGAGAAGTGGGGTGGGGAGAGTTGGGTGATGGAGGTCTGCCCCTCCACTATCCAATTCCCCATTAGTTCTTTCAAGCTATTCCCCGTCATCCTTCGGGGGAAGGCTTTGACAACGGAGATTTGTTCTTTGTGGGGACAAGGGAGCGTTAGAACTAGCTCCCCCCACTCTGGGCTTTTACAGTTGAATCTTCGTAACCTACAAGGCGGACAGTTCTTGGAGGCCCATCATAGGTCTTTCGGGCCTGAACCATTTCATCGTTTCCACTAAGTTTCACATGGAATGACTCAGTCAGTGCTGAGGTCGGTCCGAAAACATGACTGGATGGTGTCAGTGAACCTCAAGGATGCTTATCTCCAAGTTCCAATACATCCAGAATCTCGGAAATGCCTTCTTTTCTTGGGTCCACTGGGAACCTTCCAGATAAAAGTCCTCTGTTTCGGACTAACCACAGCACCTCGGGTGTTCACGAGGGTGATGGCTCCTGTTTCTGCTATCATGCATTGTCAGGGCTTCCGCATGAGGAGGTACCTGGACGATTGGCTAATTCAAGCTTTTTCCAGGGAGGGGACTCTAAGAGCAAGGAGCTTCCTTCTAAAGCTCTGCAAGACATTAGGGATTCGTATCAACATGATGAAGAGTTCCCTGTCCCCTTCTCAGACTATTACCTATCTCGGCGTGGAGATTCAGGCGCCTGGTTTGAAGGCTTTCCTGACTCGAGATCGAGTGCAGTCAATTGTGAGTCAAGTTGAGCTCTTCCTCTCGGACAAAGCGCAACTTGCAAAAGAGTGGAGAGGCCTTCTGGGAAAGATGTCATCTCTGTCCCTTCTAGTTCCAGGCTCTCGTCTCCAGATGCGTTATCTGCAGATATGTCTCAGGAATAGCTGGGACTTTCGGGAAGAGAACGCAGTGATAATCTGTGATGATTCCGGCCTCGAGGTTCTTCTGTGGTAGTCAGGAGAGGTTCATCTGACCACCGGCGTAAGCCTTGCCCTCCCAATTCTAGACGTCCATCTGTATTCAGATGCCTCGAATCAGGGTTGGGGCGCAACCCTGGAGGAAGCTCAGGCCAAGGGCCTTTGGAGGGTTTCAGATCAGGAGGAGTCAATAAATGTCTGAGAATTAAGTGCCACAGAGGAAGTTCTGTTAGGCTTCAAAGATCAAGTTCAGGGGAATGTCGTAGCACTCTTTTCAGACAGCGCTACGACACTAGCTTACCTAAAGAAAGAAGGAGTTACAAATTCGTCAACCCTCAACATCATTGCGCAGAGAATCTTATGTTGGTGTGAAAGCTGCAAGGTCTCATTACTTCTGCAGTTCATTGCGGGAAAGCTCAATGACAAAGCAGGTGCGCTGAGCCATTTGAAAGAAGTCCGAGGAAGCGAATGGGCATTGGCACAAGAGGTAGTCCAATTGCTGTTAAAGAGGTGGCCAGCCACGGTGGATCTGTTTGCCACAAGGTTGAACTATCGTCTCCCGGTATATTTCTCTCCGGTAGCAGACCCTATGTCTTGCGGGACAGACGCTATGCTCCATCTGCTATGCTCCATTCGGCCTCATTCATCAGGTACTGACGAAGCTAAGAGGGTGCAAGAATACAGAGATGACCCTAATTGCTCCGTTTTGACCTCAGAGACCTTGGTTCCCGGATCTCTTGGAATTGCTGTCTGAACCTCCGCTCCTCCTGCCACGAAGGAAGGATCTTCTCAAACAGCCTTATTTTCATCATTATCACAAGAACCTTCCTGTGATCCACAAATTATTCCCGAAAAAAACTGTGTTAAGTACAAATAGTTATTACCACAAATAACTCAATATGTATTGCACAGGCAATTAAAGTTTTATATCGTGCAAATAATGCTGATGTGTTGGGAGATCTCTCAGCCTTGCAGCAAAGAAATGCATTCATGTAGGCTGTAGGCTACTACGAACTGCTTTGTAATGGGAGCATATAGCCAGAAAATCTTTGAGCTGACATGCTACTTTAACCTTGATAAAGATTTATGTTTAATGACGGTAGCTTTGTAAACAGCAACTAGCATTCGATCCATGTCAACGTCAAAGTAATCAGTGTGAAATCCGTTACGTAAGCCAGTGATTTGCGCTTTCCCGCTCGAAGTTCTAGGGCTCCTCCACATCATAGAAAACGCTCTTACGGATGCAACTAGATTTGCTCAACCTACCTTAGCCTTAGCAACATTGGCTGCCATTGATGTCAGCTAACATTAAACGCTTTGGAATACAAACATGAGTTTGTAGAAGCTAAAAATAATTGCATTCACCATTTACAATGATACAATAATATCCCCGTTCATGAAAGAAAAAGAGTATATATTGTCGTCGTGATACACAGTACTACAATCAGAAATTCACATTCTATCTACCAGATTTCTATGAACAAATCCATCTGAGAAATTCCAATTACTTCGGACATATATCGTGTTTTTAAGTATCTGAACGGTTTTGTTTTGCAGTTTTAATTAATATGATATAATTTGCAGTGTATTTTCATATTCTAGATTAAATTTAGCAATATTGTCTTTTCAGTAAAAACAAATGGGAAATTCGATGAACGAAAGCTAACGAAAACTGTATCTTCAGTTTTCTTGTCGAGTGTACATATAGCCTAACTATTCTTATCAAAAATAGTCATAATTCCTCATTCAAACAGGATTAGTCTAGGGTAGGCCTTCTTAAATTACTGTATAGCCTAGTCTAAGATCATGATCGGCAGTGGAAATTTCCATGAGAGAGGTAGGGGTAACCCATGCCCTGTAGGACGGCCATGTTGTGGTACCCTTTGGCACAGGTATTTGTAAAAACTTTATATATAAAAAAACACTTATAACTACTTTTTGTTAACGTTTTACTACCCTATCAAACGCCATGTTACAACTCAAACTAACACAGAAATATCTCATGGCAATTAATGAACGTGAAGTATCTTTCACGACAATGAAAATCTTCCTCACTAAGGCACTGCTACTGTTCTTTCACGATAGTGATTTGTTCTAACTAATGGTAATATTACGACTTTAAAAGCTTACCTAGCAAGGGATAGATAATCATTTGCATTAATATTTGGTAAAACAGCCCAAAAATGAAAGGATGGACCGTTTGACGTCCTCACACTCGAGAGCATTCGTGATTCTTACGTGTTGCTAGTCTAGTGTTACCAAATTGCAGACGAAAGATTCAGGGCAGCGTTCCATACTCATAGCGAGAGAAAAACAAAACAAGGGACTGGCTACACTGCCACACTCGTGTCCACAACAAAAATGAAAACATCTCACAGTTCCAAACTTCAAATCACTCTTTAAGATAGTAGTGTAAAGATATTAGAGGAGGATGATGAATCAATTCCTAAATAAATCACTACTAATTAAAGGAATATTTTTCCCATTACAACTCATTGAGATTTAATGTGGTTATCATTTTTTTTTCATTTACTACAACTCGCCACCGAGTTTATTACATTACATATTATCAGTATCGTCACTAATTTGATCACCATCACTAATAGTACATATCGATCAAACTTTGACGATTTTCAAAACACATATTTCCCCCTCCAACAGCTAGACTAACACTGCTCGAGAGGGCAGTACTCCCCTCACCTTTAAGTGCGGGCTGGCTACCACATTGTTACTCTGCTAGCAAAATTAAAACTGCGAGCACCAGCAGTTCCACATGTTGTTTCAATTCATTTGCTTTTTTTATTTATAAAAACAAGAGATGGTAATAATTTGTTAAGGGTCATTGATCTTCTATACTTAATTTCTCATATTCATGTAAATATTCATAATTTTGTGCATATACATGAAATCTATAGGGGTTGCTGCAATTCCAGGACTGATTTTTGCCAATTTTGTGTATAACGACAAGAACAAAGCGCTACCATATTTGGGTTAGAAACTGCAAAAGGGATATAAAGAACCTAATGATGAATCACACACATGCAGCAAGCATTTCCTACCAAAGTATATCTTCAACCCTGCTGATATATAGAGTACTCACCCATAGATATAGAAAAGAGATTGGACAGACAAGTGACTGTTATATTCACGTAAGGTGCCATTGTTATGTGTTGATTCTCAGAATTGGCTGTGGCAGAGACCAGCAACAACAAAGCCACTTCCAGCACCCAGTGCTTTGCCATCAACTGTGTCACTTACAGTAACAGGATCACAAAAGAACAGGGGATCACATTTCACAAGTAAGAGACCTATTTTCATTCAATCTTTATGACTGTGTTGTATCTAATAAACGAATGAATGTTGTTATAAGCTTTTTATTATATCCTATTTAATATTAAATTTATATGGCCAAATAAAAGGGTTACCATCAGTCCATATAACCATGGTTAAGCCTGACTATTTTTCCTACTGCTAGCACAACAATGTTCATAATATCATGAGGCCTAGATCGAGGCCTGCTGCAGTTTTAAGTGTTAATGAAGTGTCATACTGTTATTACATGTTATCAATAAGTTCTCAAAGCTGGTACGGAGAGGACTTGGCTGAATTTGATCTGCCAGAACACTTGATTGTAGTATTCTTCAATTTTACCATAATCATTTCTACCCAAAATGATACTTCAAATTCATGCTGCATTATAGTTTTAAAAGTAAATGTTACCAACTAGCTAGTCTACGAGGGTCGATCATCAGATAACCGAGGGTAGCCTACCACAGCCTAACTGTAGCTTAGCAAAGGCAGCCTAACTGGCATAATCTTCAGGAATGCCGATTTTTCTATTTGTCCCCCTCCACAGACTAGGAAATACATCTCAAGTCTTGGCTGGCTATGAAAATCTAAGTTATTCTTGCAGTCTAGCCTAACTTAGACTGTACAATGTAAATAAGTAGGTTGAATCACATGTCATTAAGATTGTGACATGTTACATAGCTTTATATATGGTTACTATATGTCTACAGAGTGCAGCACATGGTACTTATTAAATTGACATTTTACCATTATATCTAACGGTATTCATGTGGCTTTATATTAGTTTGATTTATAGACTTTTGGCATACATGCCAAGCACTGGAGCAACTAAGGTCACTCAGGGCTGAAACGGAAATCGACAGTTTAATGGCTTGAAAGGTGTAACAGGACGAAAACCTTGCAGTTGCATTATGAATCAATTGTTACGAGAAGGGTGGGCAGTAAGACGGAAAAGAATATGAATGGAAGTAGAGTAAAAGGAATGAAAGGATGCTGCACCTAGGGGTCAAAGGGACTCTGCAAAGAATCTTAAGTAATGCCTACATTGCACTGCATGAGGTGCACTGACGGCACGAAGTACCTTCCTACAGGGGCCTTTATATTAAATCCATATTAACTTGTGTTTTATTACCATAATGTAGTTGCCATATCTGCTAAACTTAATGGCTTAACTCTATTTGAAATATACCAGTAAAACTATATGTTTTTATTTTTGCATACAGTACACATTGTATATAGTAAAAGTTGCACAAATCACTCTTGAATACAGTTTTACTTGAAGAGAGCCAAGGAAGTAAGCAAGGAGTGAAACTATAGAAAAAAAATAAAATAAAAGCCAGCATCGCCATCTATTAATTGGTGAACAAACTAAAGTTTTCCTCTGCTTGCTTACTAGTAATTCTTAAATTACTGGGGAAAACATTAATTTTATACAGATAGAAAAGTTATTCAACAATAGAATGATAACTGCGAATAAAAATTTACAAAAATAGCTGATAATCGACATCCAAAGAAACTATTACACACCTCAGTGGCACGGTTGGATGGTTGGTATGGTGTTGGCGTCCCTTGTTGGTGGTCGCGAGTTCGATTCTCGGGCATTCCATTGAGGAGTGAGAGATGTGTATTTCTGGGGATAGAAATTCACTCTCGACGTGGTTCGGAAGTCACGTAAAGCCGTTGGTTCCGTTGCTGAATAACCACAGGTTCCATGCAACGTAAAAACACCACACATACAAACAAATAAATAAAGAAATTATTTAAACTGTGTCGTTAAAAGATAACAAACAAATATTTTTGATTAAACTATTAAAGAAGTATGTGAACGATAGATATTTGGGAATTCCTCGTAATAAAAACCACCCTACTTCCTGCTTTTATATTGTAAGGGCGGCATTTCCACCGAAATGTCCGTCCTCCCATTGTATATACATACCTTTTCATAATTTACCAAAATGTAGGGCAGTTTACGACCTTTTTGCTAATATATATAATCAAAATATGTATCCTGCATGCTTAATTATATGTATATTTGTAGGTGCGATAAAGCTCTCACAGCGGGACTCAGTTCTCATTTGCATGTGGGCGTGACGAACACTGCGTTTCCGTCCGCACAGCCTCCTCATACGTACCCGTTTCTGATCAATAAAAGAGCCCGTGCTTACACAAGGTCGGCTTAATGAAAAACATCAATAAAGTTAGTAAGAGTTTCTCCGTGCCTCAGTCCTGTCCTCACAATCTCGCGGTAACTCTGCGTGTGGTTTGATGAACCATATACTTTTCTGACTGCGTCCTTGTGTTTTGATTATATTGCACTATTGTTATTTACGACTTACACTCGACTTGGTTTTTCTATCATCCAAAAATCCAGATTTTTCACTTAAGTTCCCTATAAATGTTGAATTTATGGACAGAGGAACACGAAAAAGAGCACAAACAGTAACCCGAAAATTAATGGTTCATGTATTTAGCGATAAATCAATATGCCATTGCATCCGTCTATTTTATTTGTTTGATAACCCACATCATATTACTCCTATTATATCAACTCACAAACAAAGCTACGCAAGGTTATTTTCTTACTTCATTTTAGTGTTCTAAACAAGTTCATTTGATATTTTTCTGTTATGGCAGTAAAGAAAACTTCATTACTATTATTATTTAACAATTGACATAGGCAGTTCTGTTACATAACGCCATATTCATGTTGAATATCTATATCTATAAGTATTTAGAGATAATTATAGACATTAAAAAAGCAAATTTCTCAAAGCATGCCACATCTGTTATTTAAATCAGAATTGGGCTTCATGACTATTCTTATCCCAAACATTAGTGTTGTCATCTGTATACAGTCGTTCCAACTTACTTACCGACTCTGACTTTGGGTTACATTGTGAGATGAAATCAACAGTCACAGTGACTTTTAAAGAATTAATTGTTTTAAGATTTTTTTTAAAGCATAAGAATAAAAAATGCATGCAATAATTTCAAAGTTATTATAATATAATTTCGTGGTAAATCTAAGAAATATTCCTTGGTTGAAGTTCGTATAAGTGGCTGTGTGGCAGTAAAGATGATCCGAAGAGGTACGGGCAGAACTCCACCATATATTTTGGTGGGTTTAGTGTTAGTAATCGTTATTTTGGGCTTCAACTATTGGACTTTATCCTCACAAAATGCCGACTTGTCACAGGAATTGGAGAAACTTCAATCAGAAATTAAGATCAGGTAAGATATGCCAGGCCAAGTTCCTGTCAGTCTAGGTATTGTGGGCATTGGCTAGGTATAAATCTTGACATTTGTTCTGTTAATTTTAGGGTTATCCCTCGTAGTCAAGTTTATGTCATGGTTGTTCTCAGCATGCTGTACCATGTATATGACTTTTTCGCTAAAGATAGCTTAAATCATATAAATTAGACGAGCCTAACCAGCTTCAAGATCAGCTTAGTGTCAAGCTGTGAATAGCTAAAGTAAACAACCGCATGGACTGGCTCAACACACCGACGGTCACGGCATGCCACCCTCCGAAAAAGTACTTAGTATAACGCGTCCTGACACCGGAGAGGGGCATCAGTCGTGGCTTGTTGTTGGTGAGGGACGGAGCTAAAGACCTCTACTCTCCTTTCGAAGTAAGTAGCTATTTTCTCCAAAGTTAGAAATTAAGGCCAAATTTAAAGCATTAAACAGAGGGTAGTGAAAAGGGTGGCCAACGCAGTGCAAATCTCACCAAAACGCTTTTGAAATTTTTGCTTACACTTAAATAGGGTAAAACACTGCATGGCCTGCATTAAGCTAATGACGATCAATGCATGCCACCCTCCGAAAAAGTACATTATAATGTGTCCTGACACCGGAGATGGGCATCAGTCGTGACTTGTAGTTGGTGAGAAACGGAGCTAAAGACCTCTACTCTCCTATCGAAGTAGGGGGAAACACCAGCGACTATCAACCCTTATCACGGTGGACAGGTCTTATTCACTCGATATTTAAATGGTGAAACAAGAATACAATTAGGTACAACTCCAAGTATACCATTCAAAAGATTGAAGTTTCGTCAACATAATGTGATATATGAAAGCCCCATACGAACTAAAATAAGCATGTGAGCTCTTCGTAAAATGTGTTTTCAAGGCAGTTATGAAATCCAATATGGCGGCTACCGTGGGATGTACAGGTTCTGATCAGTGATGACAATCATCTTTCCCAGCCTTCCCAGCAATCATTTGAACAATGTTAGCGTATGTATGTAACGTTTATTGATCTTACTCAAGATTGCAGTTGTAATCAGCACAAAAAAACAACATTTTGTTGCCTATATTAGTGAAAGTATGAAACTTTTTATTCCCGGGGTCATGGTTGGAACTGAATTCATTCTTACCTTGTAATCGGTGGTTTTTATCCTTACTGCCATCACAACTGAAACTCCACAGTGCTTATTTGATTGTTATTATACACATTTTGGTCTCAATTCACTGCACATTGCACTTTAAACAAGTTGCTGTTCCTGGTTCCTAAGCGCGCGTGCCACAAACACAGTTATGAACAGCAGACGACGAAACTGCAAAGTTTTATTCCCTAAATTGTTTACTTAACTCATTATTTAGTTCAAATTTACTTTATTTAAAAATTTTAATTTAATTCGTGTAAATTATCCCTTTTTTGCAACCAAATTACCCCAAAAAATTACAGATATTTCTAAAGTAGATACAATCAAATGTTCCTAACGTTTTCGTACATCTGGCTACCAAAAACCATAGAGGAACGACTACGGATAAGTGGATTATATACATATTTTTTTTTTTTGCTTTTTTGTTTATGCTAGCACTTTTCATTGATTTCAGTTTATATTAGTATTTTGAATTTCTTTAATAACCGTATGCCAGAAATAAATGTAACCTTTAATGTTTGCATGCTAAGAATGGCAAAATCATCATTGCCACATTAGTGGAGGCTTCACACATACGCCGATTCATTATTATAAACTGTTTCCATGAATTCTAGTTGTCATAGTAATGCAATAATGATAAAATTGCTTTAATATTTATGTATATATACTTCCAATACATAGCCTAATTTCACCAATTTCAATGTTTTGTGTGTAGTCTTATACCCAGTTTGGAGGGTCAACACATACCGATTGGGAACAGAGAGAGAGAGAGAGAAAGGAAGGCGAAGGAACGAAGAAGGAAAGGGGTGGCGGTGGAGGGGGGGGAAGAGGGTAGGTGGAGCTTTTTACGCGTGTTCGTATCCATTTCTGCATAATGGAGTTTTTGTCTCTTGGTACAAGGACAAGTGTCGTTATTCTTTACGATTAGTGATTCACGATACCCTAATAAATTACGGCACTGAGTGTAATGCACTATGGCAAAATCTCGTTCTGATACGAGTGTTCGTTACAGAAATAGGTATTGCCCAAAAACGTGCTTGCACTGTCTCTGAAACCCATAGTAGATATGCTGCTTAGTTGTCAATCAAGTTTTTTGTAAAGTATTTTTTACAAGCTAGATATTGAATAAATTTGTATTTTTCTCAATCAAAACATATGCCCATCAATGCTAACTTTCCTCTTTTAACAACTCTCTGGTCATTGCAAATTCGGCCCCATAATTTCGTATGGTGCGAAAACAGAGGCCCAGGGACCGAAAACGATTGCGTCACACTACGGTGATAATCTGGCAGTTAAACATCTTCATATATCCAAAAAGTAAATAATAAAGATATATATGCGCATTACGATTATAACAAATACATGAAGAGCTGATAATCTGCATGAATAACTGGTAAACTGTTCTGCAAGAAAGTTGAGTAAAGCAATTATTTACAATAGGTACGAAAGTCAAGATGTCGTGACGTCATAATACAGGACTTGAAAGAACATTCTAATTCCAAAAAATAATTACTTAAATTTGAGTCAGAATTGAGTTACTTTTTCAATAAGGCGCGAGGCGTCAACCAGATGCGAGGCGCCAGTCAAGCGAAAGGTACCAGACAAGCGCTAGGCTCCAACCAAGAGTGAAGCACCAGCCAGGCGCGAGGTTCCTGCCAGGCTTCAGGCTTCAGACGGGAGAGATCCATTTCAAGAAAGCACTGGTCTTCTTTGAAACATGGAGATCTCCTAAGCACTTCATAAGTGGCTTGATTCCTTCAAACAGCTGAGAATTAAAAGCGCAGGAAGTGCGCGCTTTTGCAAATTCTTGTTCTTTACATAACAATATGTCATATAAGACATATTAGCTGTGTTGTATGGTAGAGGCAACTCTGTGTTGACTTCTCATTACACAAAGGATGTCAAGTTAACCTACGAGAGATCCTTCTCTTTTGGTTTATACGTTTCTGCGGATACGTTACTGGGATAAGGAGCCGACACTGATCCTTAACTTTGAGTTAAAGTTATTTAACTTAGTGAAATTATTGGGGTTTTTGAAAGGAGTGTGGGGATAACTCTTTTCAATTTGAGCGCGAACCCTTGTGTTAGGATCAGGTGATCGGGATCAGTGTTGCGCTCCTTCATAAGGTGTATTGTCATAGAAGTGGTCCAGTACCCATTGACAAAGTCCTTTCAGGCTCTGCCGAGTAAGCGGTTCATACCCCATCGGCAGACCCACAAGAACTCTTAGCCATAGATCACATATCTCACTAAAGTCTTGAGGTGATGCAGACTACCGGGCAACAGCCACGAAGTCTACCACCTATCAGATAGGAACCAAGGTTTATTTATACCTACAACATATGTTGTTTACCTGTCTATTCCATGTTAGCTGTCTCTTACCCTCCACCAAAGGGTGTCAATCAGCTATGTATATATCTGACAGGTAAGTTGATTGTATGAAAATGATATTGTTATAATACAATAAAGTTTCATACATACTTACCTGGCAGATATATACGATTAATGGCCCACCCAGCCTCCCTGCAGGAGACAGGTGGAAGAGAAAAAATATGAATAGAAAACGGGAATTGTTCCTAATCCTGCCACCCAGGGCAGGACGGTAGATCACCTGACCTACCTGCAGCGTGTGCTGCGAAATTTGAATTTCTGTCGGGGACGACGGAGTCCTAGCTATGTATATATCTGCCAGGTAAGTATGTATGAAACTTTATTGTATTATAACAATATCATTTTACTAATGAAAATTTCATTTTCATACATACTTACCTGGCAGATATATACGATTAAATGGCCCACCCAGCCTCCCCTCAGGAGACAGGTGGAAGAGAAAATCTGGTTCTAGAACGGTAATGGTTCCTATTCCTGCCACCCAGCGGCAGGGCGGTAGATCACCTGACCTACCTGCAGCGTGTGCCGCGAAATTCTAATTTCTGTCGGGGACGACGGAGTCTATAGCTAAGTATATATCTGCCAGGTAAGTATGTATGAAACTTTATTGTACAATAACAATATCATTTTGTTCATGAAACTTACCTGACAGATATATATATAGCTGTATTCTCCGAAGTCCGACAGAATTTCAAAATTCGCGGCACACGCAGTGGGCGGCCAGGTGGTAGTACCCATTCCCGCCGCTGGGAGGCGGATATCAGGAACTATTCCCATTTTCTATTCATATTTTTTCTGTCGCCGGTCGGTAAACAACTGTTTACAGACCTCCGCCTAGGATTTTGAAACTTCATTAGCCGCTTAAGTATCCTAATTATTCTTTCGATTATTGACTTGGATTTGTGGCTAGGCATACGCTATCGTAAATTTTTCATTGCAATTGATGTCTGAAGCTAGTTAGCCTAGTTTCAGACTTTGTTGTCTGCATGGGGTAGGGTGAGGCTACCGGAACTTTGGGTAGACACTCGCTTAGTATATATGACGTTTACATGTTTTCTTTGCATAAGTTCAATGTAATTAGTGTGATGTGTGACTGATTACGGTTTTAGTAGGATTCATGTACGCATTTTAGAGCGTGTTAGAATCAGGAGTTTTCCTCCACAGTAAACAGAAGTTAGAAATAATGAACCTTCTAACCTCCTGTAGATTTTATTTTGCCTAACCCTGTGGTATGGCTTACGGGCCTAGAAGAAGTGTCTGCTAGAGGATTACATCAAGTAATCTTAGACTATAGTGCTCGCTCTCCAATCAGTGTTGTGAAGTGTAGTGCCCCTTGTGTTGTGGAGGGGGCGTCAGATCGGCCCCATAATGCCTCTAGGCCTGGACCTCTGTCGGACTCCCAGGACTCAGGGAGAGGGCATGTCGAAAGCCGCAAGAGGGTTACGGGGGCTCCCCACCGATCTGGCGTCCTTTCGGCAGGACCTGTTGACGCTTCCCAGGCTGCTAAAGATCGTGCACGTGCACGAATCTTGAAGGATTGCTTCTCGTCCTCCGAGGCGTCCTCACCGCGCAAGGGTTGGAGCTCTCGGAAGGACTCGCGCCCTAAGAAGCTTTAGAGAAGAGGACGCCTCACGTCCTCTCTCTCGTCAGGAGGGAACGTCAGATCGGCCCCATAGCGCCTCTAGGCCTAGACCTCTGTCGGACTCCCAGGAAACCAGGGAGAGGGCATGTCAAAAGCCGAAGGAGGGTTACGGGTTTTTCATGCTGATCTGGCTTCCTTTCGGCAGGTCCTGTTGTCGCTTCCCAGGCGGCCGAAGATCGAGCACGTGCACGAATCTTGAAGGATTGCTTCTCGTCCTCCGAGGCGTCCTCCCCACACAGGGGTTGGAGCTCTCGGAAGGACTCGCGCCCCCTAAAGAAGCTTTAGAGAAGAGGACGCTTCACGTCCTCTCTCTCGTCACGAGAGGATGAAGAGTAAAGAGACCACATTTTCCCCCCTTTTCGAAGAATGCACTGGCTCTTTTCCTAAGGGACATATTAAGGAGGCTCATTCATCTTGCCAGAAGAGTGATTGAGCCTCCTTGCGAGTGAACGCTCATTTATACATCATGTATACATTATTAAGGGAGGCTCATTCATCTTTGCCCAGAAGAGTGATTTGAGCCTCCTGCGAGGTGAACGCTCATGAAGTTAGAGCGGTTTTTTCAACCAACTCGCTAGCATTTTTCAAAAAGAATTTGGTAATCAAGGACATTCTAGATTCCACCTTTTGGAGGAGCAACTCAGTATTCGTCTCCTCTCCTCATGGCACTCCGTATACGTTATGTAACGTTCGCTTTACTTCGAAAAAGCAAGCTGATAAGTTTGACGTCGGCAAGCTGCTTTGCACAGTCAAACAACTTATGTCTCTGGTTCGGCATAAGAAGGGCAATTTAGACGTGAGGTAGCTTTTGGAGGTGCTCGACGTCCTATAAGTAGAGACATTCTCCAGGACGCTCGGCAAGCACCTTGCGAGGGTGTCTTTCGGACGCTCGGCGTTCCTTTGCTGAGTGCGTTTCTGGAGATGTTCTTTTGCATTACTAAGACGCAAGTTGTCGCACAGGCGGCCACTGTCTTTGTAAGAAGGTATGAAGGTCTTTAAGGCCCGTCTTGAAGACGAAAGCCATACGTCTTCCTTTAGTGTTCACACACTTCAGGAGCAGCGTGCGGCTCTCCATGGAGACTCGCATGAGGACGTCCCTTGAAAATATTCAACGTCATACGCAAACGCGTTAGGTCATAAACATTGAGATGTTGGCAAGGTCGCTCGCCAGGACGCCTCTTGGCGGGCCTTGCATGCATCAGGGCGCTCAACGAGTTCCTCTCTGAAACGTCGTTCAGAAGACTTGGTGTTCTCTGCTCAGACACGCTCGTAGCTAAGCAGGACGTTTTTTGAGGACGCTCAGCAGGATGCTTTCCAGGACGCTTTTGAGGACGTTCGGCAGGACGCTTATGAGGACGCTTTTGTGGACATTCGCCAGGACGCTTCGGTGGAAGCTAGGCAGGACGCTTTGCGAGAGAAAAGACTTGTAGAAGGCGTCTTATTTGCTGTTCAGGACGTTTCTTAGGACGCTTGACGCTTTCTAAACGCTCGTCAAGAGGAGGTTTTTTCAGGACTCTCCACAGGACATTCCTTTACAGAAATTTTTAAAAAGGATTCGGAGTTAGCGGAGAGACATACCCGAATTTTTTCTTCGATCCCTCTTTCCTCTTCTTCGATTTCTCTGAGAATCGGGAAGATTATATACTCGGATTCCTGGGTGACTTTCGGTCATGTTAAAGGGTTTTCCCCTATTAGCAAAGTGCTAATAGTTTTGTCAAGTAAGGACGTTTTCCCCATTGTCAAGATACTAAACGTTTTGTCATTTAAGTGGGGGACCCCTCATAAATGGGGTAGTTCTCATTGACATAGATTTTAACGTTTTTATCGTTTAAGCGGATAAACTCATTAACAAATTTCGGAAGAGCTCTCATTCATTTTCAGAGGCTCATCCGGGGAGTAAGAAAAAGACTTGTAGACTAGATCCAGGAAGTCTTATGTCCAATATCATAAGAACATTGAACGGTCCTTTTCAATTCTCGGTTCTCTCTTGATGATCTCTATTCGAATATTACCCCCTTTTCTTGGCAAAGTGTCTTGGCAAAGAGTCAAGGACTTATTTTAAAAAGTCTCATTCATTAGAACGTGGACAGTCGTTTTTCCATTCTTTCTCTCTTCCTCGTCGAGGAAAGATGTAGTAGAGAATTTGATGTTCAAATTACTACAATACTTACGTAGTTTATCTTTGCGTCATTTTGCTAACGCATGGGTCAAGTCATATACGCATATCGTATTTACCTCTGCGGATAGAAGCCGAAAGAACTGTTGTTCTAATGTATTTAATTGACACTCCCTTCAACCTTCCAAGAGTTTTCGGAGATAAGAACAACTCTTCAGGTATTGTTACGACAACACCAACTCAGCTTCTGTATTTAGCAAATTTTGTTTCATTTAAATATGCCTGCTTGAGAGTTTCCTTTGCTCGATAATTTCATACCTATCCCTTCGTAAAGGAGTAGCTGGCAACTCAGGCAGATAGTGCGGGACGATGAACAAGGCTGCTGTTACTGTGATCTACGCAGTACCGGCTAGCTCGGTGACATGCGCGGTTGGTTACGTCTCTCTCCCTTGCGGGAATGGCTGAATAAGCCGTCTCTCTGCCCTACAATCATGGATTTTAGCCTCGGGTTGAGGAAATTTCTAGTAATCATGAATGAACATGCCTTCCGTTTACTTAGAAAATTTCAACAAGATATCTCTTATACTTGTTTCGGTGCGGTTTGTTTTTACCGCCACTAGGTAACAGAATTCTGTACGAATCTACCGCGGCATAGCACTAGAATAATGTCCTCCTGCTTATGCAAAGCGCAGGACCTTATTTAGGGAAGAAAGCAGGCTGAGTGAGGAATGGATGAGTTTGCCTGGGGACCATTTCCCTCGCTGGAGAAGCTTGTTTTCCCTGAATAACAGCAATTCAGACCTCTACATTTTTTCCTCACGAAGAAATTGGAATAACATCAAAGATCTAGTAATAATTCTAATTTTCTCTCAACGGCTTGAGGATCACCTCGGGTGATAGCGAGAGGGTGCCAGACATCCGAACAGAAGGGAACAATGTTCTGGCACATTGTCTGAAAGAATTTGGAAGCCAAATTGGGTCGGCTCTCCATTTCCTCGAAGGGTGAGTTTGGATCGAGTGGCCCAAATCATCTCGGATAATTTCTCAGCTCTCTCATAGCTCAAGAAGAGAGAGTTGGTTGGCTTGGGCACGGAACGTAACGATCCTCAAGAGGTTCGTTAAACTAGTGCACGTCCGTGCGGGTCTTCTCGATTGAAGGCAACAACTTCTGACGTCTGAGTAATCCTCACTTAGAAGTATGTCGAAAGTGAGGAGAGACTGAGGGCGTCCTTTCGTTGAGTTTTTCGTAATATTGAAGACGAAGGAGCTTCCTCTTAAGTTGTTCCCTTATTCATGATCAGGTAATTCAGAGAATTGTCCAAAGACCCTTCCCGAGAGAATCGGTGTAATCTAACATCGTCACTTAGTGAAGTATCTAATATCTCTCCTCTCTGAGTCTGAAGGCGTTCAGACTATCGAGAAGCGATAAGATCTTCAAGATTAATGGCAGTCTCTTGGCCAAGGCAAAGCAGTGCTGCCTATTTTCAGTGTTCAATCGGAAGGGGCCGTTTCTGGAGATAGTGAAGGGAAATGACTGTTCCTCCACCTCGACCTCTGTGAATTTCTTTATGGTTCTATCTTTCCGTATGAAATATGAGATAAGCTAGAAGTCCTAACTATTGTAGAATATGCAAATATGTTGTTGACGGCCTCTAGGCTCAGAGATTCGGTTCTGTCAAACAACAAAGCTTCACGATCTTTGAGGTCTGTGGAGATCTTGAAATTCTCTGGATCGCAGGAACTTAGACGTAGTCTGAGTTTCTGATGCCAAAAGCATTTCGAACCTATCCTTTCTGCGAACTTAATACACGTGACCAGAAAGGCTAACATTCTAACCGCTCTAGCCACGGCAAAGAGGGTTAGTGAGGTTTTAGCCATCATCAGAGGTTTTAGCTTTAAAGGACATAATGCGGTCTGTCCTCTAAGCCTTCCGTTCTTGATAAGAACGAAAACCTGTCTAACCCTTGACCCGAAGGCTTGGAGACCAAGGGTATGGCACAAATTATTGGGCAAGGGGCATTAGAGAGTCCTGTGCCCGTCGGGTCTCTCAAGTTTTATCTTGATAAAACTATAGAAAGTCAAGGTCAACGGACAATCTGCGTGTCCGTTAAAAGACCAGACTGGTTCATGTCCAAGAACACCTGGCATTATAGTCAAGGAGTTCTTTTTAAGAAGTCTCATTCATTATGTTGGCATAAAGATTTGAGATTTTTTCTTAATAGGGAATGCTCAAGAGGTGAGGGCGCGGCCTCGGAAGCATTCAACAGAGCATGACACTCAGTACATCCTGAGTGCCACGCTTTTAGCGAAGCAACTCTGTGTTCGCATTCACACGTCCCGACGGGATGGGTGAAGACGACATTTGAGATCTGTAGTCGCTAGGTCCATACATATCCGTAGTATATTATTGGGGGCAGCAAGCAACAGGAATCCTATCCTATAGAAAAGGGATGGGTGTGCTTTTTAACTTTGAAGGGTTGGTCGCTTGAGGCGCCTTCCTTTTCTTTAGCCTAGAAGTTATGGAACTAACTTTGATAGGTTAGGTCAGGTGGTGGTTTTAGCTTCGTTGCCCTCAGAAGTATGGTCATATGGTCTAGTCACATTGTGGTCAACGCCCCCCCCCCGTTGACAGATCATCTAGAGCGCACCAGCATTACAGGTCTCTACCTCGCTGGCAACTCTAGTAACGCAGAAGCAGACTTTGGTGACAGTATTCACGAAGTCGGCTATGCTAACAGGTGAGGAACCAAGATGTATATCATCTACTTAATTTAGTTTCCCAAAAATCCTATTCTGTCTCTTCCCACCATCCGAAGGTGGGATTCAGCTATATATATATCTGTCAGGTAAGTTTCATGAACAAAATGTTATTGTTATAATACAATTAAGTTTGTTCATACTTACCTGGCAGATATATATAATTAAAGTGCCCACCCACCTCCCCTCAGGAGACAGTGGCACTGATAAAATATGAATAGAAAATGGGAATAGTTCCTGATATCCGCCTCCCAGCGGCGGGAATGGGTACTACCACCTGGCCGCCCTTTCCCACTGCGTGTGCCGCGAATTTTGAAATTCTGTTGGACTTCGGAGAATACAGCTATATATATATCTGCCAGGTAAGTATGAACAAACTTAATTGTATTATAACAATAACATTTTTTTACCCTAAGTATTTTCTCTAAGTTAGAATTTCATACATTCAACTTCCCTGTCAGATATATACTTAGCTATAGACTCCGTCGTCCCCGACAGAAATTCAAATTTCGCGGCACACACTACAGGTAGGTCAGGTGATCTACCGGCCTGCCGCTGGGTTGGCAGGAATAGGAACCATTACCGTTTCTTGAAACCAGATTTTCTCTGTCGCCGGGGCTGGTACATCGTTTGCTAGTTCCTCCTGACTTTGGGACTTTCGAATTTCATTACGCCGTTGATCTTTTGGACTGCTATTTGGTGACGTATTGGATCTCTGGTTTGGCATACGCTATTGTGGACTGTTTTTTTATTTCGGATTTGGATTTTTCTCATAATGTCTGACGTTTTCGTTCAGAGTGTGTGTGAATGAGAGTTGTTATGTGAGACTACCGAAAGCTGCGGTAGAACCTCACACCACTTGTAAGAATTGTAGAGGGAATGTATGCTCACAATTGAATACATGTGATGAATGCAAGGATTTAAATGAGGAGAGGAAGATGCTTGATTCTTATTTAAGGAAGTTGGAAAGTGATAGGGCTAGAAAAGCCTCTTCCAAGAGTGTGAGTAGGTCGGTCTCTAACGAGCCAGTTAGCAGGTGATTGCCTATCTCTAATCCAATTGTTTCCTCCCATACAGCTTTACCTTCTCAATTATCCGACTCTGCAAGTTCAACATCGGAAATTGCAAGTCTAAAAGCTTCACTTTTGGAAATGGAGCGTAAACTAAAGGAATTAGAAGGTAAGCATAGTGAAAGTGTTCCCAGTGAAGTGGAGGGTGCGTCTGATCGGCTCTGTCTCGCTCCCAGGTCTAGACCTCTTTCAAGCTCCCAAGCCCAGAGGAGAAGGAATGTCGAAAGCCGCAGGGAGGTTTCAGAGGAAATCCCCCCACCGGCGTCAGGCGTTCCCCTCGGCAGATTCTGTAGTTGCGTCCCAGACTGCCAAGGATAGTCGTTGGAAAGACGTCCTGAAACAGTGCTTTTCTTCTTCTGATTCGTCTTCGAAGAAAGGATGGAGTTCTGACAGATTATCGAGACCTTCAAAGAGATCTTGGAAGTCTCCAGTATTTGACTCTAGCCCGGAAGAATTTCCGGAAGAATATCCTCCGGAAAAGAAGAGAAAGGAGGTAATTTCAGAAGTTCCTTCTCCTTCTTCGGAATTAAAAAAAGAGGACGCAGCTACGAAGACTTTGGAACAAAGGCAAAGGCAAATATCTTCATTAGTAGGAGTTCTTAAGAAGGATCCTCCTAGAAGAAAGGATGAATTCCTTCCAATTAAAAGATCCCGTCCTATGGAACTCTCTGAGAGCTCGGACGAGGCGCCTGCCAGGAGCCTGGCGCCAGCCAGACGCCAGGCTCCTGTCAGGCGCAAAGCGCCTACAAGGCAAGAGGATTTTCATGGATGGCTAGAAGAGCCTGAAACTCCTACTAGAAGAAAAGCGCCTGAGGCGCCTGGATCGAGGCGCAAAGCTTCTGAGACTTCTGAAATCAGACTTAAAGCGCCTGAGACGCCTGAAGCGAGGCGAAAAGCGCTTAGGGCGTCTGAAATGAGGCGCAAAGCGCCTGGGGCTCCTGAATCAAAACTCAAAGCGCCTGAAGTGAGGCGCAAAGCGACTGAAGCGCCTGAAACGAGGCGCAAGGCGCCTGAAACGCCTGAAACGAGGCGCAAGGCGCCGGAAATGAGGCGCAAAGCGCCTGGAGCGCCTGAAGCCAGGCGCTTTTAGCCAGGCGCAAAGAGCCTGATTCTAGGCGTAAAGAGCCTGAGCCTACTGCCAAGCGTCGAGCGCCTGAATCTCATTTCAGGTGCCTCGCTCCTGAAGCACCTAATATCCATCAAGTGACAAGCAGGCGCAAGGACTTATCCAAACTACACAGACCAGGCTTCAGGCGCTATGAATCAGAAACGTTATCGGAGTTTGAGGCGGACTAGGAGGCTCCTCTTTGGGATTTTTCTCAGGATCAGTTTTCACCTGACAGGGTCTCTAGACGTTGCACAGGCGGCCGTAGCCCCTGTCAGGAGGGGCGTGATTCTGCGAAAATGGAGAGACATTCAAGGACTTCTCCTGATAGGGACGAGAGTTGTCGCACAGGCGGCCGTCGTCCTTGTCAGGAGGGTCTTAGTGTAATCAAAGACAAAGGGCAACATCGGCCTTCACCTGGCAGGGACTCGAGATGTCGCACAGGCGGCCGTAGCCCTTGTCAGGTTGCAGTCGGTGTTGCTACGAGCCCTTCACCTTCCCGAGAGAGGAGTCCTCCTCCAGTTGCGCACTCATCTCCAAATATAACTCATCACGACTTAGAAGATGTCTCGGACTCTGAAGAAAATAAGGGGGCAGGTCTTTCAGACTATAAGACCTTGACAGCCCTCTTATTAAAAGAATTTGGAGTCTCTCTGAGCCCTGCTGCCCCTCCTTCTCCTCGGTCTTTATTTTCGAGTACGAAAACTGCAAAGTCTTCCTCCTTTTTGAAGATGCAACCGACCATCTCAATGAAGAGGGCTTTGCAGTCTTTCGGAAATTGGCTTAAGACCAAGGAGGAGGCGGGAAAGACTGTGTTTACTTGTCCCCCTTCCAGGCTATCGGGAAGGAAAGGGATTTGGTACAACACGGGTGAATCGATGGGACTTGCTCTTCCCTCCTCTGCTGAAGCGGACTTCTTGACCTTGGTGGACTCAGCAAGGAGACACGCTCTTCCATCGGCCAAAACGAGCTGGACAATGTCTGAAATGGACCATCTCCTCAAGGGAATATTCCATGTCTTGGAAGTTTTTAACTTCCTAGACTGGTCCCTTGGGGCTTTGGCCAAGAAGACGCAAGACCCTCAGTTTTTGGAACCAGAAGTCTTGCATAGTGTGCTTGCCTGTATGGACAAGGCGGTGCAGGATGGATCGGCTGAAGTGGCATCCCTTTTCGGGGCAGGAATACTGAAGAAGAGGTCTGTCTGTCTATAGTTCTTTTCTAACTAAGGCAGTCTCTCCAGTACAGAGGGCTTCTCTTTTATACGCCCCTCTGTCTAAGCAGTTGTTTCCTTCTCAGTTAGTAAGTGATATTTCCCACACTCTTACGGAGAAGGCGACACAAGATTTGCTGGTGCAATCTGCAAAGAAACCTAGACCAACTGTTCCTGTCACGAAGAGGGAGCCAAGAACTGCCCAACAGCCCTTTCGAGGCAGCACTTCAAGCCGAACCCCAAGGAAGAGAGGAGGGGAAAAAAGAGGAAGATCTTCTATCAGTCCCGAGAAAGAATCCAAAATGAGGTTCCAGTCCTCCAAGCACCAGTAGGGGCCAGACTTCTGAAATTTTCAGAAGCATGGGCTTCAAGAAAAGCAGATGCTTGGTCCCTACAAGTTCTCAAGAAAGGATACCTCATCCCCTTCAGGAACAGACCTCCATTGATGACGACACCGAGGGAGCTGTCAGCGAGGTACAAAGATCCTGTAAAAAGAGATGCCCTTCTCGGGTTAGTACAGCAAATGTTGGAGGAGGAGGCCATCAAGAGAGTACAGGATCCACACTCTCGGGGCTTTTACAATCACCTCTTTTTGGTGTCGAAAGCCTCGGGAGGGTGGAGGCCGGTCCTGGATGTGAGTGCATTGAACCGCTTCGTGGAGACCTCCAATTCGGTCTTCGCTGCTCTCCGTCCGGGAGATTGGATGGCCTCCCTCGACCTTCAGGATTGCGAGAGGGTTGGAAAAGATCTCGGCCTTCCTGGAGAAAGAACGAAGCTCAGCGAGGGAAGGGCTCAGTCTTCTGGGCACCCTTTCGTCACTAGAACAGTTCGTTTCTCTGGGGAGGCTTCACATGAGACCCTTGCAGTTCCATCTAAGGAGAAGTTGGACCAGGAAGACAGGAGAGCTGACGGATACCTTTCCCATAGAGGAAAGCATCAAGTACCATTTGCGATGGTGGTTAGAACCTCTAAGAAAGAACGAGGGAGTGTCCTTGTCTCTGCAGAACCCTCACCTAGTGTTGTTCTCCGACGCCTCGGAGACGGGATGGGGAGCAACACTAGGGACGAAGGAGGTGTCAGGCATCTGGACGGAAGAACAGAAGACCTGACATATAAACGCAAAGGAGCTCATAGCCGTACATTTGGCACCGAGACATTTCGAGAACGAAGTCAGAGGCGTGGTGGTCCAGGTCAACTCGGACAACCCCACGGCTCTGGCATATATCAGAAAACAGGGGGGGACACACTCTTTCTCCCTTTACGAGCTGGCAAGGGATCTATTGGTCTGGACGGAGGAACGAAGGATAGTGCTCCTGACGAGGTTCGTTCAAGGAGGGAGAAATATAAGGGCGGACAGATTGAGCAGAAAGAACCAGGTCCTTCCAACAGAATGGACCCTTCATTCACAAGTCTGCCAGCAACTATGGTCTCTTTGGGGGAAGCCTCAAGTAGACCTATTTGCAACGTTCCTCTCCAGAAGGATGGAGAACTTTTGCTCGTTGGGGGACGATCCCAGAGCCCTGTCAGTCGATGCCATGCTCATGAACTGGACGGACATAGATGCGTATGTTTTTCCCCCATTCAAGATTCTGGGGGAGGTAATATGGAAGTTCGTGTCCTCGGAAGGAATGAGGATGACGTTGATCGCTCCCTATTGGCCTGCAAGAGAATGGTTCACAGAGGTACAGGAATGATGGTGACTTCCCTTTTTTTCCCCAGATCTCTTCCCGAAAGGACAGATCTGCTCAAACAACCCCACTTCGAGAGTACCACAAAAACATCCACGCTCTCGCCCTGACTGCCTTTCGACTATCGAAAGACTGGTCAGAGCGAGAGGCTTTTCTCGCAAAGCTGCAAAAGCAATTGCGAGGGCAAGAAGGTCCTCAACCATACGGATATACCAATCGAAGTGGGAAGTTTTCCGTAGATGGTGCAAGGCGAAGAAGCTGTCCTCCTCCGATACGTCTGTGACTGAAATTGCTGATTTTCTTCTATATTTACGGGAAAAATCTCAGTTAGCAGTGTCAACCATTAAAGGGTATAAGAGCATGTTGTCTGCTGTGTTCAGGAATAGGGGCCTGAACATAGAGAATGACAAAGATCTTCATGATTTAATTAGATCATTTGAGACAACGAAATCAAGAACTTCTCTCACCCCTAGTTGGAACCTAGATGTGGTCCTCAGATATCTTATGTCAGAGAGATTCGAGCCTCCTGATAAAGCATCTTTCAGAGACATAACAAGAAAATGTATTTTCCTGATAGCTCTCGCTACTGCAAAAAGGGTAAGTGAGTTGCAAGCTCTAGACTCGAGAGTGGGTTTTAAGGGAGACTCGGCAGTATTGTCTTTCAGACCTTTGTTTTTAGCGAAAAACGAAAATCCCTCAAGACCCTGGCCTAGAATGTTTGAAGTAAAAGGGCTTTCTCAATTAGTGGGAAATGAAATTGAAAGAGCATTATGCCCTGTTAGAGCATTGAAGTTTTACTTGCAAAAGAAGAAACAGTTGCAAGGTTGCAAACAAAGCCTCTTGTGTGCTGTTAAAGACCCGAGAAGACCAATGTCTAAAAATGCATTAGCCTTTTTTGTAAGAAATGTAATAACTGAAGCTCACATGATTTGTGATAGTGATTCATTTAAGACATTAAGGGTTAAAGCACACGAGGTACGTGCAGTTGCTACATCGTTATCGTTCAATAAGAACATGTCGATGAAGAACATCTTAGCAGCCACGTATTGGAGGTGCAACTCGGTGTTTGCCTCACATTACTTAAGAGATGTAAGAGTAACATACGAGAAATGCTTCTCTCTGGGACCGTATGTATCAGCGGATACAGTGCTGGGTAAAGGAGATAAGACTGATCCTTAATTTTTTTTTTTTTTTATCCTTATATTTTGTATAGTGTGATTTTAAAATATTTTGGTGTTGAGTTTTTAGGTTGTTTGAAAGGTGTTTGGGGATAACTCCTTTCAATCGTAAATACTAATCCACGGTTAGGATCGGGTGATCGGGATCAGTGTTGTACTCCTTTGTATGCCAGTAGGCATAGGTATACAGTAGTACCTCGAGATACGAAAGGCTCTACTTACGAAAAACTCTAGATACGAAAGCCAATGCGAAAAATTTTACTGCTCTACATACGAAAAGTTTTCAAGATACGAAAGGTTATTGCTGTAAAGTCCCGAGATTCGCCCGGACCACCGAGAACAATTTTAAAACTCCCGCGCCGCCAACTGAGTAAACTCGCCACCATCCTCCCGCCTCTCCCATTGTTCCTGATGGCTAGTCACCCCATAAGGTCCTGCTCTCCTATTGGTCAGCATCTACCCCTTGTGCTTTAAGTATTCTATTGGTAAAAGGTTGCTGTAAATTAAAAAACTTATTCATGCAATACATTTAATAAAAAAAAAATATTAGGTAAAGATAGAATAAAGAATAGAAATGAATGGTTATCATACTGTTTGGCTTACTGTGTAAAAGTGATTGCTTGGCGATCGTTCGATACTAGTAAGTGCTGGATGTAAACAGACGTTTGGAAGGTTTTTTTTTTTTTTTTTATTATAGTTAATGGTTACTTAATAATTATTTGAAATGAGTACATGCAATACATTTAATAAAAAAATTGTGAATTAGATATCAGAAAATATAAAATAAATCAGTCTGCCAACAAACAGGTATTTTTTAGAATTCTTCTTCTGTTTTATTATTACGTTACGTATTACGTATGTTTTCATTACAGCTGTCAGTAACTCGGTATCTCCATTAGGTAAAGATAGAATAGAATAGAAATGAATGGTTATTATAATGTTTGGTGGTTTCATTAGTTGAAGAGAGATATTAATGACAATATGGCTTACTGTGTTGCTAGGAAAAATGATTGCTTGGCGCTCGTTCGATACTCGTAAGAATGTAAACAATCGATTGGAAGGTTTTTTTTTTTTTTTTTTTGTGTATTATAGTTTATGATTAATTAATAATTATTTGAAATGAGTACATACTGATTATTTATACATTTGTTCATGAGACTTACTTGGCAGATATATATATAGCTGTATTCTCCGAAGTCCGACAGAATTTCAAAACAATCGCGGCACACGCAGTGGGCGGCCAGGTGGTAGTACCCATTCCCGCCGCTGGAGGCGATATCAGGAACCATTCCCATTTTCTATTCATATTTTTTCTGTCGCCGGTCGGTAAACACCTGTTTACAGACCTCCTTCCAGGATTTTTGGATTTAACTCGTTATAAGTATCTTGGATTGACTTTTGGTTTTGACTCTGGATTGTTGGATTGGCATACGCGATAGTGGACTGTTTTTTGGATTTTGGATTGGCTTTTCTATGAACGTGATGTCGGGATCAAGTTCAGTGAGCTTCAGAGTGTGTGTGAGTGATTGCAAGGTGAGGCTACCGAAAGCATCGGTAGACCCCCCACACAGTATGTATGGGGTGTATGGGGGCATGTTTGTTTGCTGGTTGATCGTTGCATTGAATGCAAAAGTTTGACTGAGGATGAATGGAAGGTGTATGAATCCTATCGGCGTAAGTTGGAGCGCGATAGGATCAGGAGGTCTTCCTCTAAAAGCGGTTCTACGAAAGGTAAGGGAAGTAACATTTCGCTATATTAACACCAGTAGAATTTGCTTCACCTAATCCTGTGTTTTGTTTGCCTGAGGGCCCTAGTTCTGTCTGGAGAAGGTAATGCCCTTTCTCTGATTCTAGAGTCATTGCGCACTCTAGAGTCCAAAGTGTTGGCCCTTGAAAACGGCTCGAGTAAAGTGTGTGATCGTGCCCCTAGTGTTGTGGAGGGGGCGTCAGATCGGCCCCATAATGCTTCTAGGTCTAGACCTCTGTCGGACTCCCAGACCTCAGGGAGTGGGCATGTCGAAAGCCGCAAGAGGGTTACGGGGGCTCCCCACCGATCTGGCGTCCCTTCGGCAGGACCTGTTGCTACTTCCCAGGCTGCCAAGGAGCGTGCTCAGGCTCGCATCCTAAAGGACTGTTTTTCGTCCTCCGAGGCGCCCTCCCCGCGCAGGGGTGGAGCTCTCGAGTGACTCGCGTCCGTTGAAAAGGACTTTTCCTAGGAGGACGCTTTGCGTCCCCTCTCTCCGCTCTCGTTGCGGTCTTCGCCTGCGTCGTATGACGGCGTTTCCTCCACAGAAGAGTAGGACGTCGTCCGAGGACGACGCTGAGAAGCGCTTCTCTCGCGCCTCGGAGAGGCAGGTTGCTGTTCCTGTGAGAAGGAAGGAGGCGTCCCCCCGCCCCTCGTCTTCTCGCAGGCGCAGCCCTTCACCTCCTCTCGGTTCTTCACCTACGAAGAGTATTCTTGCGTCGCTTCAAGACCATTGTCGACCTTAATGGCTCGAAGACTCGCCCAGCAGCAGTTGAGCCTAAGCGAAGGAAGAACGCTAGACTTGCCTGTCAAGAGGAGGGCGAGGCATCTCCTTCTCTGTCTCCTCGTTCGTCGCTGTCTCCGCCCGCACGTCAGGACACTCTTTTGAGGACGCTCGACAGGTACGCCTTGGAGGACGCGTTTGAAGACGCTCGGCAGGACGCTTTTGAAGACGCTCGTCGGGTTGCTTTGTTTGACGCTTTGCCTGTGGAGAAGGCTTTTGAGAGCGCTCAGAAGGACGCTTTGAAAGCGAAAGCTGGACGCTTGAGCGTCAAACGTAAGGACGCTCCTCGAGAGAGACTTAGAGTTTCCTCTCTTGACGCGCAGCGAGGTCAGGACGCTCTTCGTGGTTCGAGCTCTAAAGATCGACGGAAGGTCGGTCGCTTTGAAGAGGCGGATGTTAGTCTTCCTCGAAAGCCTTGTTGAAGGCTAGACCCGTGGGGCGCGCACGCCCTCTCCAGAGGTTTCTATCTCCTTTGCCTCTTCGGGAGGAAGGGGAACATAGTAGTCCGGCTGACTCAGTGGAGGAAGAACAGCCGTCAGTTTCGTCGGTTTCCGACTACAAGGTGCTGGTACGACTTTTACGTTCTTTGTTTGGGGAGAAGTTCCAGCCTGCAGCTCCTAAGTCTCCGCCCTCTCAGTTTTTCGTCTTCGAAGTCGGGCAAGGTTCGGAAGTGGTGGAGATGAAGACTTCCTTGTCCACTAAGAGAGCATTCAAGAAATTGCAGGGACTGGATGGAACGTCGGAAGGAATCAGGCAAGTCGACTTTCGCCCTTCCTCCCTCAAGACTTAGTGGGAGAGGCGGCAATTTGGTATGAGACCAAATCGGGAAGTAGGAATTAAGATCCCGTCTTCTTCCCAGGGGACTTTGCTAGTCTGGTAGACGCCCAGAAAAGATCCCTTTTGTGTCGTCCGCGAAGATTTCTTGACACCAACGGAGATCGACCATCACATGAAAGGTCTGTTAAAGACTCTGGAAGTCTTTAGCTTCCTAGACTGGTGCCTAGGAGTCCTGGATCTTCAATCTAGGAGTCCTGATTCTTTGAGTCTGGGGGAGCTGTCCAATGTGTTGTCATGCATGACAAGGCTGTCAGGGATGGTTCGGAAGAGTTAGTGTCTCATTTCGGCACTGTCTTTCCTCAAGAAGAGAGCGCTCTTATGCAATTTCACAGCGAAGTCTGTTTCTGCATCGCAGAAAGCAGAGCTTCTCTTTGCACCTCTTTCTTTCGAGCCATCTCTTCCCCCAGGCTATGGTAAGGACCTGGCAGTGAGCCTACAAGAGAAGGCTACCCAGGATCTCTTGGCCCAGTCTTCTAGACGTCCTGCAGTCCCTATCACGTCGTCGTCTGGACGACCTCCTAGGAGGTTAAACCCTTTCGTAGC
>NC_087206.1:48801691-48809191 GCF_015104395.2 Macrobrachium nipponense | reverse complement strand
GGCACAGGTGTCAAGGAGAGCATGTGGGCTCTTTTGTGTTAGTTTGTAATGATTGGTTACGTCCCTTCTTCTTCTTCTTCTTATTCCTCCAGGACCTGGCTATACCAGTCCTAGGAGTAGACGGAGGCACAGACTCTGGGGAAGGGCCAGAAACGCCGGCAGGAGCAGAGGCAGTGGTAGCCTGAAAGATTTCAGGAGAACACCCTACTTCGGTCTCTGTAGCAACCGTCGTAGAGGTGGAACCTACTGCAGGGGAGGCCCTCACTCCGGCTGCTGCGACAACCGTCGTGAGGGGAAAACTCCAGGCTGACTCCTGGTCGGGCAGGTTTCCTGGTTTTCCAGAGGAGGTACAAAGTAAGGTCTGCCGGAGGTTCATCCTCGGGCGACAGAGGTAAGGATGAAGAAGAAGGAACTAGTGATTGGCCATGGGCTGTGGTAAGCTCCATGCCTGTTGGAGGATCTCCTGTAGGAGGATCCTTGATAAGGTTAGGCGCCGGCGCTAGCTCGGGGCCAGGCGCAGAGGTCAAGTTCGGTGGTGGCTCTACGTCCAGGCAGGACGGAGCTTGGCACTGCTCAGTGCTGCCAAGTGGTACTGGCAGAGAGTTGAGGTCGACTGGACCTGTGGCGGGTACCGGAGGTGCAATACCTCTCAGCGTGCCCTTGGTTATGGGAGACAGAGGGTCCTGTCTCTTTTGGAAGGCTAAGCCTTGTGGGACTTGGACAGTGTCCACTGCACATAACTTGCTAGGGCACCTAGGCCAATTTGTGGAGTGCCCTATTACGTTACAGGTCTTGCAACGGAACTGTGAATGGTCAATCTCCCTCCTTGGTAACGGGGGAGGCTGTTGGTGGATGTACTTCCTGGAGGAAGTAGAATTGCGATGACTCCTTGCTTTGGAGTGATTTGTTGTGGGGTTAGGACCCCTAGGCTTTTTGGGATGCGAGGGAGACTTCATGTCTTGCCCTAGGAGGAGGTCGTAACCTCCTGGAATGTAGCTTGCAACTGCAAGGGTACAAATTCTGGAAAAATGAGGTCTGGTGACCCTCAATTGAACGGTCGGAAGGATCAGCTTGATATGGTTGATACCTTCGATGGTGATTAAATGACGTCTATCGACGGTTGCCCCTTGGGGGATTCGGTCTTCCCGTATCAGGGAGATTTGAGCGCCAGAGTCGTCGTAGGCTCTGACGTGGCTTGGCTGATAATGGCTTTGGAGGGGTGCGACGGTTATAGGGCCCTTAGCTGGGGGTCCTAGAGAAGAAGGATTGGTGACGGCCATTGCGATGGCAGGAATATTAAAATTTGCGCACCCCTCCATAGTTGGCAGACATGTGACCCTTGCGGCCACAGTCTCGGCAGAACGTGTTCCAGAACCTCTTCCGTGGCACTGGATGATAAGACCGAGATGGCCCCACAGGTTGCGAATCTGTGGAGTCACCAAGGCTGGCAGTGTGCTCGGGCACAGGTGAAACGTCCTCTGTTGGATCACCCTCGGAAACAAGTCCGGGGTCAACTGGTGGGCTTACCTCTTCCAAAGGGGAGGAGGTAGGCGGTAAAGTGGTAAGAGCTGAGATGGTGCGGAAGAAACTTCGGGCTCTGACACTGGGTCAGGGCCAGGTTCGCCAATAGACAGGATGTCGGGGACATCGGAGGCACTAGCCTCTGAACCTAAAATTGAGGTGTGGTTATCTGGCATGCTGCAGGTGTCCGGTGCATCTGGTAGTGGGAGCTGCGTCCAGGGGAGATACGGCTTTAGTAGATCTCGGCCCAATATCACCTGATAAACATCATGAAATTGGTCAACTACGCCCAGGCGGCACAATGTGGTTTCCCTGGTCTCCTGGTCTAGAAAGGGCATTTCCACATTCAGAAGGACCGAAGGAACAGAATAGAGGTTTCCGTCAATCCATTCAAACTGAATTTCTTCGTTCATCTGGATTTTGGCACCCTAGGCAATGCCTTTCTGGAAATAAGGGAGACCTGGGCTTCGGTGTCGGCCATGACTTGTACCCACTGATAGGCCGTAGGAGACTGTTCATCAGGCAGGGCTACATGGTAGCCTTGGAGAAGTTCACCCTGGAAGCTCTCCTCCCAAGGTAGAGACCGACTTGGGCACTGGTCGGAATCCACAGCATGCCCACGCACACAACAAGTGGTGCAGAACCTCCGCAACCACTTCTTACCGGGAGTCCAGCTCATGGTCTGGGGCTTGGAAACTAGCAGAGAGATTACGTCATCTAGGAGAGCTAGCTCATGCTTTCTCTCTTCTTCTCTTTTCTTTCTCTCTGCTTCTCTGGCTATCCTCTCTGCTTCTCTTTCTTTTCTCTCTGCTTCTCCGGCTTTCCTCTCTGCTTCTCTTTCTTCCTTTCCCTGCTGGCGCGCAGCAGCCTGCTGCGTCTTTATCCACTGGTCAAGGGCTGGTCCAGTGTAACCAGCCTCCCTGCCCAGAGTTATGAGGGCTCCGAGCTTCTCTAGCTCTCTGGCAAAGAAGTCACGGGAAGCAGGGGAAGACATTTCCCTTAGGCTGCAGGAGAGGCTCGGATGAAAATGATAATAATGACCAGGAAGGGTAAATGGATGGAATGGGAGTGCCTACTGTGGAAAGTGGCACTCACTTGGAAATGGGTTCTGCAATGTGGTAATGAAAAGTGAAAAGACTGGGTGCTCGGTGGCACTTTGTGAATGGCACCTTCTGCTGAGGTGAAAAAATCGAATGAAGTGTGCGGCGTACGTCACACTTACGGGCGTTCCCAACTTGGGAGACGTTGGAATGGGCTACCTGTAGGTCCAATACAGGTGCATGGCACTTATGAGGAGGCGTTCCTTGGTTCAATGATCCAAAATGGCGGATACTCTATAATGAATGAGCGTTCCGTAGGACGGACACGCAGGTATAGGGCTACCTGTACGTCTGTACAGGTGCGCGGCACTTATGAGGAGGCGTTCCTTGGGCAGCACTAGTAGTGCTGGTATTGCGGCACTTTGGGGAGGCGTTCCCTTAGGATGGTCCGAAAGATCACTGATCCTCGTACACGGACATTAATGAATTGGGCGTTCCGTAAGGACGGACACGCAGGTTTGTCAGCACTTAGGGCTGGTATTGCGGCACTTCTGGGAGGGCGTTCCCTTGTTGAGTGTTTCCGAAGGATCACTGACCCTTGTACCGGACACACTAATTATTTGGGCGTTCCGTAAGGACGGACACGCAGGTTTAATGGCTACCTGTACGGCCTGTACAGGTGCCATGGCCCTTATGGAGGCGTTCCTTGGAGCACTGGTATCGTGCTGGTGTGTCCCGGACACTACACGCAGTATACTCAAGTATACGGAAGTGAAATGGCACTGCTCATGGCAGAGTGTAATGGTGGAGGAGAGAAAGTAAAAGTGGGAGTACTTCAGCAGCCAGTCGATGAACATGTCAAGAATTAGTGGCACTGTAAATGATAAGACCTGACGTGCACTGGTGGTGGCCAGTCCTAAACTGGTAACGACTTCCCTGTCTGGAAGTAATGAATTTGCGTGGCACACTGTGCGAATTGTGCTTGCGGTACACGCAAGTCTTTTGGGATAAAAATGAACAAGACCACTCGGGCAACGACAGGTAATGGAAATTTTATAAATGCTCAGGCCCTCGCTGAAGTACTCGGTAAATGAAATAAATAAATGTTTGCAAACTGCAATGGACACATGCGCGTACGTATCACGCTGTGTAAATGAAAGACACAAGAGACTAAAATAAGGTTAATTCGGCATGCTATAATTAATGGTAAGATGTAGTACTCTTGGCTTCGTGAATACTGTGTTGGTGGTTTTCTGGTCTCTCTCTCTCTCTCTCTCTCTCTCTCTCTCGGAGAGGGTGAAAAATGATATGTGAATGAACTCCCTTATATTTGAATTGAACTACTAATGTTAGTTTAATATGACGCAACTTGCGTTAAATGATTTACTTACGTTAACGTTTTTAATGAAAGAATTGCTTTTGGATAACGTTTTATGAAAATGATAACGCGCTCGTGGTGAACGATTTTTACGTTAATGTTAGCGGCTTGCGCTTATGAAATGATTTGCGTTTCAATATGAATTTTACAAAGACGCGTTTTACGTTAACAATTCTTGTGATTTGCTCTACTTGAGATTTACGTTAACTTTAAGTAAGATTACTAGGTCCCTGTGAACAGTGAAATGACGGTAAGGATTTAAAACGATGTTAGCAAACAATTGTGAATGAGGTTACGTTAAGTGAAATGAAATTTTCGCTCAGCGCGCAAGTGAGCGATGCGAGGTGAAACACGTGAGGCGAGAAGAGCGGGTTAGCACCACGGTGTGCTAGCATTGATGGCGAATCAGCTGATTCTCTGTAAATGCGAGGCGATTTACAACACGAACGTTTAGTTTCTTATTCAAGGCAAATTACGTTAATTTCTCTGGCAGAACGATAGATACTAGTACAGACATTGATATTATTTACGTTAAAACTTCGTGACTTACGTTACTTTGCTTAAATTGTTTAGATAATGTTGAAAGAGGAAACAGACATGGCTGCCGCTGTGAATGAGACGAAGGTTGGTTGAGACCGCGCAGGCGCGAGAATGCTCTAAGCTGAATTTAAGCTGAGAGGTAAGCGGTTACCAACACTTGGAATGAAAACTAAGTTAAAAATGAATACCCTAACATATCACAGACAAAAGAATTGTACACTTCTTTTGCCGTAACTATTAGTAAAACACTCCTAACTAGCTAGGCTTTCTCATACAGCAATAAACCCTGGCAAAGCACTTCCTAGTTTTGATCTGGTTCTTTCTGGCATCTATTCTACACACGTGCTCTGTCTCGTCCGACGAGGACAGCACAAAGTAACAGAGAATTCGCGGGGCAAATTGTTTGCTCGCCGCTAAAATAAAGCTCTGGCGCATTCGCCGTTACAATAATAAGATTTCTACCTACGCATTTGTTTAACACACTTCTACTATAAAAATACTTAAACGTACCTTAAGCTAACATTGGTTATAGAATAATCATATTAATGAATGGAATACCTTACCGTGAGTCAGTGTGTCTTCTTTCCCTGCAAGTGTGCTTGATTTACTTTTTGTAAAATAATTTACAGTTTACGTTTTACAACGGATAACGCGATTTACAAGCTTTTTTTAAGCAAGCTAGGTTCATATCCTCGGCGAAGGTCGACAATTTTACGTATATAGGGCCTTGAGAAGAAGCTAGATACGTAAACAGAAATGATTGAGGGATTCAAGAGGGAAGTTGCTTTAACTTACCGTAAACTGATAGTTATTAATGAATACTTTAGAGGGAAGGTCGCCAGAAAACTCAGCTCGTTACTTTAACAACTATTTATTTACTAAAACAGGCCCGTGCTGGGCTGGAGAAAGAGTAAATGATGGCTCCGTTGAGCCGTTATAGCTGGTTTTCATACACTTGGGTTAATGCACACTTGCGGGCAGAGACATGACACGTGGCTCAGGGAATCTGGAAAAGAATCCCAGATTAAACGAGATAAAAGGAAAAATGACTTCTTGCTTTGATTAAGGCTGATTAATTCTCTAACATTGGGGAAGGTAAACTCGAATGGTTCACTGAGGTATACACGAAAGCTTGGTCTTTAACAAGTCACTAAGGGGAGCACGTGGCCCGATGAGGACAAAGGCTTTGATGTAGAAGGGGTAAAAATGAGAATTGAAAATGAATTTAGCAAGAGTCGTATGGTAGTAAAAGGTGCTGGTTGAAGTTTACACTTTCAGACGTACCTTTTATGCAATATTCAGTGTATCCTCCTTGTAGAAGAATGCGGTCCGACCTCTGTTCAGGTCTGGGGTTCGTGTCCACCAGTACGTCGTGGGTAGGCCTAATTTGGGAGGCTGGCAATTGACCTCTGTCCGAGATCACGTCTCGCAGCCGACTGAGAGCGATACTGGTTGTTTTCGAATCACGGGGCTTCCAAAAACCGCCTCGAGCAGTGCCTGAAAGGTGGTAACACAACGCCAGCAAATTGGGAAGGAAAATAGGTCTTATTGTAGAAGTCCCTAAAATCCATCTCGAAGCCTAGCTACTCTTGTGACCTGCCTCTCTTACCCTAAGCTTCCGTCAGACCGGAAATATCATTCCTACGACATACCCATCTCCCAACAACAGTAGCTTCAGGAGACGGCATGGCTGCTACTTTTATAATTAATATAACTAAAACTCTGCTGGAAGGCGAGGCGTTCTATAGACGTAGCAATATATATATATAGTATATATATATATATATATATATATATATATATATATATATATATATATATATATCTATATATATATATATATATATATTTATATATATATACGTAATATATATATATATATATATATATATATATATATATATATATATATATATATATATATATATATATATATATATATATATATATATGTATATAATATATATATATATATATATATATATATATATATATATATATATATATATATATATATATTATATATAATATCAATAAAAGGAGCCATAAAAACACCAAAATATAGAGAAAAAAGTACTATATTTCAGAAACTGCTGTCTCCCTCTTCAGGTAGATGAATGAGAAAAGTTTACAGAAAAGGTGGTATTTATACCAAGAGGTCCATCCACAGGCAAGCCAATTTAGGTCACCCCCTCTAATAATCTTTCTTTAATCTTCATAAGTTTTGGTTGAATGAAAACGTTGTCGATCGTATCTGAAATCCATGCTCCTTTTGAGATGTTCATTACCTGCCTCTCTTTTATTTAAGGCCGATTCCATCATTTGACTTTTGTACTGGCAGTTGCTGCTATAAATTACACGTGACAAATTCCAGTTTATTCTGTGGTTATGTTCATTTATATGGTTGAAAATAGCCGAGTTCTGTTTTCCATACCTAACTGACCGTTTGTGTTGTATTAATCTCTGGGGAAGTGATTTACCTGTAAATCCGATGTAAGATTGGTCACAGTCCTGGCATGGGATTTCTTATACCCCAGAGTCCTTGGGAGATGTCTTTGGTTGGACGTTAATCAGGGATTTATTTGGCTAAGGTGTTTGGGTAAGTAAATACAAAAGGGTTCGATTTTCCGAGGGGTGGGTTACTCTCTTAATCGTGTCCAGGTAGGGAATTATTTTTTTTATTGTTGGGTGTATCTCTGGTCTTGTCTTTAGGGGGTCGGTAGAAAATTACTTTTGCTTTGTGAATTGCTTTCTCAATCATATGGTCAGGATACTTTAAAGACGAAAGTTGCTAGCGAATTAGTTCAAATTCTTTTTCCAGGAAATCTGGGGAACAAATTCGTAAGGCTCTTGAGAATAGGTTGCTGGCTACACCTATCTTGATAGTAATGTCGTGATAGCTAAAGTAGTGAATATATGAAAGTGAGAACGTTGGTTTTCTGTATATGGTAAATTTGTATTCTGTTGTGTCTCTGATTATTAAAACATCAAGAAAAGGAATTTTGTTGTCTGTTTCCCATT
>NC_087206.1:48756691-48791691 GCF_015104395.2 Macrobrachium nipponense | reverse complement strand
AAACACATTCCCAGGTTCGTGGGCTTCGTGTAAACCCTTGTAGCAAACGCACCCTCCTTCTGTTCAACCAGGATGTCCAGGAAGGGAAGACGGTCATCACGGCTATATTCGATGGTAAATCGTAAACGGCTGTGGGTATGGAAGGCTTGACGTATTTCCTTGATCTCCTCCCTCGTTCCTGCTTGGATGAAAGTGTCATCTATATGTCTTACGTATATAGATGGCTTCCTAATGCTCCTAAAGACACGCTCCTCCACTTTGCCCATATAAAAGTTTGCAAACAGGACCCCGAGGGGGGATCCCATCGCTACACCATCGATTTGTAAGTACATATGGCCATGGTGGTTAATGAAGGGAGCCTTCTTGGTGCATATTTCCAGCAGAGAGCGAAGGGCGTGCTCGGGGATATTCAGCGGGTTGGTGGATGTGTCTCTGTAGACACGTTCAAGGATCATTTCGATGGTTTCATATAAAGAAAGCCCAGTTTGAACGTCACACAGGAGACCTTCCTCCTCCTCACCGCCGTCAGGAGAGCAGCAGACACCGCCCCACAACGACCATCGCACCAGAGGGATCCTGAGGATGATAGAAGCGTTAGCTCTCATCCTGAGGACGTCCCTAGTAACCCTGAGGGTGATCGCAGCTTGAGCTCTCGCCCTGAGGACGACCTGGTAGCACGCCCTTCGAGGGGACCTCCACCATCACCTATAAGGATGAGGCTCCGCCCACAAAGAGGACAGCCAACCAGCAACGGGCCCCCTGATGACATCGCTCGTGACGTCACAGGTATTGCCCAATGAAAAGTGAGGTACCCGTTTCTTCAAGCCACCCGAATGCAATAAACAGCATGAATACATCTGATACAGACCATTGCACTCAGCGATCCCGTCCCGAAGATGGCCAAACGAGGTGGCCGAAACATGTAGACGCCTTTTAAAAACCAGAAACGAAGAAATAACAAGAAATACCGGATAGACCCCTGACGACTACGGCCTGTTCCCGACCTACGAAACGCACCTGTGTACCTGTTGACGACCCCCCAGCCTGTCCCTGATAACCAGTTTGCTTTTGATAACGCCAGCCCGCGCCCGCCCGAAATTTCCGTTGACGACCTATAGCACGATGAACATTGGACAGCTGCTTTATAATACCAGCGTGCCAGAAAGGCAAATCATTAGGAGAATTGAAAGAATATTGTACAATATCAATTCTGTGAATTCTGCCATTATTTTTAATAAAACTTGTTTGAATTAAGGTCTGTTTCCAGCATACACAAATATCCGGCATGCAGACCCCACAACACAACAGCACCCCGGCATGCGAAGCTTTAGGAGGAGCCGCCTGCAGCAAGAACTAGAATCTAAAGAACAAGAGAAAGCCACGCTCATCAATGAAAGGGCGCAACTTTTCTCGTAAAATGGGATGAAATCCGCGGTATGAATCCTGTAGCAGCCCCCTCGGATGCCGGGGATAATAATGATGGCACTAGCAGCAACGCCCTCCCAACACCAGTGCAGCACCATCAAGACATCGTCGACTGCCTGAAACGTATGGAGGAGAAAGACGCCCTGAAGAAACAGAAGACCATTACAAGAAAACTAATTAACCTTATTGGAGGTAAAATACGCCTGCCGCAAGAACATGACAAATATATTAACCTGACCACCTACACCCCATCTCCTGAAGAAGAGGACGTACTCAAGAAAGGCCTGAATTGCCACTTCATCTCTCGCCCCCGTCCCCTTAATAAGAGGATGGAGATGGAATACCTTACAGAGATGATACTGAAACAAGAAAGCCTTGGGAATGTACACACCACCGATGCCCTTCAACCTCTCCTCTTAGCAGAAGCCCTTACAGACCGAGGAACTTATAAAAGTGACATCGTCGATCGCCGTCTGCGGGATGCTGCTAAAAGTTTGAGAGAAAACGAAGACATCACCGTCAGGAGAGCCGACAAGACTGCAGCCCTAGTACTTATCAAGACTACCGAATATAGACAAAAAATCGACGAGATCCTCGCCGATACCACTAAGTTTCGCCGCATTACTAAGAACCCCGTAGACGACATTAAACGCGAAGCTAATAGAATTATAGAAACTGTCAATGCAGCCACTAATGCCTTACACCTATCTAGTATTTCTGGAGATTACAACCTCGGGTACATCTATGGTAATGTAAAAACTCACAAACATGGAAACCCTTTAATACCTATCATTAGCCAAATACCAGAACCCACATACCACCTTGCTAAACAACTAAATACTATTCTCACCCCCTACATCCCCAGCAACACATAGTTTGAAGATCGTCTGCGGGAGTTTTCTGCAAGCCTTAAGATCCGCGCCCCCTGGAGGCAGTATTGCATCGATGGATGTAGAGTCGCTGTTTACTAACGTTCCTGTAGATGAAACCATCGAAATGATCCTTGAACGTGTCTATTGAGACCCATCCACCGACCCGCTGAATATCCCCGAGCACGCCCTTCGCTCTCTGCTGGAAATATGCACCAAGAAGGCTCCCTTCATTAACCACCATGGCCATATGTACTTACAAATCGATGGTGTAGCAATGGGATCCCCCCTCGGGGTCCTGTTTGCGAACTTTTATATATATGGGCATAGTGGAGGAGCGTGTCTTTAGGAGCATTAGGAAGCCATCTATATACGAAGATATATAGATGACACTTTCATCCAAGCAGGAACGAGGGAGGAGATCGAGGAAATACGTCAAGCCTTCCATACCCACAGCCGTTTACGATTTACCATCGAAAATAGCCGTGATGACCGTCTTCCCTTCCTGGACGTCTTGGTTGAACAGAAGGAGGGTGCGTTTGCTACAAGGGTTTACACGAAGCCCACGAACCTGGGAATGTGTTTAAACGGCGAGAGCGAATGCCCTGAATGCTATAAGGACACCACCATCAGCGCCTACGTCAGGAGAGCTCTTTCCCATTGTTCAACATGGGCAGACACCCATAAGGAGATGGAACGTGCAGCCCAGGTCCTAATAAACAACGGACACACCAACCGAAGCATCCAGAACGTCTTCAGGAAGAGCATGGAAAAATGGTACCTACAGGAACCCCGCCCAGACCCCCAGCAGAAAATTATTTTTTTCTACAAGGGCACCTTCCATCTCGATATAAAGAAGACGAGCGAGCCCTAACGGGAAAAAATAATCAGGAATCACGTTTCCCCGACCGACAGCAACAAGCAGATCAACTTGATCATATTTTATACAAGTAAAAAAACATGCAGTCTTATTATGAAAAATAACCCCGCACCGTTGCAGGATCCCTTGAAGAGGACGAACGTCATTTACAGATACACATGCCCTATCCGAGGATGCCTCGGAACTTACATTGGGATGACGTCAATGCGCCTCTCCAAGAGGATCTCCTGTCACGCGCAGGAAGGAGCAGTATTTAATCATGCAAGGACTGCACATAATAAAAGAATTCGCCACAGCGACATTGTCGGTAACTTCGAGGTTATCGACCAAGCACCCGATCTACGTCGTTTGCGAATCTTAGAAGCGCTGCACATCGGGAGGGAGAAGCCCAGTTTGAACGTCACACAGGAGACCTTCCTCCTCCCCACCGCTGTCAGGAGAGCAGCAGACACCGCCCCACAACGACCATCGCACCAGAGGGATCCTGAGGATGATAGAAGTGTTAGCTCTCATCCTGAGGACGTCCCTAGTAACCCTGAGGGTGATCGCAGCTTGAGCTCTCGCCCTGAGGACGACCTGGTAGCACGCCCTTTGAGGGGACCTCCACCATCACCTATAAGGATGAGGCTCCGCCCACGAAGAGGACAGCCAACCAGCAACGGGCCCCCTGATGACATCGCTCGTGACGTCACAGGTATTGCCCAATGAAAAGTGAGGTACCCGTTTCTTCAAGCCACCCGAATGCAATAAATAGCATGAATACATCTGATACAGACCGTTGCACTCAGCGATCCCGTCCCGAAGATGGCCAAACGAGGTGGCCGAAATATTATTATTATTATTATTATTTGAAAATATTAATAAATATATAGTACAGGTACTATAAAATTCTCTAGTCTCAGTAAGAGAGAGAGAGAGAGAGAGAGAGAGAGAGAGAGAGAGAGAGAGAGAGAGAGAGAGAGAGAGAGAGAGAGAGAAAATTACATGAACACTTAGTGGCAACAACACAACAGCTCCTCCCCCTCCTGTCACATTACTTGATATATTTTACAGCTTTAATACCTGGAGTTAGAAAGAGAAGACTGGGATTTCCTTCATTCTTACATAATTTTAAAAATTTATAAACTGAAATCTTACTTATTTTCTTTAATGAATTGATATTATTGCTGTTTACATTAATGTTAATATTTGAAAATAGTAAATCATTTATCATACAAAAAGCATACTTTTCTGTAAGAGAGAGAGAGAGAGAGAGAGAGAGAGAGAGAGAGAGAGAGAGAGAGAGAGAGAGAGAGAAAATCATTTAATCTTGTTAAACTTACTAATAGTACTACAGTGTTAATCAATATTAATATACTTGAAAATTAGTAAATCATTTTAGTATCATAAAAGTGTATTTAGTCATGAGAATAACATCAAAATACGTACACTAATTAGTGGTTGTTTTAATTTGAAAACCCCGTGAATGGGAGAATTTCCCCCGCAAATAATGGGTAGATATGGTCCATAGAGAAATCAGTGAATCTGTGAGTCCACAAATCTGGAGAACGTGAATACGGGGGGACCCACTGTACCTTCACTGAGCAATCAAAGCACTACCCACGAAATTTGAATTAGGCTGCCGTCTGTGGAAACTAATAGCTATATAATTACCGTGTACGTATACTATACAAAACCTTATTTTATCATAAAAAATATCATGTTCACAATAAGATGTAATTAAGTCATATTTCAACTTAAAAGCACTTCATATAACAAAAAATAACCTTGTCCCATTTAAGTAGAGTTTCTAGAGATGTAATTACGCCAAGTAGCAGCAAGAAAATTGCTTTGAATTGAGTTAAATAGGTCAAAATAAAACTGCCTGTGCCCTTAGCTGATTTTTCCAAGCCAAAACATTGATCGCTTTGTTTGTATTTTACAATATACGTACTATAGTAATATGAGACTACATACAGTATTATTGGATACAGTGAAGTAAAGCATCAGGTTTTAAAAGAGCCAAGGAAAAGATGCGTATTCTTTATGTTTGTATTTAATGAGGGTCTCTTGGCACTTAGGCTAAGTACCGATAACCAGACAACAGTGCCATCTGTTAATGAAAAAATTAACTAAATTTAGTTCACAATAAGACATATTTAAGTCAAATTCAATTTAAAAACACTTCATATAACGAAAAATAACCTTGTTCCATATAAATAGAGTTTCTACAGATTAATTTATGCTAAATAGAAGCAAAAAATCTCTGAATTGAGTTAAATACAGCGACATCTGCCATCATCTGATTTTTCCAAACCAAAACAGGATTCTATAATGCAATAGTAATATAAGACTACACACAGTATTATTGGATATAGTGAAGTAAAGGATAATTTTTTAAAATAGCCAAGGAAAGGATGCATATTCATTATGTTTATATTTTATGAGGCGGTCTTGGCACTTAGCCCAAGCCACCAGTAACCAGACAGTGGTGCTATAAACCCTATGGAGGGTAAAACCCAGTTATGAATGTGTGTATTGGACAAGCACCGTAAAGCCAAAATGCCGGTAACTGATACCAATTGTGTAACCGGGGGCTAAGTGTAATTGCATTGCTTACAGTCTCACTTGTTGGTAGCTTGAAATATTTGAAAATTAATTATTATTAACTTAACTTTGACTCAGTTTGATATATCTGCCACTAGCATGTGGTATTGCAGCAAAGGCTATAATACATGCTTGACTAAGGAGAAGTACGACTCACACGCTTTGTGCATTGATTGCAGGGGGCCAGAGTATTTTAGCAACAGAACTTGCAAAGAATCTGAAGGGTGGGATGCTAAAAAGCAGAAATTGTCAAGCTCTCACTTATCTACAGTATTATGTTAGAGCCGAGTCTAAGACTGTAGGATTTAAGACATTAGATACAGTTCTAATAAGTGCAGATAATTTAGACCTAAGTATCTCTGCCTGCTCCTGCTTTGTCACCTGTTCCCATTTCTCCAACTAATTTACGTGTTCCTATACCCAGATCCCCCACTTCTGACCCAGACCCCCTCGAATCGAAGAGTAATGAAGTCTATGATAGTAAAATGGTGTTATTCATAGGATCAGTGCCCAAGTTAGCGAACTCAGTGTGTGTCCGCATGGGTAAAGAGGAAAATAGACATAGTGTTAGTGAAGTGTCATTGGAGGTGGCGGCTTTTTGTCCCGCCAAAGCTCCTAGGCAAATGTCACTAGCATACTCCCCTGCATCTGGGAACAATCATACCAGAGGCCATATGGAGGTCGGTGGGGACTGCCCATGGACAGTCGTCACCTCAGTTGAACCTGTTGTATCTCAGGTTACAACAAAGGATAGCCACTGGAAAGGCCTCCAAAAGAAAGTGCACAGGCTGTCCCTTGAGTTCTGAGGGGCACAGGCCTGCTTCAGACTGTGCGCTCCCCCACAGTGCCATGCAAGAGATTGAGGAAGCCAGAACAACTATCTTGCAGATTTTGAGCCTGCCCAGAATGGTTTTCCCTAGGTCAGCCTGTTATAGTGCCCAAGTGCTCCTCTTTGTCCTAAGGGGGGCGTCCGCTTATATAGAAATAATGCTCGGATTTTTATGAATTTATTATATGTTATACATATATATAAGGTGATGTTCCAAAATAAATTTCAGAGTGATCGAATTATTATTTTGGTTTTTATTGAAAAAATAAGAAAAAATACAAAATGTAACTCTTCCTTCATTTTTAGAGCTATTGTAATGCGGCTTTATACACAGAAAGTATATCATAGTAGAAAAACAATGTTGTGAACAGTTTTTGAATTTTCATGTATGACACTTACCTGGCAGGTATATATACGTATAGCTATATTCTCTGTTCGCACTGGCAGAATTTTCAAAACTCGCGGCAACCGCTAGATCACTGGTAGTTCAGGTGATCGCCACCCCGTTCCCGTGGCGCTGGTGCTCGGAATCATTCCCATTTTCGTCAGATTTTTTCTGCCAGCCGAACCGGCGGCAACATCGTTGTGGGTTCCCTGCTAGAATTTCGAAACCGCGGTTAGCTGACTTTCGCTGTACTTTGATGGATATTATTGGGTATCGTATTGGAAAGTTGGATTGGCAATCGCGTTTGGAATTTCTTTATAATGTCTGATTCTGGTTTAGTATTTAGAGTGTGTGTGAAAGAATGGTGCAAGGTGAGACTGCCGAAAGCCTCGGTAGAACCCTCCACACAGTATGTAAGAAGTGTAGAGAGGGTGTGTGTACTTGGATAATAGATGTAATGAGTGTGAAAGTTTAAATGAGAAGGAATGGAAGACTTTCACTAAATATGTTGAGAGACTAGAAAAGGATAGAGTAAGGAGATCGGTGTCTCGGAGTGAGAGGTCAGGCTCTTCTAGTAAGGCCTTGAATGCTTCTGTTATTTCTCCCCCTCCTTCCCAAGTAGAAGTTGTAGATCCTTCTCCTCAGGTTTCTCCTGCGCCTGCTGCTGTTTCTGAGGATCCTAATTATGTGAAAGTGTTTGCCGCCCTGGCGTCAATGGGCGATCAGATTCAGCGTCTTACAGACAAAGTGGGTACTTTTGAGAGTGTCAGTGTAGTGGAGGGGGCGGCTGATCGTCTCTCTCGTGCTCCTAGACCTAGGCCTCTGCCAAGCTCCCAGACCCAAGGGAGAAGGCATGTCGACAGTCGAAGGGAGGCGAGAGGGGTTCCCTTGACGATCAGTGCGTCCCTTCAGGCAGTCCTGTTGCGTCCCAGGCTGCAGCAGTGCGCCATAGAAAAGGCGACAATGGGAAGTGTTTTTTTCTTCTACGATAGTTCTGCGTCAGGCAGGTATCGACGTTATGCGGAAGAATCGCGTCCGCTGAAGAGGACGCATAGACCTACGTCATCTCAGGATGAACTTGACGCTCAAGAGCGGTGGAGTAGCCCCGAGATTTTCTCATCTAGCGACGATGAAGACGGGGTTCCGGTTAAAAGGAGGAGAACTTTTCGTTCAAGGCAGGACGCAAGACTTCATTTAGATGGCGGTTTGCCTGATAGGAGCCCTCCTTCTGCATCCTGGGCAGTTTCTCCTGTATCTTCTCCTTCTCGTAGACCTCAGGTTCAAGTTTCTCGTCGTAGCAATACTTCTCGTCTTCGTTCCCCGCATGCTCAGGCATCCCGTCAGGAAACAGAGACTAAGGACTTTCTGAAAGAGATGCAAGGAAGGTTAGCCGATCTAGTTAAATCGTGGGAAGCAACGAAACATCCTCCTACGAGACATAAGGACGCGTCTCTCCCCGTCAAGTCCTCCAAAAGGACGCATGATTGTTTGCCTCCTCCTCATCGCACTTCGGATTCTCGTGTAGGACGCAAGTTACTGGGACAGGACGCAGGACGCAATCTCGGAGCGGATTCACGTTTGGTCGACGTATCTCAGAAGGACGCAGGACGCAGGCGGCAGGAGCCTTCTTCTTCCCGCGAGGTTAGAGAAGATGTTCAGCAGCAAGACCTTGGATTACAAGATGTTTCTTCGGCAGAAGAGGAGATGGAAGACTTAGCGTCTGAAGAAGAGAAAGATGGTGAAGCACCTTCTTCAGACTACAAGAAGTTAACTGATTGCCTTCTGTCAGTTTTTGAAGGGGAATTTCAGCCTTCAGCTCCGATGTCACCCCTTTCTCAATTCTCCAAGAATAAAACACCGAAGGAGTCATCGTTTTTGAAGATGAAGCTTTCAATTACAGCTAAGAAGGCTCTTCAAAGGATCGATACGTGGTTGAAAGAAAAGAGGGAAGCGGGCAAGACTTCTTTCTCCTTCCCTCCAGCCAAATTGGCATCGAAGTCCGGAATCTGGTATGCGACAGGGGAAAGTCTCGGCCTGGGAGTTCCTGCCTCCTCCCAGGGGGATTTTTCCAACATTGTTGACAGTTCCCGCAGACATGCTTTGAATTCGGCTAAAGTGTGGTGGACATCATCAGAGTTAGATCATCTCTTGAAAGGTATTTTCCGGACATTCGAGGTTTTCAATTTTCTTGATTGGTCCTTGGGGGCTCTGGGACGAACCTTGGAAGATAAGGAATCAACTGCTTCGCAACTTCCAAGCAGTATTATGTCCTGCGTGGACAAAGCCCTAAGGGATGGGGCGAATGAGTTAGCATCGCTTTTCACGCAGGAGTTTTAAAGAAGAGGTCACTCCTGTGCTCTTTTGCTGCAAAGGGCGTTTCTAACGCTCAGAATCCGAATTGTTTTTTCCCACTCTCGATCAGTTATTTCCTTCGGATATTATCAAGGATATTTCGCTTTCCCTGACTCAGAAAGCGACGCAGGATCTTTTAACGTCTTCGGTAAGGAAATTTTTACCCACCAAAGTGGTTAAGAAGACACCTAAGGAGTCAAGACAGGCTAGTCAGCCCTTTCGAGGCAAGTCCTTTTCTCGTCCTTCCTTCAGAGGAAGAAGAGCTCCTCCCAAGAGGGTTCGAAACAGTAATAAACAATGAAGAACAAGTCCTTCAGACTTCAGTTGGGGCCAGACTCCAGAAGTTTTGGGAGATTTGGCAAGAAAAGGGAGCAGATCCTTGGGTCGTCACGGTAGCCAGGGAAGGTTACAAGATCCCTTTTCTGAAGAAACCACCACTTTCGACAAAATCTCCAAGAGAGCTTGGAGCTCACTACAGCGATCCAGGGAAAAAGCAAAACGAAGCACTACAAGAGCAAGTACTTTCTATGCTCAGGAAAGGAGCAATAGAACCTGTTCTGGATCACTTATCCCCGGGATTTTACAACCGGCTTTTCTTAGTAGCGAAATCCTCGGGGGGGATGGAGACCAGTACTGGACGTAAGTCAACTCAACTTATTTGTGGAGAAGACAAAATTTACTATGGAGACGACCGATTCAGTACTGGCAGCGGTACGTCCAGGGGACTGGATGGTTACCCTGGACCTTCAAGACGCATATTTTCATATCCCAATTCATGCAGGATCCAGGAAGTACTTAAGATTTGTGATCCAGAACAGGGTCTTTCAGTTCAAAGCCTCTGCTTCGGACTGTGCACAGCCCCACAAGTTTTTACAAGAGTGATGTCAAGCGTGGCGAAGTGGCTACATATTCTAGGGATAAGAGTGTCTCTATACCTAGACGATTGGCTCATAAGAGCCCAATCAAGAAGACAATGTCCGGAGGACTTAGAAATGACGTTGGCATTAACGAACGAATTAGGGCTGATGGTGAACTTAGAAAAGTCGAATCTGATCCCCAATCAGGAGCTAGTATATTTGGGGATTCTGATTTCCTCAGCGACTTTTCGGGCTTTTCCATCTCCCGACAGGCTCAGTGCATCCGGAAAGTACAAGCCTTTCTAGAGAAAGAACAATGTTCTGCACGAGAGTGGATGAGCTTACTGGGGACTCTCTCGTCACTGGAACGGTTCGTTTCTCTAGGAAGGCTTCACATGAGACCTTTGCAAATATTTTTGAACCAAGTCTGGCCAAGAAAATCGCAACCGGATTCCTTCCTGTTTCGAATTCCTCGCAAGATCAAAGAGGAATTACTTTGGTGGCTAACTCCGGGGAAGTTAGCGGAGGGAGCGTCGCTCCAGCAGAAGAACCCAGACCTTGTATTGTTTTCAGACGCGTCGGACGCAGGCTGGGGAGCGACTCTCGGCCCTCAAGAAGTGTCAGGTCGCAGGAGCAGGAAGCGTCTTGGCATATAAACAGGAAGGAACTGATGGCGATTTTCTTGGCTTTGAAAGAGTTCAACGCGGTGATCCGCAACAAGGCGGTGCAGGTCAACGCGGACAATACCACAGCTCTGGCGTACATCCTCAAGCAAGGGGGAACGCATTCAGTCTCTCTTTGCAAGTTGGCGGAGGAGATCCTTCTATGGGCAGAGAAGGAAAACGTAACCCTTCTCACCAGGTTCATTCAAGGGGAGAAGAATGTGAGAGCGGACCTGTTGAGCAGGGAAGGTCAACTTCTGTCAACAGAATGGACTCTTCATCTAGAAGTATGCCAGAGTCTGTGGAAATTATGGGGTCGTCTAGTGGTGGACTTGTTTGCGACCGCAATGACAAAGAGATTGACGACTTATTGCTCTCCAGTCCCAGACCGTCAAGCAGTCGCAGTAGACGCCTTTCTTCTAGATTGGACGGGGCTAGACGTGTACGCCTTTCCCCCGTTCAAGATATTAGGAAAGGTTTTGAAGAAATTCAGGGAGAGTCAAGGGACAAGAATGACTCTCATAGCTCCCTACTGGCCAGCCCGAGATTGGTTCACAGAGGTACTGGAATGGACAGTAGATGTACCAAGAACACTTCCAGCAAGAGTTGATCTACTCAAACAGCCTCACTTCAACAGGTACCACAAGAACACCCTCGCTCTGGGTCTGACTGCTTTCAGACTATCGAAAGACTTGTCAGAGCGAGGGGGTTTTCTAGAGAGGCGGCCAGAGCTGTGGCCGGAGCAAGAAGAGCCTCGACTATTAAGGTGTACCAGGCGAAGTGGAAAATCTTTCGTAAGTGGTGCAAGAGTCGGAAGATTTCTTCATCCAGTACCTCTGTGACCCAAATTGCCGACTTCCTTTTATATTTAAAGAAGGAAGTAGGGTTGTCAACTCAGACAATTAAAGGATATCGTAGTATGTTGGCCTCAGTATTTAGACACAGAGGTTTAGATATTACCAATAATCTCGATCTGAGAGACCTCATAAGGTCCTTTGGAACAAGGAAGGAACACCGATACAGAACACCTTCCTGGAATCTCGATGTGGTTCCTGAAATTCTTAGGAACTAATAAGTTCGAACCGATGGATCAAGCTTCGTTTAGAGATATCTCGAAAAAGACCATCTTTTTGGTGGCCTTGGCCACAGCTAAAAGGGTTAGTGAGCTGCAAGCAATTAGCAAACATGTTGGCTGGAAGCATGACAAGGCAGTTTGCTCTTTTCAGGAGGTTTTTGGCTTGGCCAAGAACGAGAATCCAGCTCATCCCTGGCCAAGGTCTTTTGAGATTATGGGTCTTTCAGATTTGGTAGGACAGGAACAAGAGAGAGTTCTCTGTCCAGTAAGGGCTTTGCGCTATTATATAGAGAAAACCAATATTAGAGGAACTTCAGAATCACTGTGGTGCTCTGTGAAGGACCCTAGCAGAGCAATGACCAAAAATGCTATTGCCTTTTTCCTCAGGGAACTGATTAAAGAATCATATGTTATGCCAAGAAGAAAATTTCGGCATCCTTAAGGTTAAGGCGCACGAAGTGAGAGCAGTAGCTACTTCCTTGGCATTTAAAAGGAATAAGGCCCTCAAAGATATCATTGAAACGACGTTTTGGAGGACTAATTCAGTGTTTGCGTGTCATTACCTTAGAAACGTCAAAACAACATTTGACAACTGTCAAACGTTGGGTCCCTTATGTATCCTCAGGAGCAGTATTGGCAAGGGAGTTTCCACCCCATAACTTACTAACATGCTAGGTATTTTAATTAAGTGGTGTTGTTTTTATGGTTGTCTGAGAGGGTTATTTCCTCTTCAGTCTGTGAAGTGTAGTGTGTTATGTTAGCTTTGTGTGTGGTTCAGGTGGTCTAACTTATCCTAGCATGAATGCCTGTGGTAAGAGAGGGCTAGGGTTTCCTGTCAACGAATTGGTCCCGTCCAGTTGTCAGACCCTTGTATTTAGCTTCATCAACTATGAGGTCATGTCCTAGTTGGGAGCTACTAAGGTTTAGCAGGCTAAGAGCAGGATTTATGAAGTCAGCTACCTTAGCAGGTAAGGAATCTAAGAGTATTTGGGATTTATTTTAAATTTTAAAACTCTTACAATGTTGCTGTCTTTGACCCACCTCCAAATGTGTCAATCAGCTATATATATACCTGCCAGGTAAGTGTCATACATGAAAATGATGTTATTATGATATAACAAAGTTTCATGTATACTTAATAACAAAGTTTCATGTATACTTACCTGGCAGGTATATACAATTAAATTCCCACCCACCTCCCCTCAGGAGACAGGGTTCAGAGAAAAATCTGACGAAAATGGGAATGATTCCGAGCACCAGCGCCACGGGAACGGGGTGGCGATCACCTGAACTACCAGTGATCTAGCGGTTGCCGCGAGTTTTGAAAATTCTGCCAGTGCGAACAGAGAATATAGCTATATATATACCTGCCAGGTAAGTATACATGAAACTTTGTTATATCATAATAACATCATTTTTTGTTTTTTTTGGATAGGGGGCGAGGGGCAATTTTCCCCCCAAAATTTGTTGATTTGGTTATCACGAGTTCCTCGTCAACCTAAGAAAAAATCTAGCCCCAACAAAATATTTGCCTTTCTTTCCTCTTTCCAATGGTATATTTAACTTTAAAATTGGTCTATAAATAGAAAAAAGTTAGCATTTGAAGTGCAAAAAAGCGAAAACTGAGACAGGCCGTAAAGGTCAAGAAGTGTTTTTTTTGGCACTCGTGGAAAAAACTGATCTTTGAGCAAAACCATGATACAAACAAATGTTAAATACTCACTAGCACTTAGTTCAGAATGCCTTTCCTTCTTTCTAATAGTTCTTAGTGTTTTTTTTTTCTTGGTTTCCGGCACCAAGTCCCCCCCCCCCCCCCCCCCCCCCCCCCCCCCCCCCCCTAAAAAGGGGTATTATTTGCTCGAGGCGAGGCTATGATCAAGTACCACCTGACTCTTTGTTGCCTGGTTTGAAACCAAGCAAGTAAGAATTTTTCATCATATACTCCCTTTTCATCGTCCTGTATTACTTTCATCAACTGCGAGCGTAACTGTGAAGGTGAAAAAAACTCAGATGATTGCGCAGCAGACGATGTCGAGGCAATGGGGGCGGGGCTCTCAGCAGTCAAAACAGAGCCTCGTGTTGTTGTTGTTGGTGGTGGTGGTGGTGGTGGTGGTGTGGTGATGGTGTTGCTGGTGGTGGTGATGATGGTGGACAGGGCTGGATACATCAGCCAACAATGGTGGTGGCAATGGCGGCTGCCACATCAACAAAAAAAACAGTCCACCTTCGACCCTATGTCTCTTTTTAGCAAAATTTGCTAAATGGGCCATAGTTGCACGATTCCGTTTCGGCATATTGTCTCACTTTCACTCTTGTATACACACAAATGTATATAAATTGTATTTAGAGTTACTTGATGTAAGAAAACAAGCAAAAAACACGGCAAATAGCGAAAAAAAGGCTCGGAGTAAAGAGCAGCATACCTCCCCTTTGGCAACTCTGGGACACTGACTCGCATGGCTCTCTCAGTCTCTCTGTCTCTGCTGGGCATGCTACCCCTCAGAACACGCATTCACCAAGGAATTAGCCATTGTTGGTGCCAGACGTAAGAGAATAGGCAAAATAAAAATAAAAATAATTAATAAATTGGGCGGATAAAGGACAAAATGACAATGGTCATTAGGAGCCAATTGTCAGCCCTACGCCACAGTGTGAAGGGGGCAAGGCCAAAACCCCATTAATTTTAATATTTCGAAAAAATGCTTTGGCTACGTGATAACTGAGGTGTTGTTCATGTCTTACAGCCATTTAACCAGATTTTGAAAGTTTCAAAAATATTCATCAAAAATCAAAGGGGAAACCCCCCTTAACATTCTTCATTGTATTCTAGAGAGCGCCCGATGGCGCCCCAGCCCATAGTGGCCCAGAGCGCACACGAGCAGCAGAACTGCCTCTGACCCCTGGGCACCCAGGGATGCCTGACTCAAGAATTTTCCTTTGGTCTCCAGTTTATGAGAAGAGGTCTATGATATAGAATTTGCCGATTATTGGCGTGACACCTTATGTTCTTCACTTGGATTTTCCTGCTACACACCTGTCTTCAGAGACCAGATGAGTGACACCATATGTTCCTGCTTCTACCTCGAACCCATCTCTAGGCACAAGAGACGACGCTGCATAGTGACAATTGTCTGATATTCTCAGCCTTCTCAAGAAAAGCCCTCCTCCTTCTCAGGACACTTGAGGATCTGTTGCAGTCTCCTGTTTCATCGGCAAAGGATGATGAAGATAAGTTGAGGATCAAGGCTCTCATCCTACAGGATATTCAGCTTTGATGTAATACATGTTACATGATTTTCCCTTATTTTTTATGCCTGCAGCTCCAGCTTCGATGTTCTTTTTATCGGATCAACCTACGCAAGACAGGCTTCCCAAGATGGTTCTGTCTTCCTTGGCCAGTAAGGCGCTTACTGAGCTAAAAGTTGGCTTGCTTAGACGAGGGAACAGGGGAAAGCCTCATTTAGTTACCCCCCCCTTCTCACCTAGTTCGATGGAGGTATTCGACATACGAAACCGGGGAAGCTCTCTCTCTGGGAGTGGCTGCCTCCTCATGTAGCCAAAGTTTGTTCTCCCCAATGGAGATAGACTATCTACACGAGAACCTCCTCAGGATTTTCAAGGTATTGAGTTTTGTCGACTGGACAGGGGGTGCCTTAGCAAGCAAGATTAGGAGTTATTCCCAGTTGCCTGTAGAAGTAATATCTGATTGGCAAAATTTCCTATCGTGTACCGATAAAGACATAAGGGGTGGACACAAGAAGATTGGTTAGTTTCGGTCCTGAAGGAAGGTTACGAGATTCCTTTTAAGGAAGAACTTTGGATGGTCAACAGACCCATTGTGTTGACCGCTTACTTAGTTGGCTCCGAGAAGTTTTCAGCAATCGCGAGCAAAGTGGCTTCCCTATTCAAGAAAAGAGCGATTAAGGAAGTGAAAAACATCAAGATATAGGGATTTAACAGTCGTCTCCTTGTGGCCCCAAATCACAGGGGGATGGAGGCCTTTAATGGATGTGAGTGCCTCCATAGACATGAGAGATGCATATTTCCACACACCAGTACATGAGAGGTCCAGGAAGTATCTTTGCTTCACATTTCAAGATTGAGTTTACCAGTTCCGAGCCTTATGCTTCTGGCTCTCAACCGCTCTGCAAGTTTTTACGAGAGTTCTCACCCCTCTCCAAATGGTTACACCTGCAGGAAATAAACATATAACTTTTTCTGGACAATTGGCTTCTTCGCTCACAGACAGAGCAGAATTGCAAGGAGGACATCAAGAGAATTATTCTTTTAGTTCAAGAATTGGACATACTCATCAATTTTCAGATGTCCTAGCTGGTTCCTTCTCAGAAGATTCTATATTTCGGGATGGTGATAAATTCTTGGAGTTTTCAGGTTTCTTCTTTCCTGAATTACTTTGTCTTGCCTGGAAAAAGTGGCAAAAGTTGCTGGGACATCTGGCCTCACTGGAACGCCTCGTTCCAAACAGTCGGATGTTGACACTTCTAAGTGGAAGAACTTATAGCAAGTGTCATGGAACTTGGACATAGTCCTCAAATGGCCCTCCAGCCCACTGTTTGAACCACTAGCTTCTGATTCATTAAGAAACTTAATCAGGAAAACCCTATTCCTAGTGGTCGTAGCTACAGCAAAGAAGGTAAGTGAAATCCAGGCTATTGATAAGAGAATTGGATTCTCTAACAGAGACGTGTTATGCCCTTACACCTTAGGTTTTCTTGCTAAGAACAAGAACTCAGCTAATCCTTGACCTTGCTCTTTTTCGATAAGGAATCTGACTCATTTGTGGGTGTAGAAGATGAGGAGAGATTTCTTTCCCCAGTGAGAGCAATTAAGTTTTACCTTGACAGGATTGATAATATCAGGTGTGTCTGATAAGGCGTTCAGTAAAAGACCCTTCTCTTCCCATGATGAAAAATGCTATTTCGCTCTTCCTATTCTGAAGTTTAGAGCTCATGAAATTAGGGGTGTAGCGACGTCTCTTGCTTTTAAATTTAATCTCTCCTTATCCTCCTTTCTTCAATCTACATATTGGAGATGTATGTTCGTATTTGTCAATCATTATTTATGTGATGTTGAGACTGTTTTTAATAATTGCAGTACGTCCTCTTTCGATGGCTGGCATGTTGTTGGGGAGGAAGTATAGGAAGTATTACTTCCATCCTTACTCTTCACCTTGAACTTTGTGTTGGTTTTTAATTTAGGGAGTCTGTGGGTACTTCACACTGAATACTCTCCAGTCTTATGTTGGGTGGGTTATGGTTTTTTTTATGGTTTATTATTGTTATAGGTGACAGGCTAATCTAGAAGGATACCTTCCTCTTCTCTTCCCAAATCTCCATGTAACACCACAGGAAATCAGTGACCTCTCTGGTAACCTTCGTGTGCCTGGCAGTGGTGTTGTCTTGAGCCTCAGATTTTGCCAATCCCTCCCTATCAGGGAAAACCCATCTGCTAACTCCTTGGTTTTAAATCTCTTGGGCTCTGGGGTTGGTCTCCTAATCTTCTTCATTCAATTGCTTTTATAGTTGAATGTGGACCTCAGCAGCTCTGTGACATCATCATCCTGCACCTCCAAATCAAGCTGCTTGCTCAGTTCAACAACATTCTTGGTAACAACCTCAACAGACTCTTCAAAGCCATAGAAATCATACAAATCAGACACAAATTGAGGACACAATATTTTCCACACACTATTCAAGTCCGTATGCTTAACTTCATCCCAAGTATCAGAAATGTTCCTTGTAACAGCAAGAATGTTGTAAGATTTCCAAAAGTCCTTTTGAGTCAAGTTCTTGTCCTTATCAGTTGTCCTGAATGACATAGCAAGTCTCCTTCTGAGGTAGTAGGCCTTGAAAGAGGCAATGACACCTTGGTCTATGGGTTGTAAAAGGGAAGTGGTATTAGGTGGAAGGAAAAGGAAAACCACTTTGACATTAGGATGATAGTTGTCTAAATGGGCAGGATGACCAAGGGCAATGTCCAGCACTAGCAACACCTTAAAGAGCAGCCCCTTTTTAGCAAAGTACTCCCTCACTTCTAGCACAAAATAGTTGGTTGACCAGTCCTCAGATAACTGAGTGGGCACCTATTCCTTCTTGTTGGATTTCCTGGTGACAGGTAGTTGACCCTTCCAAATGCCCTTGAGTGCCCTTGGATTCTCTGCCAGATACACTAACATAGGCTTCAGCTTAAATTCATCAGCAGCATTAGCCTCAAGAAGCAAAATCAGTCTCTTTTCTGACGTTGTGGCCTGGTGTGGTCTGCTCCTTGGAAATGCATGTTAGGGTAGGCATCTGTTTCCAGAACAAACCTGTCTCATCTATATTAAACACCTGTTCAGCACAGTAAACCCCCTCCCTGATTACCTCAACACACTAGGAAATTTCCTTGCTACTTTCTCATTACCACTAGCAGCTTCCCCTTGCACCTTAAGGTTATGCAGATTTACACAGGCCTTAAACTGCGTGAACCAACTTTTGCCAGCCCTAAACTCTTCACTTTCACGCCCTTCCCCTTTTTTCTTTTCAAGGTTCCAACTGGGATACACCGTAGATGCTGGTCCTCCAGCCAAAGCACTAATATTCGTTCCATGTCAGTAATGAGACTGCTACGCTGCTTCGTAATCACAGTTGACATCATAGAAACAGATCCTTTCACATGTTCAAGTATGCGCTTTTTATCTTTGATGATTGTCAGTACAGTTGTACGACTGAGCCCAAGTGTGCGGCCGATGTTAGATGGTGTTTCACCATTTTTGTATTATTTTATTATGTCAGCTTTTGCGTCCATGGGATTGGCTTTTCTTTTCTTCATAGCACTGCCATCAGAAGAGTCTGCCTTTTACTTTGGAGCTATAATGCAATTAAAAAAGTTCCCAAAACAGCAACAAAAATGAGAGTGAATGGAGCACAATTCAAGATGGCATAAAGTGAGCAAGAGAATGACACCTTCTTCCTCATATTCTGCCATGAGACAATGTTATTCATCCATTCTGCACAAAGTCTGAATTTACATCTGAATGATGGAAGTGGAATTTTGTGATAAATTTATTGGAGATTGTGAGATGTTACCACGAAATGACATAGGTTGAGTACGACATAAACCAAGAACCTACTGTACTTAATATGTTGTCGTTTATTACCCTGTTGTGACTGGTTTTCCTGCCATACTTTGTGTGCCATTGCAGTAATACCTCAATCTTATGTGATTTGAGTTGCATGAGTTCACAATAGCCCAAACTTTTCATTGGAACCTAACTATACTATTAATCTATACAAGTTTTTCACAGACACGAACGCAACTGCAACATTTTCGAAAGTTTGAGAGACCCTGCAAGATGTGTTTAATTTGTTCAGTAATTTATAGACTTTCAAGCTCTTTTGTGTAAATTAAATAACATTAAATAATAAAAATAATGATTCTCTCTCTCTCTCTCTCTCTCTCTCTCTCTCTCTTCTCTCTCTCTCTCTCTCTCTCTCTCTCTCTCTCTCTCTCTCTTACTGAAATTAGCATTTTTAGAGACTGTGCCAAACTTATGTGAAAATTCCCCTTGCATGAGGGGGTCGTGGGGGTGTCTGGAACCTAGCCTCGCATAAGTTTGGGGTATTACTGTATTTCCTGTAATGCTTGTCCTGCTTTCTTTGATGTATCAACTGATTCTGATATGCATTCTGTGCTTGATGTTCCTGCTGTGGCAGCAGTTACCACTCAAGCTGTGACTTTTCTTGCTGTCATATCTGCTTTTTCAGCTAATCATGCTATGACTACTGATTCTGCAACAGCTGTGGTCACTGCAGCTTTGTGACTGTGGCTTTATGACTGTTGTTCCTACCACATTCTGTGCTGTGTGTTCCTGCTAAGTTCACTGGGCCCACTGTACTTGTGATTGCTACTCCAGCTGTGACTTTAGTTTGGATTGTCAAAGTCCAACAATAGTAAAGGGTTCAGCAGGAACTCTAGGCACAAAGGGAATAGCAGTAGCAGCTGGCACAGTAGCAATAGCAGGAATAGCCACTACTGACTAAGCAGGCACAATGAAATTTCTTTGTATGCCCACACCTAATCATGACAAGAGAACAGAGCTTTATTTTCTTGTCATGATAAGGAAAGGAATTAGCATACATATTTATTTGTGTTCATTTCTTTTCTTATCATGACAAGAAAATAAAGCTCTGCTCTTTCTCTTCCTGAAGCTGTTGAATTAATGTCCACACTATCTGCTGCTCCCGCTCTGTTCAGTGTTCCTGCTGTGGCAGTAGTGGCTATTCCTGCTGTTCCTGCCAAACCTCTTGAGCTGGGTGTTCCTGCTATGGCTACTGTGCCAGCTGCCACTGCTATTCCCTTTGTGTTGTATTCCTGCCAAGCCCTCTACAGTTGCTGTTAGTTACAGATGGCACAAAAGATTAGCAGTACCAGTTACCTCTGTAGACCAGTATGTGTAGGTTTTCTAGCAAGATTAAATGAAATATCATTATTACATAACATTAACATGTCTACAAAAGCCAATTTTTTTTTTTTAGATTTCCATCAGCATGTGAATTTATCAGTTATTGATGGACACAGCTGGTTGAGTTGCTGAAAAGATTACCCTTTCAAGCCTTAGTGTATGTTATCTTACTGTAGCCAATGTCCCCAGCTGTAATGGATGAATTAGAAGGAAATTATTTTTCCTATTATTATTATATTATTATTTAGAAGATGAAGCATATTCATATGGAACAAACCCAAGTGGGATCTTGACTTGAAATTCAAGCATCCAAAGAATATAGTGTTTATTAGAGAGGAGTAAGAGGAGGTAAAGGGAAGTACAGAAAGAAGAAACCACTTGTTAAAAAAGCAAAAATGAATAAATTAACAAATATTTAGAAATATATTATAATCCAAGGAGAATAGTATTAAGGTAGTATTGTATTGCACCTTTGCTTAAACTTGTGAAGTTCCAAATGCATGAATTCCTTTGGGAGGCTTTTACACAATCCAATGATGTGAGGGATAAAGGACCATCAAAACTGAGAAGTTTGACAGCTACGCACATTTATTGTATATTGGTGCTGTTGTCTAGCAAATCTGGTTGCTCTCAGCAGATAAAAGGGGACCAGGGATAATTACAAATGTGAAAGAGCTCTGTTGAAATACAGCTTATGATAAAGTAACAAACAAATCCATTGATGGTCCAAGTCATAACTACTGCTACTATTAGGAAACCGAAACCTACCAACATGAGCCACTCTATCTAAAAGGGATAGATCTCTGGCAGAAGCAGACATCCACACTGGAGAACAGTACACATTCTATTAATGGGAGTACAAATGACCTAAAGTAGGTTGCATTAATTTTATCACTGTTATAAATAATGAGGCCTTAAGAACCAGACCAAACTTTCGTGTGGCATTTACTGAAACTTTCAGTAGATGTTTCTCAAAAGTTAGATGTGAGCCAAAGATTATACTTAGAATAGTTAAAGCTACAGACTCGTTCAAGAAAGTTCCATCCACCTGAAGGAACGTTGGGGTGGGAAATCTGTAAGAGACGACCTAATCAATATTTTTTATTTTACTTGAGTTCAGCCTCATACCACACTGATTGTGTCATTCCTTTATCTGATCTATGTCCCATTTGAGGCTTAGGGCAGCTTCATTTCTCAAAAGTGGAGGCTTTACTACACCCACTAGTGTTGCATCATCAGCATATTGAACAGTCTAGTTTTCCAGGCCAACAACCATGTCACTTGAATAGACAAAATAACATACTAATGAGAATTAAGATGACGAATGGTTTTGACTTGCTCATGTGAAGTCTGTTTCTAATAAGGATTAATGAGTGTTTCTAATAAGGATTAATGAGTGTAAGTAGAGTTAGTGATAAATTGTTAATAATGTTGCTACATATAGAACAGTGTTTATCATTTTTGTTTTAATTTTGTAACCTCTCTTATCAGTTTAAACTGCCTTTACTTTTCTAGAGCTCACTGAATCAGCAGGCTGAGGACTGTGAGGTTGATCTGTCAAAAGCTAAAGAAACGAATACTCATCTTACGCAAGAGAGGGATGATGCAGTGGAAGCCATTGCTGAAAAAGATTCAATGATCAATTCCTTAAAAAGACAACTTGAGCAGGTATGGACATAACTTATTGGATTAATTGATACTTTAGTAAGTATGTATAGTAATACTTTGGTTAGATTTCCAGAGTTCCTTAACTCTTGATATTATGCTAAATAAATATATTAATGCTTCAGGTACTTTTGCAATGATTTAAAGTAACACCATGAGTATATGAATGCATTCATAAACTCGGCTACTTAGCTTTGTGTGTTTCAGGTTATATTGAAAATTTCTCAAGTTTTTGCTAATAAATAATTTTGAAAGCCATTGGAGGAGTTATTCTTTTCAATTCTGGTAAATTACTCTGCATTTACAGTACAGTATATAATGATTTTTCGTGTGTTTTTTGTTATGATGTAAATTACTTAAGAAGTTTCTTAATATGGTGTACACTGTTCTGAAACCATGTATAAGTTCATTATGGGTGCAGGTTATACCTGTTCAGAAGAAAGTGTTATGATGTTACTAGAAAACCTGACACGGTGGTCACTTGTTTGCTGTCATCTGTGGGAACTTGATTATTTCTTTTGTATGTATTGAGCAGATATGCTGCCATTATGTCATGTGGAGCAGATTAGGAAAGCTGTGATATTCTCAAAAAAGGGATTTTGACGTAGGAAAAATCTATTTCTGGGCGAGGAAGCCGTGTCGCTCCTGTGAAATATGTCTGCTTTAGCACTATTTCTAGTAAAATATTGCTATAATACTAGAGAACTGCTAAATTGGACATGTCAGAAGCTTCTGACTCGCTCACCTATATAAAAGGTGTCGGTATAAAACTGGGGCGAGTGTTAAAAAACAAAATTTTTACCAACTGAAAGCTGATTTTTTGCAAATGAATCTCTCGCTCTTTTGCATAATGGGAGTTTGATAGCTGAGGTGGTTCTATATCTCATGATATCTTTCATCCTTTTCATGAATTGGTGAAGTTATTACAAATGATGGATTTTGACTTTTTGTGAATTCATGTTTTTGAGGTATGTTTATTTCATGATTTTCTTCATCCTCATAAATGGATGATGATGTCAGTACTGTTTACATTTGCTTTATGCTGGTTTTGGCTTTTGTAAATCTATGTAACTGTGGTACTTTCTGATTTCATGATATTCTTCATCCTTCTTATGAATGGATAATGTCGATACAGTGGGCTCTCAGTTTTTTGTTTTTTTATTTTGGTTTTTATGAATCCTGGTATTTGAGTTTGGAAAACACAAAACTTCAGTAAATGGCTGAAGAAATCCCTAAACATTGGCAACCATGCTTCCTCTTTTCAGTTCTGTTCAGCATGAATGAAGGGCTCATTTATGCTACTATTTGTGTTTGCTGCAATTCATTTTAAAGGCCATCTTGAGCTTTAATTATTATTATAATTGAGAAGGTGATCCTTGTTCATATGGAACAAGCTGACAATAGCTATTGACTTATTTATAATTCAAGCTTCCAAAGGATTTGGTATTCATTTGAAAGAAGTACTACCAGAAGGTAATAAGAAACACAAAAAGAAGAGATCAGTTGTTAGAAAAGGAAAGCTAATTTAACAAATAGATAATGTAAGTAAAACATAAGGAGAATTATTTTGGGTAGCAATGCATTGCAGCATTGCTTGAACTTTTGTGGCTTAAATAGCACAACATCCTCAGGGAGACTTCCACAGTTCAGCGATGAGAGGAATGAATGACCTCTGGAACTGAGAAGTTCAACATCGATGCACATGTACTGCACATTGGTGCCTGCTGTTCTAGAAATCTAGTTGCCTTCTGTAGGAAAAGAGGTTCAGGGATCAATTGTGAATGTGACAGATCTTTGTTAAAATATAACTTGTGATTGATAAACAAGAGATGATCTGTCAGTGCTTCAAGTTATAAATGCTAATGTCAAGAAACAGAAACTAACCGCCACGAACCGCTCTCTCTAAAAGAGATCAATCTTTGGCAGAGCAGATTTCCACACTGGAGAACACCTGAGAACAGTATTTAACCAAAACTCGGGCAATTTATGGTGCCATAATGGCGCTGATGGCACAGACAACCGGTTATCACCGCCATAAGAACCATTACGGCACCTCTGTTAGGTATGTTATGGTACCTTATGCCGTGCCATAAGTCCTTATGGTACCGATAACCAGAACTTGGGCTGTCATGGCGCCATAAATCGCTGATTTTATGGCACTAGACAAGCGCCATAAAACCAGATCTCCTATAAGCGGGGACTGCCTGTCCTTACTTGTAGCGTTTGTTTTATCATTGTTATAAGTATATATGAGGCCTTATATACAGTACCTAACTTCCATGCAGCATTTGCTGACACTTACATCAGACGTTTCTTAACAGTGAGATGAGTCAAAATTGAAGGGGAGGATGGGGTAGAAAATCAGTATATGAGATCCACTAGTCAATAGTGTTTTAATTTGATTAGAGTCCAGTCTCATACCACACCAACTTCTATATAATTCATTAACTCATTCCATTTCATGCTTGAGACTAAGGGCAGCATCATTTCTCATAAGTGTAGACTTTACTGCACCCACAAGTGATGGTATACTGAACAAGATTGTTTTCCAGACCAATCCATATTACTTTTATACACTAAAACAAGCAATGGACCAAGGACACTATCCTGTGGAGCTCCAGTAGTATTAGGTTATGGTTCACTAAAGATCCCATCAACAGCAACTCACTGCTGTCTACCTGTAAGGAAGTCTTGAAGTAAACCTAAAACCTAAAGCATACCCACCCACTCCAAGATTCTGATGTTTATAGATAAGTGCTTTATGATTTACTCAATCAAAAGCCGCACTAAAATCTGTTTGAATTACTCTTCTCTCAAAATCCTTATCCCACTCAAAACCTTTTTCAAGGTGCTCTTGCAATTGGCATGTCTAATCTAAATGAGCATCAGATGTACCTAACTGGTTTCTATAGGGATATTGACTATCAGCTAACAACCCTTTGTGTTGCAAATACTTGTAAAGGTGCTTTAACCCCTTCACCACCGGCCTGCTGCATTGCTGCAAATGCTTTCAAACAGCATGAGACCCGCTTTCAACCACGAGTATCAATCATTACTTGCTCCCACTAAATTTTATGTTATTCATATTTTTCTTTTATATTCTTATGTGAAAACATTGTCTATAATATATCAATGAATAGTTTTTACCACATTGTCAAAAATTTTTAAAAATATAGTAAGGATATCGGAAAAAATAGGAATATTTAGTGGAAAAAGTAATTGCAGAAGTAGGAACAGTTATAAAGTAGTAGAAATAGTAGTAAAGTAGTAGAAATAAAGTAGCATAAAAAGTAGTAAAGCATTAGTAAAATAGTAGTAGTAGTAATAGCAGTACTAGTTTTCTTACTGAAAAAGTTATTCCTAGGTTTCTTACAGAAACAGCGTATACATCAATGAATGTTTACGGCACTGGTAATGACAATAATAATAATAATAATAATAATAGTAATAATAATAGTAATAATAATAGTAATAATAATAAGAAAGTATCACTCATTGATGTTGCAATACCATGGAACACCAGAGTTAAAGAGAAAGAGAGGGAAAAAATGGATAAGTATCAAGATCTGAAAATAGAAATAAGAAGGATATGGGATATGCCAGTGGAAATTGTACCCATAATCATAGGAGCACTAGGCACGATCCCAAGATCCCTGAAAAGGAATCTAGAAAAACTAGAGGCTGAAGTAGCTCCAGGACTCATGCAGAAGAGTGTGATCCTAGAAATGGCACCCACAGTTAAAAAAAAACAGTGGATGGAGCTCCTAAGGAGGCAGGATGGCAACCCGGAACCCCACACTATAAATACCACCCAGTCAAGTTGGAGGACTGTGATAGAGCAAAAAAAAAAAAAAGATAATAATAATAATAATATTTCGGAAGGAGACCCTCTCGCAGGCATGTTTTGTTAAAAATGACTGCTGCTTCAGCACTATTAATCTTGTAAAGAGTCTTCTCTATCTTTCTGATGACGGCTTTCTCGTTGTTGCTCAGACTGGCGAGCAACGCACCAAAGGGCATGGTAAAATTTGGTTGAGTCATTTGATTTATTATTGCTTATACAATTTTTTTTTTCTCTCTCTCTCTCTCTCTTCTCTCTCTCTCTCTCTCTCGTCTCTCTCTCTCTCTCTCTCTCTCTCTCTCTCCAACGAGACGTTTCCTCCTGATCCACAAGAATAACTGCTGAGGGACTGAATTCCAGTGGCGAGTCCATCTCCTTATATCGTGAATTTGCGGGCTCTTGAGTACAGTCAGAGCACCTCTCCAGCAGGTCGGGTTTTCATTGGTTCCTGGGAAGGTGACTCATACGGCGGGCGTTTACGAGTCTTGCAGACCTTCTCAGGTGGGGAGTATCACTGGGAGCCTCTTGATTGGCTTCTACCTGAGTGACGTCACCCCTGGTATTGTTCTCGTGTCTGGTGTTCGTTTCATGTGCGCTGGTACTTTCGTTGGGGGGGAGGGGTGTGTTCCTCCTCACACACGTCGGTATCAGGAACGCTTCTTGGTAGGTATTAAGGGGAGGCTTTTGCTCGAGGATGAGCAGCGCTTCTAGGAGACGCAGACGTCGTTGGTCAGGTGCTCTCCCTATGATCTTAATATTCCTGACGATGTCGTCTCTCATGATGTTTCTCTAGTGTACTACAAGGGCGTGTTGCCTAATGGCGCCCTCCTGGGTGTGGCAGGAGATCCTTTTTGACAGGCGCATCGTCGTCATGCCGATGTAAATCCCAGGGCATCCTTGGGCGGGGCATACGTATCGGTAGACAACGTTGGACTGCTTTAGGGGGTCTCTTAAGGGCGGGGAGGGGTTGTTTTTCATCAGGAGGTCCTTCGTACGCCTATTCTTGTAGTAAATAATGAGGGACACACTCTTTCCTTCCTCCATGGGGCGGACGTGATCCTCTATTATTTTCTTCATGGCTGCTTCGTCCTCCTTGTATTGGTGGTGCATGAAGGCTTTATAGAAAAGTTTGATATCCTCCGGGGGTGGAATGTTCCGTCTCTCTTCCTCCGTCATGTACCACTTGTTAAGGGCGGCTCGTGTTTCTTGGTTTACGAGTTTATTCAAGTACCCATTGTTAATTAGCATCTGGGATGCTCGGTTGAGTTCAAGGTGTATGTCCTGCCACGTCGAACAGTGCGAGAGGGCCCTCCTGACGAAGGCCCTGACAGTGGTGGTCATGAACTGTGCAGGACACTCGTTATCTCCATGTAGACAAAGTCCATGGTTCGTAGCTTTGGTGTAAACTGTAGTCGCCAACTTCTGATTCGTCTTTGTGACAAGGACGTCGGGGAAGGGGAGCCGATTGTTGCTGCTGTACTCGACGGTGAAGTTGAGTGCGCTGTGCTGCAGGAACTGCTGCCAAAGGGCTTCTACCTCATCCTCGCAGTCGGCTTGCATGAAGATGTCATCGATATAGCGTCCATATGTGCAGGGACATCTATGTTGCGAGAAGACCCTTTCTTCGACTTCACCCATGTAGAAGTTAGCGAAGAGGACTCCTAAAGGGGACCCCATCGCTATGCCGTCCTTTTGGCAGTACCTCTGTCCTCGGTGGGTGGTAAAAGGGGCTCTCTTCGTACAGATACCCAGCAGGGTTCTTAAAGAGTCTTCTGGGATGTTAGGGGGTCTCATATCGGGATTCCTATATACCCGCTCCATGATGATCCCTATCGTCTCATCGACTGGGACGTTGGTGAATAGGGACTCGACGTCTAAGGACGCCATGGTTCCCGCACCAGAGGAGTCGCAGATCTTCTCCAAAAATTCCGCTGATGAGGTGAGGCAGCACCTGGAGGGGATATATGGAGTCAAAATTTTATTAAGGCGTTTGGCTGATGATCGGCCGTAGGGGGTTGCCTTCCTTGGGTCTTCACGTTCCCGTATAGGTAGCTGAGGCTGTAGTCACCTTGGATTGGCGGGAGGTGTGTGGCATTCGTAGCGACATTCACAGCTGTGATGACCCGGTTGGTGTCGCGTTTGATGTCTTCCGTCGGGTTCTTTGTAAGTTTCTCAAGCTTGGAGACATCAGACAAGATGGCGTAGAGTTTCTCGAAGTATTCCGAGGTGCTGATGAGGACAAACGCGGCTGTCTTGTCTGCACGCCTTACGGTAATGTCCTCCTTCTTCTTCAGATCTGCGGCTGCCTCCTTCATCTCTTTGGTGTAAATACCGCTCGAGTATGACCCCCTGTCCGTAAGGTCCTCTGCTAGCAGAAGAGGTTGAAGGGCGTCCGTCGTTGTCAGGATCTTCTTGGCTTCCAACTGCTGAATCGAGTCAAGGAGCATCTCAATCTCCAGGCGTTTCTCGAGTTTCTTCGGTTTTGACATGAAGTGGCAGTTCAGCCCGAGGTTTAGTATGTCATTTTGTTCATGGGTGGGCTGGTAGGCAGTGAGGTTGATATACCTCTGCGTCTTTTCTTGGATGCATAGCTTACCACCGTTGAGGGCGACAAGTTTGCGGGTTACGCCCCTGACCCGGTTACGCATGTCTTCATCGCTTAGGCAGTTAAGGCGCGCCTTAATATCTTCGTAGGTAGGAGGCTCGCGCTGGTCCTCCGCTCGGTCGTCTGGTTGGTGGTGGTGGTCTCTTGTAGGAGTATTGTATCCAGTATTGTCATCAGGATCAGGCGGACAGCTTCAGCACGTATTTCCGCCCATTCTTCTCGCAGGCGTTGATGTTCCTCCTTCAGGGTTTTCATATCGGCAGTCTTCTCCCGTAGTTGCCGCTGTAGGAGGGACGTTCTGAAGTCCCTGGTCCTTTCTTCATTTCTTGCTGTTGGGTCGTGCAGTCTGATGTTTGTATATTTCGGAAGGAGACCCTCTCGTAGGCATGTTTTGTTAAAAATGACTGCTGCTTCAGCACTATTAATCTTGTAAAGAGTCTTCTCTATCTTTCTCGATGACGGCTTTACTCGTTGTTGCTTAGCTTAGGCCGAAGTGGGGCAACGCAACCAAAGGGCATGGTAAAATTCGGTTGAGTCATTTGATTTATTATTGCTTATACAATTCTCTCTCTCTCTCTCTCTCTCTCTCTCTCTCTCTCTCTCTCTCTCTCTCCAACGCGACGTTTCCTCCTGATCCACAGGACATTAACAAGCGATAACTCCTGTGGATCAGGAGGAAACGTCGCGTTGGAGAGAGAGAGAATTGTATAAGCAATGAATCAAATGATTCAACCAAATTTTACCATGCCCTTTGGTGCGTTGCTCGCCAGTCTAAGCAACAACGAGAAAGCCGTCATCAGAAAGATAGGTCTACATCAGTTCTATATATGGTAGTAATCCCAGGTCTTAATATTGAATATCAAGGGAGGAGATAGAATTTGAAAAATGGTTATTTTTAGGATAAATCTCCCTGGCGTCACAAAACCAAAGGTCAAAGGTGAAAATCATATGCGGTTTGCAGATGTCCCAAGTCACCCTATCAAGTGGTATGAATATACAAGTCCTGTCCTTAAAAAATGGTATTAGCCGGCCGGCCCCCTTAACCCTTAAACGCCTATTGGACGTATTTTACGTCGAGATAAATTGTCTCTCAGGTTCCGATTGGACAAAATTTACGTTGACATACAAAAGTTTTTTTAAAATTTGCGGAAAAATACTAATAGGCCTACCAGACTAAAACTTCTGAATCACGCGCCTTGGGGGATGCTAGGAGTTAACGGATCGAGGGGTTGTTTTGTTTAGAAGCGTGACCCAGGTGCGCATGCGCGAAATGCCTCCTCCTCGCATCAGTCAGCATCAGCGCCGCGTCGTCCGAGAGCGATCTTTTGTCGCAATCGAGTTTTCCTGAACCGGTGCGAGACTGAATATTTATGGAGGTACAGGACGTACATAGAGATGTCTCAACGACGTATGGACCGCAAAAGGCGCGTTTTACCCGTCGGGAGGGATTGTGTGAGACGTATTTTGGACTTGGATGCTGGCGAAGGACCAAGCACCCAGGATGACCTGGCGACGTGTGGATGAAAGTGGTTTAGGATCACAACATGTGTCTCGTGTGCCTTTAGTAACCCCTAGGAAGCATCGGGGCATCCTTTGGGGCATTCATAGGAATTTGGGAGGCCTCCAACCAAGGGACATAGAGGAGTACTTATCGGAGCTTGATCAGGAATATGTCGCAAGTCCTCATTTTGATGGCGGATGGTCATCTAGTGATGAGGACATCAGTCCCGATGTCAGTGACGATGAATATTTGCCCCCAATGTCCGTTCGAGGCTCACATCCCGAAAGTGAGCTTGAATTTAGTGGTTTTAGTGCATATGAGGGGGAATCTGAGGAGGGGGAGGATGAGGATATAGGGTCTAGTTTTATCGCGAATGACGATACTGAAAGCGAAGGCCTAAGTGAGGGAGATGGGTCAATGGGGGGGGGGTTCGTGTGCGAAATCGTGCCCGCACGCGCATGTAGAAGGTCGGCTCATCGCGCCAGCCAAGGTGAAGGTCGGTTGTCCGAGAGTGATGAGGGGTGGACGGAGGACCCCACCCCACCTAACATGCACCCATTCACAGCAACACCTGGGCTCACCGTACCTGTTCCTCTCACTGCTCTGGGGATCATCCAGCTGTTCCTTACGCGGGAATTGCTGGAGTACCTGGTAGCAGAGATGGTGGACTACGCTCGGTACTGCCGTTATGAACTACGCACAACATTGTTGTATCGCTGGCGGGGCTGCAACCTCTGACATGGCGCAGTTTTTGGGGCTCCACATTTATTTTGGTATGATGCCTGTAGCCGACGTCAGGCAATATTGGAGGCGGAATTTTTTTTTAAGTACGCCCAATGTGCCCGGCGTTATGCCCTGTGATAGTTTCCTGGTGTTGGACAGGTATTTCAACGCCTTCAACCGAAGGGCCATACCCCGGAATAACTGCGATCGCCTCCTCCTAATCCGCCCAGTGTTGGAATACATTCGTGAACGGTGTAGAATTCTCGTGGTTCCTGGCAAGAACCTTTCTTTGGATGAGGGGATGATGCCTTACAAAGGACGTTTAAGTATTAAAGTGTATAACCCCAAGAAGCCAAAGAAATATGGAGTGAAATTTTTTTTTATTACTGAGTCCAACACTGGATACGTCGTGGACTTCTCGGTGTAGTATTCTGGGGTCTTCTCCACGCTGTGTGACACTGTATTCAGTCTTGTGGATCGTTTCCGTAACCAGGGATACCACCTGTTTATGGATAATTATTAGAACTCAGTATCCCTGGCCCAGGAACTGTATGAAGCAGGTGTGCACATCAGTGGTACCCTTCGGTTGGTGCGTGGGGCCCCGAATGCCCTCAAGAGGTCTCTCTCAAGAGGTTCGCTAGCCATCCGCAACATCTGGCAAGAGGAGAGACAGAGTGGCGGCGGAAGGGCGCTGTCTTCGTCATCTGTTGGAAGGGGGTCCGACTCGTCCCCATGATTATGACGAGTCATGAACCCATCCAAGAAGAGATCGTACAGCGGAAGAAGACACGTCAACAGGGCCAAGTTGTGTTTGACCAGTTTCATCTCAAGCGGCCTACTGTCATTGGGCACTACAACAGGCACATGGGAGGAGTTGATCTCTTTGATCAACTCATCCAGTATTATCCCTTCGCCAGGAGAACCAGGAGGTGGACACAGAAGCTCCTCAAATACATCCTTCAGTTGGCCCTCCAAAATGCCTACATACTCTACTGTGGGTACAACGGTGACCGTCTCCGGAAGGTTGTCCCACATACAGTTCCTTGAGGTAGCCGGGGATGCCCTCAACTTCAATCCCGATGAGTGGCCTTCCATCACTGCCCTCCTGCCCCGAGCTGCAGATCTGCCCTTAGAGGAACATGATGCAGATTTAGGAGGGCCACAACTTCCGGTCAACCTGCAGGGGCCCCCCGGGGGCCCATGCTGCCGCCGCCCCTGCTGCCGCCGCCCCTGCTGCCGACGCCCATGCTGCCGACGCCCCTGCTGCCGGCCTAGCCATCACCGCTTCTCGTCGGGTAGTGGACCCTGTGTGTCGGCTGCAGCCAGGGGATCACACACTGGAGGCCCTAGAAGGGCGCAGGCAGAAACGGTGCCGGGTGTGCCATATGGATGGCAGAAGGAGAGACACCCGGTTCTTCTGTCGTACCTGCAAAGTAGCTCTTTGCAGGATAGGGGAGTTTGACCGTAAATACCACAATACGGAGGGTGCACGGGGCCGCCGGGCCCATCAGCAGTAAAGGCGCACGTCTCCCTCCTCCCCCTGTACCTCGTCATGTCGAGAGGAAAAAAATGCAAGACTCTTCAATGGAGGAGGGAGAAAACAAGAGAAGTACGAAGAGTCAGGATTAAAAGTGAGTATTCTGCAATTTTTTATATTTACTTTTATATTTATTACAAGTTTTTATAAATCCATATGTATTGATGCATGATATATTTTATTTCATTTTATGCAAAAAAAAAAAAAGTCACCTGCATTACTTTTATTTATGTATTCGTACCAGAATCGAAAAGTGTAATAAAAATTATATATATATATATTCTATATATTATATTTTTATATATCTATATATATATATAGATATAATATAAAATATATATAATATAATTTATATATATTAATATCATATATATACAGTGGTCCCCCCTTATTCGCGTTCTCCGGATTCGCGGACTCACACATTCGCGGATTTTTCTTTGGAACCTATCTAGAAATTATTCGGGGACGGACTAGCTCATTCGCGGAATTTTTCGACGAAAATAATCACTAATTAGTGTATTTTGATGTTTATTTTCATGACTACATACATTTTTATGATACAAAAAATAATTTACTAATTTCAAATATTAATTTTGATTAATACTTATATTAGTAAGTTTAATAAGTTTTAAATGATATCACATAAAAAATAATAATTCTCTCTCTCTCTCTCTCTCTCTCTCTCCTCTCTCTCTCTCTCTCTCTCTCTCTCTCTCTCTCCTACAAAGATGTATGTTTTTTGTATGATGAAATAAATGATTTGTACTATTTCAAAAATTAATATTAATTTATTACAGCAATAATATCAATTCATTAAAGAAAATTCCATAGTGAATTAGTAAGATTTTAGCTTATAAATTTAAAAAATTATGTAAGAATGAAGGAAATCCCAGCCTTCTTATTCTTTCTCTAACTCCAAGGTACTAAACTAAAACTGTCATACGTATCAAGTTAAGTGACAGGAGGGGGAAGGAGCTGTTTTGTTGCTGCCATCAAGTGCTCATGAAATTTCCCTCCTCTCCTCTCTCTCTCTCTCTCTCTCTCCTCTCTCTCTCTCTCTCTCTCTCTCTCTTCTCTCTCTCTCTTACTGAGACTCGAGATTTTTGATAGTACTTGTACTATTTGTTTTTTAATACTTTCAAATAATAATAATGATAATAATAATACTGTAATTACAAAATTCATATTATGTGATAGTATTTTAAAGAAATACAATACTAATCTATCCATGTCACTTTTAATTAAGGTTAATCTCTCTCTCTCTCTCTCTCTCTCCTCTCCTCTCTCTTCTCTCTCTATCTCTCTCTCTCTCTCTCTCTCTCTCGCCACACAAGATAATGTATCATAGTGGTAACTCCCTCCCTCTCTTTCGCTGGAAGCGTTATAAGTATTTTTTGAGAGAACAGAGAGAGATAAACACTTCTCTCTCTCTTTTACTGAGATGAAAGAATTTTTATGGTACTTTGTATTGTAAAATGTTTAATGATTAATTTCAAGTTATTTCAATATAATAATAATAATAATAATAATAATAATAATAATGATAATAATACATCAAGCTGTATGGTAAGAGCATCAAGGAAATAGATACCCTAATCCAGACTGTAAGGATTGTATCTGGGGACATCAGGATGGAGTTTGGAATAGAAAAAAATGCGCCTTAGTCAACATACAAAAGGCAAAGATAAAGTTAACGGAGAACTGAAGGATAAAGCTACCAGATGGGAGCAACATCAAACACATAGATGAGACAGGATACAAAATACCTGGGAATAATGGAAGGATGGGGATGTAAAACACCAAGAGATGAAGGACACGATCAGGAAAGAATATATGCAGAGACTCAAGACGATACGCAAGTCAAAACTCAACGCCGGAAATATGATAAAAGCCATAAACACATGGGCAGTGCCAATAATCAGATACAGCGCAGGAATAGTGGAATGGACGAAGGCAGAACTTCGCAGCATAGATCAGAAAACCAGGAAACATATGACAATACACAAAGCACTACACCCAAGAGCAAATACGGACAGACTATACATAACACAAAAGGAAGGAGGGAGAGGACTACTAAGTATAGAGGACTGTGTCAACATCGAGAACAGAGCACTGGGGCAATATCTGAAAACCAGTGAAGACGAGTGGCTAAAGAGTGCATGGAAGAAGGACTAATAAAAGTAGACGAAGACCCAGAAATATACAGAGACAGGAGAATGACAGACAGAAAAGAGGACTGGCACAACAAACCAATGCACGGACAATACATGAGACAGACTAAAGAACTAGCCAGCGATGACACATGGCAATGGCTACAGAGGGGAGAGCTAAAGAAGGAAACTGAAGGAATGATAACAGCGGCACAAGATCAGGCCCTAAGAACCAGATATATTCAAAGAACGATAGACGGAAATAACATCTCTCCCATATGTAGGAAGTGCAATACGAAAATGAAACCATAAACCACATAGCAAGCGAATGCCCGGCACTTGCACAGAACCAGTACAAAAAGAGGCATGATTCAGTGGCAAAAGCCCTCCACTGGAGCTCCCTGAGCAAGAAAACATCAGCTACTTTGCAGTAATAAGTGGTACAAGCACCAACCTGAAGGAGTGATAGAAAACAAACGGATTCACGCAAAAGATCCTCTGGGGAAATTATTGTATCAGAACGGATAGGGTGATACGTGCAAACAGACCAGACGTGACGTTGATTGACAAAGTCAAGAAGAAAGTATCACTCAT
>NC_087206.1:48744191-48751691 GCF_015104395.2 Macrobrachium nipponense | reverse complement strand
TTGATTTATGGTGAATTTTTGAAAAAACTTTTTCCTTACGTCCACGCGGTAACTGCCTAAGAAATCAGAAATTCTTTGGTCGGATTGTTGTAATGTTTGCGCCGTTTTATGTTAGCCGTTACATAAAGTTTTATATATGAAAATGTGTGCAATTTCATATAGAATAAAACAAAAAACAAGCAATGGTTGTAGCTTTTATCAGACTTGAAATATTTTCATATTAGTAACGATGTGACAAAATTTCAACCTTTGGTCAAGTTTGACTCTACCAAAATGGTTGAAAAGTGCAATTGTAAGCTAAAACTCTTACTTTCTAGTAATATTCAATCATTTACCTTCATTTTGCAAGAAATTTGAAATCTCTAGCACAATATTTTGGTGTATGGTGAATTTTTGAAAAAAACTTTTTCCTTACATCCGCGCGGTAACTGCCGAAAAAATCATAAATTTTTTCATCCGATTGTCGTAATGTTTACACCGTTTTATATTAGCCGTTACATCAAGTTTTATATATGGAAATGTGTGCAATTTCATGTAGAATACAACTAAAATCAACCTATGGTTGTAGCTTTTATCAGTTTTGAAATATTTTCATATAAATAACGATAAGTGCCAAAATTTCAACCTTTGGTCAACTTTGACTCGACCGAAATGGTCGAAAAACACGATTGTAAGTTTAACCCTTCAACGCCGAAGCGGTAAAATAAAAATTGTCTCCCGTGTGCCGGAGGTGTTTCGGAGTGAGTGCCGAAGCGGAAAAAATATTTTTTTCAAAAAATCACAGCGCGCTTAGTTTTCAAGATTAAGAGTTCATTTTTGGCTCCTTTTTTTGTCATTGGCTGAAGTTTAGTATGTAACCATCAGAAATGAAAAAAAATTATCATTATCATATATAAATAATGCGATATATGATAGCGCAAAAACGAAATTTCTTATATAATTGTATTCAAATCGCGCTGTGCACAAAACGGTTAAAGGTAACAAGTTACTTTTTTTTCATTGTAATGTACACTAAATTGCAATCATTTTGGTATATAACACATTGTAAAACGATAAAAGCAACACAGAGAAAATATTATCACAAAATAATGCATGAATTCGTAACGTGCGGACATAAAAAAATAATTTTTTCAAAAATTCACCATAAATCTAAATATTTTCTTAGAGACTTCCAATTTCTTTCAAAATGAAGACAAATGATTGAATATTACTATACTGTAAGAGAATTAGCTTACAATTGCAGTTTTCGACCATATCTAACGAGTTAAAGTTGACCAAATGTCAATTTTTTTTATATATTTTTTTATATGCAATTATTTCGGAAATTAGTAAACTACAACCTTCAAATATTTTTTGTTTTATTCTACATGAAATTGCGCACATTTTCATATATAAAACTCTATGAAATGCCTAATATGAAACGGAGCAAATATTCCGAGAATGGGACGTATGCATTTCGGAGATTTGTGGCGGAGAATCCGCGCGCGTAGGGAAGGAAAGTTTTTTTTTTAAATTCACCATAAATCTAAATATTGTGCTAGAGACTTTGAATTTGTTTCAAGATGAAGATAAAGGACTGAATATTACTAGACTGTAAGAGTGTTAGCTTACAATTGCGTTTTTCGACCATTTCGGTAGAGCCAAAGTTGACCGAACGTGGTTTTTTTTCTATTTATCATGATTTATATGCAAATATTTAAAAAATGAGAAAAGCTACAACCTTCAATTATTTTTTTTTGTATTCTACATTAAATTGCGCAAATTTTCATATATAAAACTTTATGCAACGGCTAATTTAAAATGGTGCAAACATTACCACAATCGCATGTATGATTTTTTCGGATGAGTTACCGTGCGGACATAAAGAAAATGTTATTTTTTTTCATAAATTCACCATAAATCGAAATATTGTGCTAGAGACTTCTAATTTGTTGCAAAATTAAGGTAAATGATTGAATATTACTAGAATATAAGCTTTTTAGCTTACAATTGCGTTTTTCGACCATTTCGGTAAAGTCAAAGTTGACCGAAGGTTGAAAATTTGTCACATCATTTTTTATATGAAAATATTTGAAAATTGATAAAATCTACAACCCTGGGTTGTTTTTAGTTGTATTGTGCATGAAATTGCGCACACTTCCATATATAAAACTTTATGTAACGGCTAATTTTAAAATGGTGCAAACATTACCACAATCACATGTATGATTTTTTTTGGAAGAGTTACCGCGCTGACGTAAGGAAAAGGTTTTTTCATAAATCCACCATAAATCAAAACATTGTGCTAGAGACTTCCAATTAGTTGCAAAATTAAGGTAAATAATTTAATATTACTAAAATATAAGAGTTTTAGCTTACAATTGCGTTTTTCGACCATTTCGGTAGAGTCAAAGTTGACTGAAGGTTGAAATTTTGGCACTTATCGGTATTTATATGAAAATATCTCAAAACTGATAAAAGCTACAATCATGAGTATTTTTTTGTTGTATTCTACATAAAAATGTGCACATTTTCATATATAATACTCCATGTAACGGCTAATTTAAAATTGTACAAAAATTATGTCAAAGTGACAAAATAATTTCCGAGATGTGTCACCAATACTTTTTAGTGCGGCAAGAAAGAAATTCATGCTTGCGTGCCTGCGTAACGATTGTAAAGAAAACAACACCTTGATCCGTGAACTCCCAGCATCCCTCAAGGCGCGTGATTCAAGAGTTTTCGGCTGGTAGGCCTAAAAGTATTTTTCTGCGAATTTTTAAAAAAACTTTTGTATGTTGACGTAAAATACGTCTAGTCGGCACCCGAGAGACAAAAAATGTTGACGTAAAATACGTCCAGTCGGCGTTTAAGGGTTAAACTCTTACATTCTAGCAATATTCAATTATTTACCTTCATTTTGCAACAAATTGGAAGTCTAGCACAATATTTTTATTTATGGTGAATTTATGAAAAAACCAGAAATTCTTCTGTTAGTTTCGTTTTTGTCGTAATGTTTGCACCATTTTATATTAGCTGTTACATAAAGTTTTACGTGTGAAAATGTGCGCAATTTCATGTTGAATACGATGAAAAACAACCCATGGTTGTAGCTTTTATCAGTTTTGAAATATTTTCATATAAATAACTATAAGTGCCAAAATTTCAACCTTTGGTTAACTTTGACTCGACCGAATGGTCGAAAAACGCAATTATAAGCTAAAAATCTTACATTCTAGTAGTATTCAATCATTTACCTTCGTATTGCAACAAATTGGAAGTCTCTAGCACAATATTTCGATTTATGGGGAATTAAAAAAAAAAAAAAACTTTTTCCTTAATGTCTGCACAGTAACTGCCGAAAAAATCAGAAATTCTTTCGTCGGATTGTCGTTATGTTTGCACCGTTTTATGTTAGTCATTACATAAAGTTTTATATATGAAAATATGTGCAATTTCATGTAGACTGCAGCTAAAAACAACCTATGGTGGTTGCTTTTATCAGTTTTGAAATATTATCATATATATCACGATAAGTGCCAAAATTTCATCCTTTGGTCAACTTTGACTCAACCAAAATGGTCAAAAAACGCAATTTTAAGCTAAAAATCTTACATTCTAGTAATATTCAATCATTTACCTTCATTTTGCAACAAATTGGAAGTCTCTAGCACAGTATTTCGATTTATGGTGAATTTTTGAAAAAAAACTTTTTCCTTATGTTTGCGCGGTAACTGTACCGAAAAAATCATCCGACAAAAGAATTTCTGATTTTTTCGGTACAGTTACCGCGTGGACATAAGGAAAATTTTTTTTTTAAATTCACCATAAATCAAAATATTGTGCTAGAGACTTTCAATTTGTTGCAAAATGAAGGTACAGTAGTCCCTCGAGATACAAAATTAATCCGTTCCGAGGCGCCTTTCGTATCATGAGGTTTTCGTATCTTGGACCACATTTTACATGTAAAATGGCTAATCCGTTCCAAGCCCTCCAAAATCACCCCCAGTAAATTTCATAATAAAGCTAAATTGACCTATAAACAATGAAATACTACAACAATTTGGACCATTCAATACCTAAATTAATTTTTAAAAAATGCAAAATAACCTGTAAATAAAGTGTATATTAGTGTACATGGTAACAAGAAATATACTGTACGTAAAATGTGGAAGCTTACCTTTCGAGTGAGGCTATCTCCGAAAGTGGGGGCAGAGGAGGAGGGGGACAAACGGCAGATAACGTACGTACATACATACACTCAAGTTTACGAAAACACACAAAAAATTTAAGGAAAACTATAAAACTAAAATTTACAAAACACAATAACAAAACTGTAGCACTTAACTTTACAAAAAACTAAAAGTTAAACTTTTACGTAGCCTTTTTTTTAATTTTTATTTTTTATTTTTTATTTTATTTTTTTTTTACAGAATTTCAACTTCATCACCACTTTCAACGTTCTGTTTAACACTTGGTTCTTCCTTTTTGCTTTCAACTCTCTTCTTTTCATCACTTGGTTCTTCCTTTTTGCTTTCAAATTTCTGTTTTTTATCACTTGGTTCTTCCTTTTTGCTTACTCCTGCTAATGCTGAAGGCCTCTTTAAAAAATAACGATCCAAGGAAGATTGCTTCTGCCTACTTTTCACAATGTTCCTGAAACGACTCGGGCAAACGTCATCGAACTGCGCAAGCATACGACCTGTGTGAGCCTTTTCGGGGTGTTTTTTTTCGATAAACGATTGCACTTTAACAAAAGCGGTCAGAACATCCTTAATTTCTGCTGTTGTCATAGGGTTCTCCTCCTCTTCCTTGCCGCTGCTAGAGAACTCCTCTTGAACGACGTTATGTTGCATGGCCTCCAACTCCTTCAGGTCATCCGTCGTAAGCTCCTCTTGGTGCTCCTCGAGAAGGTCGTTGATGTCGTCCTCGTCGACGACCAGCCCCATGGACTTGCCGAGTGCAACGATCTCGTCAAGATCTGGTTCCAAAACAGTTTCGGGATCGTCAACTGTTTCTGACTCTGCAGCACCAGCTTCGCCCACGTCGAATCCCTCGAAGTCTCTGGTGGATACGGCATCAGGCCAGAGTTTCCTCCACGAGGAATTCAAGGTTCGCCTCGAAACCTCCTGCCATGCTTGGTCGATGAGTCAGATGCAAATGACGATGTCGAAATGCTCCTTCCAAAATTGACGCAAGGTGAGGTTTGTGATATCGGTGATGTTGAAACTTCTCTTGAAAAGATGTTTCGAGTACAGCTTCTTAAAGTTCGCTATCACTTACTGGTCCATGGGCTGGAGGAGAGGGGTGGTGTTGGGCGGAAGAAAAAGAATCTTGACGAAGGAATACTCCGCTAGGATATCTTCCTCGAGGCCAGGAGGGTGGGGAGGGGCATTGTCCAACACCAGCAGACATTTCAGGGGGAGGCGCTTCTCTTCCAGAAATTTCTTCACTGTCGGGCCGAAACACAGATTTACCCACTCAGTGAACAAAAGCCTCGTTACCCAGGTGTTTGCATTAGCCCTCCACATCACTGGAAGCTTCTCCTTCAGCACTTTGTGGGCCTTGAAGGCTCGAGGAGTCTCGGAATGATACACCAGTAGGGGCTTCACCTTGCAATCCCCACTGGCGTTTGAACAAAGTGCGAGCGTAAGCCTGTCTTTCATAGGCTTATGCCTGGGTAGCTTCTTCTCTTCCTCCGTGATGTACATCCGACAAGGCATTTTTTTCCAAAAAAGGCCAGTCTCATCACAATTGAAGACTTGCTGGGAACTGTAGCCTTCCTTGGTCATCATCTCGTAGAAAGTCTTCTTAAATGCTTCGGCCACTTTCGTGTCCGAGCTGGCAGCCTCCCCATGACGCACCACCGAATGGATGCCAGTTCGTTTACAAAATTTCTCAAACCAGCCATGCGAAGCCTTGAAGTCTGGGGTTTGCGTTGAAGTCCCTTCCCCTCCGTCGTCTTCCGCCTGCGCAATCAAATCGCCGAAAATAGCGCTGGCCTTTTGGGCGATTGCTGTCTCCGTTACCGTATCGCCAGCGATTTCTTTGTCTTTTATCCAAACGAGGAGCAGCCGTTCCATCTCGTCGTGCACGTGGGTCCTCTTGCTGGACAAAATAGTGATGCCCTTCGACAGTGTAGCTGCTTTGATGGCATCCTGTTTAAGGATGGTGCCTATTGTCGACGGATTACGGCCGTATTTCTTTGCGATCACACCTAATCGCATACCAGCTTCGTACTTCTTGATGATCTCCATCTTTGTCTCCAAAGAGAGCATGCGCTTCTTTCCGTGAATTTCAACTTTCTTGGGACCCATGACTACGTTATCTTGTATATAATTTACGTATAAGTAACACATTAAAGTTTCCGCACAACACGATAGTATACTGCAACGAAATCACTAACGAATTTACGTTACTAAATGAAATCGTTGGACCGAACGAATGCCGTGTGCGTACAATAGAGATGTTGGTATGAAGAGGCCGAGATAGGTACGCCACCACGTATACATATAAGATGCATGATGGGAGGGATGCTGTCCAATAGGAGAGAAGGTTCTCATGGCGGTGGCTAGCATCAGGAACCAATGGGAGAGCAGGAGGATGGTGGCGAGTCTACTAGTACTAAGATGGCGGCGCGCAGCGCGAGTTTCAAAATTGTTATCCGGGCGAATCTCGGACTTTCAGAAACCTTTCGTATCTTGAACACTTTTCTTATGTAGAGCAGTAAAATTTTTCGCATTGGCTTTCGTATCTCGAGTTTTTCGTAAGTTGAGCCTTTAGTATCTCGAGGTACTACTATACTGGCTATCTATATTCAAACCTTTTGCTATTGTTAATCTCTGAAATAATGGAAAAGTGTTTACATGGCATCTCGCATTTTCCTTCTTCAAAATGTTTCCATCATTTCCAACTCCAAAATAAACCTTAAGTTTCGTCTATCCTCTCCTCTGCATGAAAGTGATGAGCGAAAAAAAGATTTAATCAAGCACTCTTGCTTGATTTTTTTTTCAAGCGTAGACCTATTCTAAAACCATGCTCACACTTGAGGCGCCCGTTTCAGTAGCAAATGCAGTATGTATTTAAGTGTTAGGTTTGGAGTGAAGGCAATGTTACGTATGTAGGTTACATGTGCAGTTCGGTAGCGAATGCAATCTTTAAGCTTTGTTAAGCTTGCCGGTAAAGAAGAGGTTAGCCATAGCTTAAATCAGAGAAGCCACTATGCCATATTAAGTGCGTAGTAATTAAGAAATTAAGAAGAATCTTTTATGTCGTACTGTAATACGTCAATGTTTACGTGTAAGATTTGGTAGTGAAACCAGTTACATATGTAACATGTTCGGTTCGGTAGCAACGCAACCTAAGCTTTTTAAGCGTGTCAGTAAAGAAGAGGTTAGCCTTAGCTTAACTCAGAAGCCGCTACGGTATACATTAATTATAGAAATTAAGTAGATTCTTTTATGTCTACTGTAAAAATACGTCATTGTTTACGTGTGAGATTTGGTAGTGAAACCACTGTTA
>NC_087206.1:48704191-48739191 GCF_015104395.2 Macrobrachium nipponense | reverse complement strand
TTTTTTAGTATTAGCTTTTCATGTCATGAGTTTTATTTGTTCCCTGCTTTAACAGATTATTACTTTGTATGCAAAACATTTAGTACTATATTTTGATGTTCTCTGTAGGTGTCAGTGAAAAGATCCCAACTTACCCTTTCACTGGCAACTTGCAATACAGAACTTATCCAGTTAAAGAGAGAATGTGAAGAGGTTCAAAAGGCAAGTGATGACTTGGCCAATATCATTGTTCAAACCAAGAGAGATGCACAACTAGAGTCTGAGAAAGAGCTGTATGGTGTTAAGGAACAACTAGTTGAGGTATTTTTTTTTGAAAAGCAAAAGAGAAAGCAGGTTTTTGGGTGATCAGTGAGTTTGTTAACCTATTTTTTGTACTTTTTCATATTTTATTTTTTACGTATACAGTTTGCACACTATACAGTATCATATTAAAAAACAAATAGGGTTACAAAACTAGTGACATATTGCAAAGTTTCTGTTTGTTCAATATCGGAAAGAAATATCTAGTTTTATTTATTTCAGTGTGAGGTATTGGGTTCTTAAAAGCATAATTAGTCTGATAATGGACTAACTCACATAATTGACACCTTAGGCTTTTTAACCTATACTTTTTCAATGAAATATAACTTAACTGTTTTACTTGACAAGTTTTGGCTGTGGTTATGTGCACTTGGAAAGAGGAAGAATTAATTGTACACTCGGCAACTAATATTAAGTAACAGTTTTCTTACATCATCAGCACATTATTTAATAATGCATTATTTTTAAACTCCAAAAAGGTGGCTGAGCTTCAGAGTCTTATCATGTTTGTTGCTTGCTTGATTTCCTACAACTTTCAATCATAAAGATTTTACAGAAGTTCTGTAATCGCTGATACTTAAATACAGTAACAGCCTCTATATTATTCTTTCAAGTTTTAGTAGCAACAGTTCAGATTAGAATATAGTATCAACCATTCTTTAAAATCTACTAAGAAATCTTACTCAGAATTGATGTTATGACACATAAATGAAATAGAATTCATGCATAACTGGAAACAATCTTAAATATTGAGAGAGAATGGTTCAAAATTTGGTCAGTATCAAAGAAAAAGGTATAGATCAATATAAGGATGAATGCAGTATTATGAGAGAGAGAGAGAGAGAGAGAGAGAGAGAGAGAGAGAGAGAGAGAGAGAGAGAGAGAGAATTATAATATTGGTGGGCAGACTTGTGAAGGGAAAAGGCGAGGAGAGTGATGGGTCAGTGCATAGCTTCTTGGAATGGTGGGTAGTAGGGCTGCCAAGATCATGCGTTATCAGATTTACATCCAATTTGAAGCGATTGTGGAGTTCAAATTAATTTTCAAAGGTCATACTTTTTTCTTACTTGATTTGACAGCTGCTGTAACATTAAAAAAAAATTCAACCATAGGCTACGGTTGCTCTTACTTTCTTGATATGGTTTTTACTTTTGAAAATTGATTTTCATCAGCAAAATATTCTTGAAAAAAAGCTGTGTAAAGAAAAGAATATTTATAATTACAAATAACTCTGCTCATGTATTGGGAGATCCTTCAACTTTGCGGCTAGTATTGCAGCCATTTTAGCATTAGTATAGGCTAACTCTGAACTGGTTAGAATGGGAATAGTATAGAAAAAGTTCATTGAGTTGACAGACTACTTTAACCTAGATAAAGATTTTTTATGACAGTAACCTAGTAAACAGCTAGCATTCACTCTGTGTCATAATCAATGAAGTGTGGCAGTCAATATGTCAGTAACATCCACTGTCCTACGTTTTCCTGCCCAAAGTTCCCAGGCTCTGCACATCGTAGACAACTTGATTGCAGATTTAACTAGATTTGTTCATCCCACTTTAGGCATCACAATATTTATTGCCATTAAAACCAGCTAACATTTAACACTTTGAAATACAAACAAATAAGAAGACTTTTGATAAAGGAAAATGAGTAAATATTGTTATGAACCGTCAATGGTTCATCAGGTTCTTTAAATTCTAGAACGATCAGGACTGGAAAAACTGGCAGAGATAGAGCCCAGCAACGGAGGGAGTAACTAAACAAACAAAATAAAGGTACCTTAAACTAGTTTATTACAGTTACTTAGTATTTACACCTTTATACAAGTGAGTCAGTACGTCAGTCAATACCCTTGAAATCAGATCATCCATAAGTGGATACATAGTTATTTAAAAGCAGCATAATAGTCTATAAATCCAAGATTGAATTTTACCAAAATTAATATTAACTATATCAAAATTAATACTACTACAAAATTAAATAACATTCAAAATGATCCTGCAGCATTACTCCAAATTATTAATATATTCAAAATTAGTCAACATTGAAATAGAGCAAGATTCAAAATTAAACATCAATACAAAGTTAACCACCAGCACTTGAATCATTCTTCAAGATATGAAAATAATAAACATCATAAGTGAACTGTTAAATATTACATTACTTAAATGTGTGACTTCTAAACAATTCTGAGAATTAGGCTAAACAAGGCATCATTAGGTCAGCCTACAAAGGTCACACTCCACCTAAGGAGATTACGGCTTACGACACAGCAACAACAGACAATCCTATACACAAGGTCATCAATACAGCTCCACGCTGCCATTGAGGTTACCCTCCACACAATGTCGCTCCCTGGCTGACAAAAATACACCAATGAAGCCACACTCCACATGATGTCGTTCTCCACACGACGAAAACACGCTAATGGTGGCCAAACGTCACACTCGAAATGTCGTTCTCCCGACGACGAAAACACGCCAATGCTGCTGCCCAATGAGGTCATACTCTACACCTCTCGACGACGAAAACACGCCAATGCTGCTGTCCAGTGAGGTCACACTCAACATGTCGTCCTCTCAACAACGAAAACACACCAGTTGCTGCCAATATGCTGCCCAATGAAGTCACACTCTACACCTCTCAACGACGAAAGCACGCCAATGCTGCTGCCAAGTGAGGTCACACTCAACATGTCCTCTCGATGACAAAAACACACCAATGCTGCTGCCCAATGAGGTCACACACTACACCTCTCGACGACGAAAACATGCCAATGCTGCTGCCCAGTGAGGTCACACTCGACATGTCGTCCTCTCGATGACGAAAACACATCAATGCTGCTGCCCAATGAGGTCACACTCAACAATATTGCAGTGATACATACTACCATATTCAGAAATCCATATTCTGCCTTCCAGATTTGTATAAACAAGTTCATATGAGAAATTCCATTTACTTTGTACATATGTATATGTACAGTTTTGTTGAGTATCTTAACAATTTTAATTTTGCAGATTCTTCAAGATTTATGATATAATTTGCATTGTACGTATAGTCATACATATTCTAGAGTAAATTTAGTGAGATTGAATATTTTCAGGAAAAAGAATGGAAATTCAATGAATGAGATTTAATGAAAATGTTGCTTCTCTTTTTTGGGGGGGATAGTACACAGTTTACTATTTCTCGTGTTGAATTTTAAGGTATACACAGTTGTTGAATTAAAATATGCCGATCAGTAAAGCCAAAATATGTTGTTAGTTTGAGGTGTAAGGTGATTGAATGAAATTTTTTTAGACCAAAAATTAGATGTAAAAATCATCTCAAGTTATTGCAGAGGTATTGACTCCCATGTAGTTCTTCTAGATCCACTGAACCAGAATCATTATAAAAAATAATTTTTTTTCTCTATTATAATATTGGTGGAAACAATTTAATAAAACTCCTGGAATCATTAGATTTTAATGATTCATGATCTAGATCGGACAGAACAACTTTTGTTGTTTTGTGAGGAATGTAAAACCTACTGAGCACAGATTTATAGTGAATAACTTAATTGTTAAACCATCTATTGCAAGGTCCTGAACAGTAGAAACACTATACTTTCTAATTACTAATACCTCCAAAAGACACTTTGAAATGATCATAACTACGCTACAGCATGTAACGTCAAAGGATAGACCAAGTACTTACTGATGATTGCTGGTGTAAGTTGAGATCTCAAGTACCAAAATGAAGAATTCAGGAATACATTACTATTTTCATCAATAGCTGCCAAAATTTTTTATCATATTAGAATTTATATTTCATAGGAGACAAAACTGGTACTTTACAGAGTCAAACCAAGGCTTTTCCTTGGTTGGTTTAACAATTTAAGGTTCCACTTTTGCGCTAACCAGCCTGTATAAGGGGAGATGGCACCTATGCTTCTAATTAGAATTTAGAGATTGGTCCCTCTAGGGAGAAAAGTAGTGTAGTATTTTTCAATTATATATTTTTTCTTTTTTTAAAGATTTAAAAAGTGTGATTTAATCTTTCACAAACTGCCTTATTATGTTTTTTTATAGTAATGGAAATATGATACTGTCTAGTGCTGAAAGGAGGGTTTTAAATTCGTGACAAATGAATTCTCAGCAGATTCTTAAAATGTCGTCTGATAGTAATTAAAATTTGATAATCTTGAAATCTTTTTTCCAGATTGGTTTGTTACTTTTTACTTTTGGAGCTTCTGCTCAATTGTATATTAATGATACTAGTTAAAGAAGACTTTACTAAGCAGACTTTCTGATCACCTTGTGAAATGTAGAATACTGTTTGCACAATTTCCATGATTATATATATATACCAGCCAGATTTTCTGTATAGAATGTGTTGTATAAGGATGATGGTGGCGATGCATTTTTAAGCAATGACAGCCAAAGCCAGTATTTCAAGATTTTGTTTTTTCAAAACTACAAAAATATTAAATAGATCTTCATTTGTAGCTTAATGTGCATCATGGTGATGTGTTAAGACTCGTGAATTATATATGCATCTTATGGTTTACATAGACTTGGACTTGGGTGGTTGGACTCATTCAGTTTTTATATTAAATGCAATGAAAATAATGACTCAGGGACACTGGCAGACTGGATGAACAAAACTTACTATGTGAAGAAGACAGAGACAGAGGAATGGGCCTTTAACAATTTTGGCCAGTCATCAGAAAAGGCTGCAGTACTTAGGGTGTAAGGTGTGTCAACAGGAAATTGATAAAGTAGATTCACATCAACTGTGCATCTGATGTCTAGGCCAGTCCCTTACGACGCTCCTGATTGGCTGTTGATAAGCCAATCACAGGGCTGGAAACTCTCAGTTTCTCAAGAACTCTCTCGAGAGACTGAGAGCTTCCAGCCCTGTGATTGGCTTATCAACAGCCAATCAGGAGTGTCGTAAGGGACTGGAGTGTTGGCTGTTGATAAGCCAATCACAGGGCTGGAAGCTCTCAATCAGGAGCGTCGTAAGGGACTGGCCTAGGCATCAGATGCACAGTTGATGTGAATCTACTGTACCAGTAGTATGTACAAAAGAAATGGAGGGATTAGATATTAATCTTAAAACTAAGGCTGCATTTTAGCACCCATACACTTTTTGTACTCAGTATCTTTAACAAAGCAGCATGTGGGAAGATATAAGAAGACTAGGGCAGTTGAAATGTATAGCCCAGGGTTGGTTTAAACCACAGGCTGCCATGTGTTAATGTTCAACATGCCCTTGAGAACAAAGAGGATGAAATGTGAGAGGCAAATTTACGATATGGGAATTGTGGATGGGGAATCATAATTCGTAAGGAATAAAGAAACGGGACTAAAGACATATTTCAGCATAATTTTCTGCCACAAAAAGGAGGCTTGAATACATGTCTGCAAATTGGCCAGAAAATTTATTAATTCTAAACTTAATGTAACTACAGATGCAGGCTGCAGTGTGAATTGTTGTCAATAAGAAGCACAAATGAATCTGTTCAATCATTCTAGCTCTTCATATTACTGGCCTTTAGTGTACCCTGCCACATATAATATTCAGCAAGCTTCTTCATCTAACATAGTAATTACAAGATACCTAGTAGCTTAACCATGATATTTAACCTATCACCTAAACTTATTGCTTATGCTAACACTGTAAGTTGGGGTACTGCTTAACATAAACTTATTCAGTTTAAATTGAATTGGAACTATTATAACTTGGCCTAAACCCATTATTAGCTTTGATATCATGTAATGCCATTACTAGCAAACAATGCAGTGAAGACAGTATTTCGAATGAAAGTTGAACAACTTCAAAACAAGTACTTACAAAAAAAACCAAGGCAATAAATAAACATGAACATTAAAAACTAGTGCAATCACAAAAATGTCAACAAATAAAGATCAGGCAGTCAGTGTTCATATCGTAGAGGAAATGGGAAGTTATTCAGTATGTCTCGCAGACTTGCAGACAAATATGTCATCTGTCAGTCTCATGTACAAATGTCAGAAGGCCATGCGCAGGGCAACAGTTATTGTTTCATGAAGAGTTGACATGGGACGTAAAGGTTATGAGCGGGAAAATATAGGTTTTAATTATACTTGTAGAACAGGAGAATTTTGCTGAACATACTACATTATCTCAAACAAAATTTTGTAATCTAAAATTCCTGTATGGCAGGAAGTAGGAGAGATTAAATTATTACAGTAGTTATTTGCATCCTTCCAGTCAAATCTTTAAATAAACAGGTTTTGATTTCTGCTGTGAGTCGTCAAATCAAAGGAGTTACATCCTCATGGTACCCCTGAGCCCCATAAGGCAAACCAACCAATCTCAAAGAATTTAGAATTTTCTTATAATTGGTCTTGAAAAGAATAGTGCTGTTGACATGGTGATAGAATATAAAGGAATCATACAACAGGGCTCTTTCTTCTATCCACAATTACTACCCAGGTTTCCATTAATCCTACTCACACACCTGACAACCATGAGTACGTATGTGGGTTTGACGGCTTTCAACAACTACCAAAAATAGGTTTATCATATGTCAAAACCTGTTTTTTAATAACGTAGTGCTGTTCATTTTCAAACAAACTTATGAAAGAAATTGACAGGTAACAAATGGCTTAGCTCCTAATAAATAAATGGTAGCAATCCTGATAAATTTTTTTATCTGAAGTATATAGTTACTGGTTATCAACCAATTTCTTTATTTTGGATATGCATTAAGGTTTGGCAATAAAGAACAGAAAACAATGCACAAACTTGTATGTGTATTGTCCCTTGTAGTTCTAAGGTGATTTACATAACTATGTCAGGTCTGGCTGTGGGATTATTGCACCTTCCCTGGTTCAGGAATACTGTCTAATAACCACCCCGTACATTCAAAGACTTCTTTGAAAGAATCATTTCCAAAGAAAGTCAATAGTGTACTATACTTATCTTTTGGATGTCATGTGACTTAGGAAAGGAGTGACGGTCTGCTGTTTTAATGAGGAACACTAAAATAATTCTCAGTCCATATAGAGAGAGTGGTTTGTTTGTGCTAAGGGTGTAGGAAAAAGAGGACCTGGGATGTTTGCCGTGACATTTAGATGAACCTTGAGTGCTTGAACTGGGCATCATGTTTCATTGGAAGTTTCAAGTTCCCACATAAGAATAGGGGATTTTCCTTTAAAACATCCTCATTCTTGGCCAAGAATGATAGGCCAGGAGACAACAGTATATTACAGCTAGATGTATGAGTGATGAAATGTTATCCCCATGTAAGAGGGTCCTTTTCACTAATCCGAGTTCATGCTGCCAAAGTGGTCAAGAAGACTGCCCCTTTGCATACGAATTATAGATGTATTGGGCACACTGAAGTGAAGGGGTTACAGTAGTCTTCAGAACTTTATTCAGGGGACCAGGTCATGGGAAGCCTTGTTGAAGCTGGCCTTTGTAGTGCAGAAGACTGGAGAAGGGAATTGAAAGTTTCTATATTAGAATCAGTTCCAAAACAGAGCATGAGTTCTGACAGCACTATCTTGTATGACATGATTGCTGTAATGGCAAGGCACTTGACTTCAACAAGTGAATATTAAAATGTAAACCTGTTTCAACAGATTTCACCTGAGCTTTGAGCATGGAGGTAATCTATCACCATTTTCCATTCAGACTGTATGTATGTTGGATAGGTGAAGTTCTTAGATTTTGTGCTAGGTACCTAGCAATTTTAGATAAATATAAATAATCTTCGCAGTAGCTTAGATTTAAAAGTCCATATGAAGGGCACATCTCATGAGGTTTGGAGACAACTTTTCTTCCTTCTGTCTGTGATACCAACAGATGGTAATGGAGTTTGTTCTCTTGCCCATTATTGCAGCAAAAGGAACTAATGACTGTTTTGCCCTTGTGGAGTTTACAATTTTCTAACATGGAATTTCTAACATGGAAAGATGCCCAACAGCTCCAGGAAGTTGAAATGACACTCCCTCAGAGCAGATGACCATCTTCCTGCTACCTGACAATCCTCCCATTGGCCTCCCCAGTAAGTCAGTGAGGCATCTTTTTTGTATGGACGGTGAATTCAGTTCGAACTATTTTGCCAAAGACCCCCTCCAGGTCCATAGGTAGAGTATCATCTCAATCTCAGATGAAGTTGATCACAAAACCTTTAACTGGTATGTGACATCCTACAGTCACATCCTGAGTATTAGATCGACCACAAATACAAGCTTTAACAGGCCCGACTTCATTCCAAACTGATGTCTGAAAAAGCCAGGCTGTGGAAGGAATTTTCTCAGGTCCTTCCATATTTTGGTTTGAGTGCTGTTGGGAAGAGACAGCCAGCCATGAAGAATATCCCAACAAATCCCGCCAGAAAGCATCTGTTAGATGGTCTTATGTTTGTAAATTTTTCATAAGTTACATTTTAATAGAGATCTTTCACAATTGATCCCTGATCCCCTGCCAAGAATAACCAGATTTTCTGAACAGCAGCATCAATATGCAGTAAATATGCCTCAATGTAGAACTTCTCAGTTCCAGAGGTCTTTTATTCCTCATACTGTTGGACTGTAGAACAGTCTCCTTGAGGATGTTATGCAACTGGAACTTCAAAAGCTCAACTGAAGATACAGTGCATTAATACCCTAATAGTATTGTTCTGCTTGCATTTTAATACAGTTTTATCTATTTATTAATTTATTTTTTCTTTTCTAATTTGTGCGATCTCTTTCTGTATTTCCCTTTACCTCGTCTTACTTTTTCCAAATGAACACCATATTCTTTGGAAGCTTGAATCTCAAGTCAGTGGGCCCTGTGGCCTTGTTCCATATTAGTAGTGTTCATCTTTTGAATAATAGTAATGATAATGATATGTACAGTTGCCACATATGTGTGAGGAACATGAAGGGAAAACACAGGTAGTAACTGTGACAGCAACACTTCTAGCTGAGACCAACAAGTTTTAATTTTGCTAATAACTTTTATTGACCACCAGTTCAATGACAGAAGGTGAATTTTCAAAGTTGACTACTTGCTAGTGAAATTCATAGCTATAAATTACAATTAATAAAGAAGGGAATGATCTTGATTTCTTAAACAATCTAAAATGATGATGCATGAGAGAGAGAGGAATGAAAGTCACATAAAGTGGAGAAAGAAATGAATTTTAAATGCCAAATCAATCATGCAAGCAGTAAAAAAAGTAAAGTAGATTTATGCATATGCAAGGAACAATTTTCATTGCAAATGAGGAGCAACAATTAAGATAAATGGTAATTATTTTCTGCCATGAAATAATGAAATGCAATTTACTATTGAATTCTTGTAATCCATAGAGGTACTTTTACAGAGTGACCATGGTGTATTTCAAGGAGAATTTTTAGGGCCATATGTGAAATGCTAACATAATTACCTCATCTATGGTGCAATGGCACGCCCCACAGAACAAGGCATAGATATTTGAAAGGAGGAAGTAGATGGGAAGTTTATAGTATATTTCTTTTAGTGCAGCTGCAGTTTGTCCTCAAAGGAGTCACCCTTATGGTCCTGCCCAGGCCTCCATAAGATAAACCAACCAATATCAAGAATTTTCTCATAGCTGTTCTTGGCCAATTAGTGCCTGTTGACACACACATATGCAATAGTGCACAGTTTGGCCAGTTTCACCATCGCTTAGGTCTACATTACAGAACACAACGGCTTTATGTGACCTCCGAACCACATTGAGAGTGAACTTCTATCACCAGAAATACACATCTCTCACACCTCAATGGAATGCCCGAGATTTGAACTCGCGGCCACTGAGGTGGCAGGGCAAGGGCATACCGATCACGCCACTGAGGCGCTTGTTTGGAATTTGGTTGTTGTGTGTGTAATCCAATAGTTTATCAGTGTGTATGGTTCAGTGTAAGTAAAGTATGTTATGGCTTAACATTCCTGACGTTTATGGCCTTGACTTGCAGCTAATTATTAAACATCTGGAAATTAAGTGTTATAATTTCTCGCCATATTCTTTTGTTAAATTTCACTTAGAGAAATGTAATTAAGAGATGCTAATCCTCCTAGTTAAGTGTAATATTGGGGTTTCATTCCATGTTTTAACAATTAATTCATACTACAGTAGTACCTCGAGATACGAAATTAATCCGTTCCGAGGCAGCCTTCGTATAATGAGTTTTTCGTATCTTGGAACACATTTTACACGTAAAATGGCTAATCCGTTCCAAGCCCTCCAAAAACACCCCATTAAATTTCATAATAAAGCTAAATTGACCTATAAACAATGAAATACTACAACAATTTGGACTATTCAATACCTAAATTAAGAATAAAAATCCAAACCTGTAAATAAAGTGTATATTAGTGTACAAGAAATATTATTACTGTAACGTAAAATGTCGAAGCTTACCCTTCGAGTGAGGCTATCTCCGAAAGTGGTGGCAGAGGAGGAGGAGGAGGACAAACGGCAGATACGTACACTTAACTTTACGAAACACATAAAAAAATGTCAAAAAACAAACTAAACTTTACAAAACACATTAACAAAACTGTAACACTTAACTTTACAAAAAACTTAAAATAAAATTTATTTTGTCTTTTTTTTATTTTTACATTTCGTTTTACTTTTTTATAGTTTACGTAATTTCAATTTCTTCACCACCGAATGGATGCCAGTCCGTTTATGGAATTTTTCGAACCACCCATGAGAAGCCTTGAACTCTGGGGTTGCCGTTGATGTCCCCTCTCCGCCATCGTCTTTGGCTTGGGCAATCAAATCGCCGAAAATAGCGCTGGCCTTCTGGCAGATTGCCGTCTCGGTTATCGTATCGCCATCGATTTCTTTGTCCTCGATCCATACAAGAAGCAGCCTTTCCATTTCATTATGCACTTGGCTCCTCTTGTTGGACAAAATAGTGACGCCCTTGGAAGGTGTAGCTGCTTTGATTGCTTCCTTCTGCTTAAGGATGGTGCCTATCGTCGACGGATTTCGGCCGTATTCCTTAGCGATCACACTCAACCGCAAGCCAGCTTCATACTTTTTTATTATCTCCATTTTTGTCTCCATAGAAAGCATTCTCTTCTTTCTGTGAACTTCAGCAACTTTCTTGGGACCCATGACTCTATGTACTGCACGTAATTAAGTTACATTCTCACAACACGATAAAGTAGCACAACACGATAATATGTACGTACTGCAACGAAATCACTAACGAATTTACGTTACTAAACGAAATCGTTGGAGCGAACGAATGCCGATTGCGTACGGTAAAGTTTCGGGTGCGAAGTGGCCGAGGTAAAGCACGCCAACACGTAGTACGTATGTATAGAAGATTCATGATGGGAGGGATGCTGTCCAATTAGAGAGAAGGATTCATGGCTTGGCTAGCATCAGGAACCAATGGGAGAGCAGGAGGATGGTGGCGAGTCTACTATAACTAAGATGGCGGCGTGCGGCGCGAGTTTCAAAATTGTTATGGGGCGAATCTCGGACTTTCAGAAACTTTTCGTATCTTGAAAACTTTTCGTATGTAGAGCAGTAAAATTTTTCGTCTTTGCTTTCGTAACTTGGATTTTTCGTAAGTTGAGCCTTTCGTATCTCGAGGTACTACTGTATTTGTATGCTGTGAATCATACAGGAATAGGAACTTTTAAATCTTTGCCAATTTAGAGATATAGTTGACTCCACAAAAAATACCTGAAGACTTGAATCATAAGCCTTCTATCATTAGGTGCTGGTATGTATAGGTTTCAGAGATTGCCAAAACCTTTCATTTTGAACTGTTAATAGTGAGAGGCTTTTTGTATGTCGGGAATCACACCCAAAAAAGCTCCCCAGCTGCATGGTTGTATTAGATTGAATAGATGTTGAACTAAGATATAAGCAACCCCATTTTGGGAATTACTGGATGTCTGATATTCCAGGTGCTTTATTTGCAACAACAAAATGTGGCAGGGCTGGCACCCCATTCAGTTTGCATGGAACATGTTGAAGAACATGGTGTTTCAATTGCTCTGTTTACAGAAAGCTTTGAATTTAGTGCTGGCATTGATATGTAGTATTTACCGTTGAATTTTATTGTAGGGGCCCTGTATTCATTGCAGCATCTATTTATATCGCAATGGTTTATGGAATTTTAACATTTTAGTTGTTATTGAGGAAATAGCATCTATTGATGAATGAAGATTTACAACTTATTGATGCAAAAATGGTTTTAAAATTGTTTTACATTGTTATCAGTTTTACAAATCTATTGGTTTTAAAATTTTACAGTAGGTAAGCATAATCAAGTTAAGAGGAATAAAAGTAAATTTTTGTTGGGTTCTTACACGTGTGTGTTTGTGTTTGGCCTGTTGTAGTAAAAAGTTCACGGGTAATGCTTTTAGAAAAGTTACCACCATTTGTACAAAGATTTTGTGCTTGATATGAGAAATTTTGTTTTAGAGTGGAATGCATTCAGGGAGGAATAAAATGAGAGATAGTGGTATCAGCATGCTTGGAATATGAGAGGTAGCCCCGTGTGTGTTAGCAGACTGCAAACTTGCATTAGTAAACTTCTTTCAGGCTTAAGACAAGGATAGCAATTACAGTGGAGCCTTGGTTTTCGTATGATTTGGTTTTCATTGACTTTTTCCATCGAAATTTTGTTTTGGGTTTCGTACGTTTCCTCAGATTTCGTACACTCAGAAACTAGGCCTGCACTGAGCGCCCAGCAAAGCTTACTGTGTTCTCTCGTGACCCATTCTGCTTTTGTGTTCGTTGTGCCTTTTTGTGCGTCTTTATTCGAGTGCAATTGCTAAATAAGGCATCATGGGGCCAAAGAAAGTTCCAAGTGCCAGCCCTTCTGTAAAAATGGCCAGAAACTTTATAGAATTTAAGAAAGAATTCGTAGCAAAGTGTTGGAGGGTGTTGCATGCCGATCACAGTAAGAAAATGCCTTCAAGTGCTGATGTTAGTGGAATTTAAGGGCAGCAGAGGCTGGTTCAAAAAATTCAGAAGGACAGACCTACATAATGTGCCAACTTCAGTGATTAAGGACATGTTTGCAAAGTGGAGGGAATCAAAAGATTTTGTGAAGAATTATCAACCCAATAAAGATGTTGTGTTCCATGTCTCCAACATCTTTAATGTCAATACCGTGTTCCACATTAGGCAAAATCTAAAGAGACGCCAGAAACAAATGTCTCTGGACAGTTTTATTGTGCGACAGGGGTCCAGTGACTCTCAGGCTGGTCCTAGTGCCAGTAAAAACCAAACAGGGGAAGTAACCCCAGATAGTGCCAGTAAAAATCAAAGAAGAGAAGTAATCCTATATAGTGCCAGTAAAAAACAAAGAGGAGAAGTAACCCCAGATAGGTCCTCGATACCTGAAATCCTTTCGGAGGGGGCCTCCTTTTCCGAACATTAATCTCTCTGCCCCCTTCTCCCCATCTTCCTTATGCACAAGAATCTTCCATAAAGGTAAGTCATGTTAAATTTTCATCATTTGTTATTATTGATTTATATTTCTTTCTCATTGTTTTCTGTATGTAAAACTTTGGCAATTATTGTTTCAGTTTTTGTACGTTTTGGACTTCGTGGGAGATTCCAGAACGAATCATATACAAAAACTGAGGTTCCACTGAACATTTTTTGTAAGGTCTTTGAAGGAGGATTGTTGTATATGATACAACTAAGATTTAATTTTTTTTCTTCAAGATTTTGATTTTGATGTTATTTTACATTATGTAATGTAGTCTCTTAAATGATTTTGGCATCAGAGACATTGGCACTCATAATGTTATCAAGATTAATAACTCATTCATTCTCTTTGTAACAGTGCATAGCTTGTACATGTATGATTGTTCCTAAACACATTTGGCTGTTGGAAGTTTATTGCTGTTGTGCATGGGTTAGCTTTCCCAAACAGGCTAGCAAATGATCTCTGCCTACAACAGAAGTGCATGTTTTTTATTCATTGTTGTTTTATTGAAACTGGTGCATAACTCATATTGCTGGTTGTTAAGCACAATTTTCTGTGTCTTGTTTATTGTTTGGATTGATGAAGTTTATACCTTACTGAGAACTGGTAGCATTAAATGACCACACCATACTTGGTCAAAAATCAGTTTAGGTAGGTGCTACAGTAACAAGGAAATAAATGTTGCGTCATATATTATCAGTGATAATGTCATTTTGAAATTATTGATGGTTTTATGATTTTGACTTAAGCTTTGATTCTCAAAGATTAAGGTATTAAGGTACAGAAGTTTATTTTTGTTTATTAATGTTGATGTAAATACTGAAATACATTCTACTCGGACATACTGGCTGGTATAATACATGCATTTTTTTTTTTAATTTGCACTGCAAGTGATCACTTGTGATTTTTTGAGATATTTGCACATTTTCACAAAATTTCATGCAATTTTTATGCAATTATCATGTGATTGCTTCAAATAGCACAGTTCCCGTATTGTTTTATTGCTTATGTGGCACTGCGCACCAATGCATTGTGTGTGTTGATATGTTCGTAAGTCATTTTCTTATTAGGTTTTTATGTATCAAGAGTAATATCTTTTGATATTGTTAGGTATACTAATAGATTATTCATAGGTTTGCAAAATTTGCAATATTGTCAGGTAAATTAATTTTATTATTGACATTTGCTTTAATTTTTTATTCCCAATTTAAGTTATCAGATTTTATAAACAGTACATTACAGTAAGCATGCCTTTACAATCTACAGTTCAATTTTTTTTACACATGCAATGCATAGTCATTTGATAAGATTGATGTTTTAAAATGTTTGCATTCTGGTCAGAAATTTTATGTCACTAATAAAAAAATGTGCTCTTTGTTGGCATTGGAGGTAAAAAAATGTGCTCTTTGTTGGCATCGGAGGTAGCAGTCTTACGCTACTAGTAGAAAAGCAAAATTTTTTTGTACAGCATTGTTTACATGTCAACATACAGATCTCACAATACATGTGTGATGCTAAATGTGACATCAGTAATCATTTAGCAATTATATATATTTTAGGGTGTATATCCAGCTCTTTGGACTGAGCAGTTTCCCAGCAATTTTGGAGAGCTAAATTTGTTGTGGATCTTCAGGGGAATTTTTAATTACACTACGTACTATTGCATTTTGATTTTTGAATAAGTAAGTGTAACTTATTCCCACGTGTTCCTCGCAATTGTATGGGATGAGGATTCTAAGCTTAGGAAAGTGGTAAAAAGAAGTCTGAAAATATGCAAGAGCTTGGCTCTTGAAGTGGAGCTGGTCAGTGGGAGACCAAGCAGCAAAGGACAAGTTTCCAGTACTAATGTTAAGGCTCCTTTACTCTTGAAATTGACTATCTTAATGGTCCTTAAGGTGATGCTGTTCATGCAACAAGTAAGAATGTCTCCTGTAGATGCCAAGTGAATTACAAAGACTTTGTGGTAAAACTTTAGAGTCATCATTTCATTTTGTTCAAGATATAAATAGGAGACAGGCTAGCATATTTACTGAGATGATAGCACTGTCAGGAAGGCTGCCCAAACTTTCCTGGAGATCTCTTTGATAGCACCTTCAGGGAGGCTACCCAAACTTTCCTGGAGATCTCTTAGATAGCACTGTCAGGGAGGCTACCCAAACTATCCTGGAGATCTCATAGATAGCAGTCAGGGAGGCTACCCAAACTTTCCTGGAGATCTCGTAGATAGCATTGTCAGGGAGGCTGCCCAAACTTTCCTCGAGATCTCTTAGCAACAGATTTAATGTACTGGTCAACCATCATTAATCTGGTTCCATCACTAATCTGTCTCTGATTTAAGTTAGTGTAATTTTAAATTTCCCAGGTCTCCACAACAGCCCGCCGCTACTGTTTGTTGGCACTATGTACCTGTGTGTGTATGTACATATGTACCCTAAACACATGATTGCGCTTATCTTTAGGGATGTAAAAAAATTAGCAAATGAAGTGAAAATATTAATGAGAATAGCATTCAATATAATAAGAAAATTATAAGCATAACCACAAGAAATAAAACGAGCTATAGAAAGTTCTCAGACGCCAGTGAATGAATTTTAGTGTTCGTATGTACTGTGCGCACAAGATTTAATTAATCTTTTGGGTTGTAAAAATAAAAGATGAAAAAATAGTACAGTAAAAAATATGAGTACATAGTATAAAATATAAATAAAAAAAATCAGAAGCCTAACAACAAAACAAACTGTAGTAAGTTTTCCAGAGTTTGTGCATTCTTACATATGCTACACACAAGATTGCATTTATCTTTTAGCCTGTAAAAAGAAGAAAATTAGATAATACATTTAACCCCCTGTATTCGCGGGGATGCGTACTAGAACCCCCCACAAATAGCTAAAATCTGCGAATACATGTAACCCATCTAAAAATGCTTAGAACTGCCTATTTTGTTAGTTCAAACACAAGAAAACCCCTCTAAAAATGCATTTACTTGAATATTTTAATAGTTTTATCACAAAGTGCATTTAATCATAATATTGATTTGAAAATACAATAAAGGCAGTCCCTAGTTATCAGCAGGGGTTCCGTTCTTGGCGGGGTGCCAATGAGCAAAAACCACCAATAACTGAAACTTGGTAATTTATGGCGCATAAGGTGCCGATATCTGGTTGATGGCACAGGTAATTGGTTAATGGTGCCTCCTTTAGATATGTTATGGCGCCATAACCCTATTACAGGCAGTCCCCGGGTTACGACGGGGGTTCCGTTCTTAAGGCGCGTCGTAACCCGAAAATCGTCGTAAGCCGGAACGACGGAAAAATGTCTTAAACTAATAAAAAGTTATAAAAACCTTACTTGTAATCCTTTGGTTATGCTACATGTTGTTTCCTGTAGTTTTATGTACAACCTGGAGTTATTTTCATCAAAAAATGCTGGTTCTTGAAGGTAAAAACTATTGTAATCCTCTGGTGACACTACATTCTTGAAGTTTTATGTACAACCTGGAGTGATTTTGCCAAATCTTGAGGGCTACAAGAACAGTTGATTACTATTTACGTATCATATAGACTAATTAAAGTAAACGTATCTTTAAATAGGCTTATATATTAGTATCAACAAAACATTTACTGGCATTAGTCAGAGGCCGTTTAATGAAACAAACACTTCTCTGTCCTATCTGTTCAGAAAATAAACGTTACGTCAATCACCAAGACCATTGTTGCCAAGACACCTCTCTCTCTCTCTCTCTCTCTCTCTCTCTCTCTCTCTCTCTCTCTCTCTCTCTCTCTCTCTCTCTCTCTCTCTCTCTCTGATCAAATTACTGGATGATATCTCTTTGGATACTTCGATTTGCCAAATCTTGAGGGCTACAAGAACAGTTGATTACTATTTACGTATCATATAGACTAATTAAAGTAAACGATCTTTAAATAGGCTTATATTATTAGTATAACAAAACATTTACTGGCATGAGTCAGAGGCCGTTGAATGAAACGAACACTTCTCTGTCCTATCTGTTCAGAAAATAAACGTTACGTCAATCCCCAAGACCATTGTCGCCAAGACGCCTCTCTCTCTCTCTCTCTCTCTCCTTGATTAAATTACGTACTGGATAATGTCTCTTTGGATACTTGGAATTTGCATTGTAATCTAACCAGAAACTTAATTTTGTTATTATTACTGAAAACAAGCAATGATTTTTTCATTATTTGCGCTTTTGGACTTTTATAAACTTTGCGCATCCAAGCTAGTATTCATTCGCTCGGAAACTAGTTCCGCATATGAGGCGTCACTAAAAAAATTAGAAAAATACGAGATAAAAAGTGTCGAAAATCATCATAACCTCAAAATTTTTGTTGTAATCTAACCAGAAACTTATTTTTATTAACCCTTAAACGCCGAAGCGGTAAAAAAAAAAATGTCTCCCGTGTGCCGGAGACGTTTCAGAGTGAGCGCGGAAGCGAAAAAAATATTTTTTTCAAAAAATCACAGCGCGCTTAGTTTTCAAGATTAAGAGTTCATTTTTGGCTCCTTTTTTTCTCATTGCCTGAAGTTTAGTATGCAACCATCAGAAATGAAAAAAAAATATCATTATCATATATAAATAATGCGATATATGATAGCGCAAAAACGAAATTTTCATATATAATTGTATTTAAAATCGCGCTGTGCGCAAAACGGTTAAAGGTAACAAGTTACTTTTTTTTTCGTTGTAATGTACACTAAATTGCGATCATTTTGGTATATAACACATTGTAAAACGATAAAAGCGCACAAAAAAAATATTATCACAAAATAATGCATGAATTCGTAACGCACGGACATAAACAAATAATTTTTTTCAAAATTCACCATAAATCTAAATATTGTCCTAGAGACTTCCAATCTCTTTCAAAATGAAGAACAAATGATTGAATATTTACTATACTGTAAGAGTATTAGCTTACAAATGCAGTTTTTCGACCATATCTGACGAGTTAAAGTTGACTGAATGTCGAATTTTTTTTATATATATTTTTTTTATATGCAATTATTTCGGAAATAAGAAAAGCTACAACTTTCAAATATTTTTAGTTTCATACAATCAACTTACCTGTCAGATATATCATAGCTAAGACTCCGTCGTCCCCGACAGAAATTCAATTTCGCGCCACGCCAATCGCTACAGGTAGGTCAGGTGATCTACCGGCCTGCCCTGGGTGGCAGGACTAGGAACCATCCCCGTTTTCTATCATATTTTCTCTGTCGCCGGTGGTATCAACATTGTTGTTATTACCTCCTGACTTGGATTCTTTTTTCAACATTTGATCAACGTTTTCGACTTTTGGAGTGACGTATTTGGATCGTGTATTGGCATTCGCTACTGTGGACTGTTTTTGGAATAACTCTTTTGGATTTTTCTCTCAGTATGTCTGATTCTAATTGTGAGTGTGAGAATGTGTGTGAATGTAGGCTGCAGGGTGAGGATACCGAAAGCTTCGGTTGATCCTCCACACTGTATGCCGTAAATGTAGGGGGGGTGCAGTGTTCTGCTATTAACACTTGTAAGGAATGCGAGAGTTTGAATGCAGAAGAATGGAAGACTTTGACTTCTTATTTGAAGAAGTTAGAGAGGGATAGAGTTAGAAAGACTGAAAGGTGGTGAATTTCAAGGCCTATTGAGCCTTTCAATGATAATTCTAACCCTACTACTGTAGATTCTCCCTATAAATCTCATTCTCAGAGTGTCTTTTCGGATTCGGCATCAGAAATCGCCAATCTGAAAGCGACGATTCGAGACATGAAGTCCAAGATGGCGGACTCGAAAGGTAAGGCTAGTGATAGTGAAAATTTTAGTGAAGTGAGCCCTATCAGTGTTGTGATGGGGGGCGTTTGATCGTCCCTGCGGCGCTCCCAGGCCTAGACCTCTTCCAAGCTCACATGCCCAGAGGAGAAGGAAAGTCGAAAGCCTTAAGGAGGTCGTGGGGAATCCCCAACGGTCAGACGTCCCTTCAGCTAGCTTTGCTTCATGGCAGCCAGCTCAAGGGCGCTACAGGAAAAGCGTCCTTCGCGAGTGTTTCTCGTCCTCTACCCTCTCCCTCACCTAAACGAGGGTGGAAGGAGTCGAACTTATACGAGACCGCTGAAGCGTCATATGAAGCAAGACATTGATTCTAGCCCGGAGCGCTTCTCGGCGATGACGCCCCGTCTGCTATTAAGAAGGCGAAGGTGGCGTCAACGTCACCTGACCTTATGAGGAAGTACCCCATCATGCTTCTTCCCCGAGTGATGACGAAGGCGTCAGGCACAGACGTAGGAGAAGCGTCAGGAAGATCATTATGGCGGTGCAAGAACAACTGTCATCTCTTGTGGGAGTTTTAGCGCCCCGTCGGAAGGACGTGACACTTCCTATTAAGAAGTCCTCGTCCTCTCGCACCTGCTCGGAAGACGTCTTTTAGAAGTGAAGCGTCAAATCAAGAGGATCTTAGACGTGACGCTCCGTCCAAGATTGTGACGCCGAGTAGGAAGCCCTTAGAAAGCGAAGCGTCTTCCAGACGCGAAGCGTCATCTAAACGTCAACAAGAGACGTCATACATGACGCTCGGAGAGCGGGAAGCGTCATACATGACGTCTTCTAAAGCGCGAGAGAAGCCGCAGGTTTGTGTACGCCTTCCAAGTCGATCAGAACGGGAAAAAGGAAAGACTTTCATTCCCTTAGCCCCATCTCCGATCAGGAGTTTGTCTCCCCCAGAAGAGGAAAGTTCTGAAAGGAGAACAGAAACTCAGGATTATCACGAGTTCGAACGAAACTCGGATGATGACGATCTTGGAAGAGAGGGCTTGTCTAACTATAAGGTGTTGACTACCCTGCTTCTGGAGGAATACGGAGACGAGTTGACTCCGGCTGCTCCTCCTTCTCCGCGCTCGCTCTTTTCGAGTGCGAAGGCGAAGAAGACTTCGTCTTTTCTGAAGATGAAGCCCACCATCTCGATGAAGCGGGCTTTACACGCCTTAGACGCCTGGATGAAGTCGAAGAAAGACTTAACCCAGGACAGTATTTTGCATGCCTCCAGCAAGGTTAGCTGGGAAAAGAGGCATATGGTACAAGACGGGGGAGGATATGGGTATCGCTCTCCTTCTACTACAGAGGCAGACTTTTCGACGTTAGTTGACGCTTCAAGGCGTCCTAGTCTTAATTCTGCCCGCATTACTTGGAGTATTTCGGAACTGGATCATCTCCTCAGGACTTTTCCATGTATTGGAAGTCTTCAACTTCTTAGATTGGTCCCTTGGGGTGATGTCCAAGAAAGCTCACGATTCGCAGGGAATCGAACCTGAAGCCCTGTTATGCATTTTGTCGTGCATCGACAAAGCAGTACAGGATGGATCTTTTGGAAGTCTCTGCATTATTTGGAGCAGGTCTTTTGAAGAAAAGGACAGTGTATGGCGCCTTCTTAACAAAGGCAGTCTCGCATGCGCAGAGGGCAGCTCTGCTATATGCACCTCTTTCGGACTATCTGTTTCCTTCTAAGTTAGTGAAGGACGTAGCTCACTCTTTAACTGAGAAGGCGACACAGGATCTTCTGACGCAATCAGCTAGGAAGAAGAAACCTGCTTTAGTGTCGGACAAGAAAGAACCTAGCACTTCTAGGCAGCCCTTTCGAGGTGGTCCGATCTCCAGACCTCCCGCAAGAAGGAAGGCTCCAGAGAGAAGAGGTGGAGGTCCGCCTTTCGTCCCTTTAAAAAGGGCAAATGAAACATTTCTCCTCCAAACACCAGTAGGTGCCAGGCTCCTGGAATTCGTGGAAGCCTGGACACGGATAGACGCAGACGCGTCTTCACTAAGATCATAAGGAAGGGATATCGTATCCCTTCTGAATACTCCGCCCCTAACGTCAATACCAAGGGAACTATCAGCAAGTACAAGGATCCTGTGCTGAGGGATACTCTTCGATCGATGGTGGAACAAATGTGGGACAAGAGTGCAGTAGAAACTAGTACTGGATCAAAACTCCCCGGGGTTTTACAATCGCCTTTTTCTAGTGGCGAAAGCCTCGGAGGATGGAGACCAGTATAGACGTTCAGCGCTCTGAACAAATTTGTTCAGAAGGAGAAGTTCTCCATGGAGACTTCTGCTTCGGTCCTAGCGTCATTACGACAAGGAGTTGGATGGTGTCTCTAGATCTCCAAGACGCCTACTTTCACGTCCCCGTCCCGATCCACCCTTCATCGAAGAAGTACCTCCGTTTCATGACGGGGGAAGGATCTTTCAGTTCAGAGCCTTGTGTTTCGGCCTGTCCCACAGCTCCTCAGGTCTTCACAAGCCTGATGAGGAATGTGGCGAGATTTCTTCATCTCAAAGGGGTGAATGTCTCGATGTACCTAGACGACTGGCTCATCAGGGCCAGATCGGAGAGACAGTGTTTGGAGGACCTAAAGTTAACTCTGGATTTGACCAAGGCGTTGGGATTGCTTGTGAACCTCGAGAAGTCTCAGATGACCCCCAGACAAGACCTAGTCTATCTGGGGATTCGGATGGATTCTCGGGGTTTTTCGAGTTTTCCTTCGCAAGAGAGAACCGCAAAAGGTTTGAGGATAATCTCTCTCTTCTTAGAGAAGCAGCAAACGTCAGCGAGGGAATGGTTGAGCCTTCTGGGGACTCTTTCCTCTCTGGAACAATTCTTCCCTCTCGGAAGACTTCATATCCGTCCACTTCAATTCTTCCTCAAGAAGTCTTGGAGCTGGAAAAACGGACAACTGTCGGACGTTTTTCCCATTCCAGTGGAGGTAAAGGCACACTACAGTGGTGGTTGCTGCCTCGGAAGAGAACAAAGGGATCTCTCTAAGATCACAGAACCCAGACCTAGTGTTGTTCTCCGACGCGTCGGAGACGGGTTGGGGAGCGACATTAGGCTCGGAGGAAGTGTCAGGCACCTGGGAACCAGCACAGGTGTCCTGGCACATAAATTGCAAAGAGCTCTTCGCCGTACACCTGGCTTTGAAGAGCCTAGAACCTCTGGTGAGAGACAAGGTAGTACAAGTAAACGTGGACAACACCACCGCACTTGCCTACATTCGGAAACAGGGAGGGACACACTCCTCGTTCCTTTACGAACTCACGAGGGACCTATTACTTTGGATGTCCTCACAGGAACATCTCCCTGCTGACAAGGTTCGTACAGGGAGTAAGGAATGTGAGGGCGGGACAGGCTCAGCAGGAGGAACAGGTCCTTCATACAGAATGGACTCTGCACGAGGAAGTGTGTCGCGATCTCTGGTCTCTGTGGGGAACTCCTCATGTGGATCTATTCGCTACATACATTTCAAAAAGGCTCCCAGTGTTTTGCTCGGTCGTGGAAGACCCAAGAGCAATTATGGTAGACGCCTTCCTGCTAAACTGGTCTCGAGTGGACGTGTACGCTTTTCCCTATTCAAAATCCTGGGGTTAGTATTGAAAAGTTTGTGGCGTCAAAAGAGACGAGGATGACTTTAATAGCCCCCTTTTGGCCGCCCAGGAATGGTTCACGGAGGTGGTAGAGTGGATCGTAGACTTTCCAAGATCCCTACCAGGAAGGACGGATCTTCTCAAACACCACTTCAAGAGTACCATCAAAACCTCCCCGCTCTCGCTCTGACTGCCTTTCGACTATCGAAAGACTTGTCAGAGCGAGAGGCTTTTCTCGCGAAGTGGCAAGCGCGATCGCGAGAGCTCGCAGAACCTCCACTTCGAAAGTATACCAGTCGAAGTGGGTAGGTCTTCAGAAGGTGGTGTAGAGCCAAGAAGTTGTCCTCCTCCTCTACCTCTATAGCGGAAATTGCTGATTCTTGCTATTCCTGAGAGTAAAATCGCATCTAGCCGTATCCACAATAAAGGGATACAGGAGTATGCTCTCGGCTGTTTATTCAGGAACAGAGGTTAGATCTGGCAAATAACAAGATCTCCACGATCTCATAAGATCTTTTGAGACGTCAAAGTCTAAGGAACCAGTACCTCCGAACTGGAACTTGGACGTAGTCCTCAAATATCTGTCTTCGGATAGATTCGAGCCTCCGCATCAGGCATCATTAGAGACGTAACTAGAAAATGCCTATTTCGTTTTATCGTTAGCGACGGCAAAAAGAATTAGTGAGTTACAAGCTCTGCAGGATAAAGTAGGATTCAAGGGAGACTCGGCGATTTGCTCGTTTAAGACTCTGTTTTTAGCGAAAAACGAGAATCCCACGAATCCCTGGCCTAGGTCATTCGAAATCAAAGGAAATGTCTAGTCTCGTAGGCAGAGAAGCAGAGAGGTCTCTATGCCCTGTTAGAGCTCTGAAGTTCTATCTTCAGAGGAAGCGTCAGTTGGAGGCTCTAGACAAGGTCTTTGGTGCGCGGTAAAAGACCCCACAAGACTGAGTCAAAGAACGCTCTAGCGTTGTTGTAAGAAACGTCATTACGGACGCTCACAAGGTCTGTCCGGACGAACAATTACAACTTCTGAGGGTAAAGCTCATGAAGTACGAGCGGTTGCGACGTCTCTCTCGTTTTATAAGAATATGTCGCTTAAAAAACATATTAGATACGACATATTGGAGATGCAACTCGGTATTTGCATCTCATTACTTGAAAGACGTGCGTGTGACGTATGAGAAGTGCTTTTCTCTAGGTCCTATCGTATCGGCAGATACGATTCTGGGTACGGGAGCCGACACCAATCCTTAAAATGTATATACTGTTCTTCTGTTTGGATATGGTCGAGAATCTCTTCGAACAATGGAGGATTCAGGCTCGCACGGGCGGCTGTCTATGTTGTTCATAAGAGAATTCTCGTCATATCCAATTAGTTGAGTATAATTTTTTTTTGAAAAATTATGTATGTGTGCGTAGTGGTTTTTGAGTTACGGTTGTTGTGACGAGTTCGGGATAACTCGTAACAATCCTTAGTTCTAACACATGGTTAGGATCAGGTGGTCGGGATTGGTTGTGTGCTCCTTCATAAGGTGTATTGTCATATAAGTTGGATCAGCACCCATTGACAAAGTCCTTTTAGGCTCTGCTGAGTAAGTGGGTAAGACCCCATCGGCAGACCCCACAAGAACTCTTGGCCATAGATCACATATCTCGCTAAAGTTTCTTGAGGTGATGCAGACTACTGGGCAAACACCCACCAAGTCTACCACCTATCAGGTAGGAACCAAGGTTTTATTTATACCTACAACATATGTTGTTTACCTGTCTATTCCATATAGTAGCTGTCTCTTACCCTCCACCGAAGGGTGCCAATCAGCTATGTATATATCTGACAGGTAAGTTGATTGTATGAAAATGATATTGTTATGTTACAAATAAAGTTTCATACATACTTACCTGGCAGATATATACAATTAAAGGCCCACCCAGCCATCCCCGCAGGAGACAGGTGGAAGAGAGAAAATATGATAGAAAACGGGGATGGTTCCTAGTCCTGCCACCCAGGGCAGGCCGGTAGATCACCTGACCTACCTGTAGCGAGTGGCGCGAATTTGAATTTCTGTCGGGGACGACGGAGTCTTAGCTATGTATATATCTGCCAGGTAAGTATGTATGAAACTTTATTGTAACATAACAATATCAATTTTTATTCTAGATGAAATTGCGCACATTTTCATATATAAAACTCTATGAAATGCCTAATATGAAACGGAGCAAATATTCCGAGAAGGGACTTACGCATTTCGGAGATTTGTGGTGGAGAATCCGCGCGCGAGGGAAGGAAAAAGTTTTTTTAAAAAAATTCACCAAAAATTTAAATATTGTGCTAGAGACTTCAAATTTGTTTCACGATGAAGATAAATGACTGAATATTACTAGACTGTAAGAGTTTTATCTTACAATTGCGTTTTTCGACCATTTCGGTAGAGTGAAATTTGACCGAATGTGGTTTTTTTTCTATTTATCGTGATTTATATGCAAATGTTTCAAATATGAGAAAAGCTACAACCTTCAACTATTTTTGGTTGTATTATACATGAAATTGCGCACATTTTCATATATAAAACTTTATGTAATGGCTAATTTAAAATGGTGCAAACATTACCACAATCGCACGTATGTTTTTTATTTTTCGGAAGAGTTAACGCGCGGACGTGAAGAAAATGTTTTTTTTTCATAAATTCACCATAAATCGAAATATTGTGCTAGAGACTTCCAATATGTTGCAAAATGAAGGTAAATGCTTGAATATTACTAGAATATAAGCGATTTAGCTTACAATTGCGTTTTTCGACCATTTCGGTAGAGTCAAAGTTGACCAAAGGTTGAAAATTTGTCACTTATCATTTTTTATATGAAAATATTTCAAAATTGATAAAAGCAACAACCATGGGTTGTTTTTAGTTGTGTTGTGCATGATATTGCGCACATTTTCATATATAAAACTTTATGTGACGGCTAATTTAAAATGGCGCAAACATTACCACAATCACATGTATGATTTTTTTTGGAAGAGTTACCGTGAGGACGTAAGGAAAAGGTTTTTTCATAAATTCACCATAAATCGAAATATAGTGCTAGAGACTTCCAATTAGTTGCAAAATTAAGGTAAATGATTGAATATTACTAAAATATAAGAGTTTTAGCTTACAATTCGTTTTTCGACCATTTCGGTAGAGTCAAAGTTGACCGAAGGTTGAAATTTTGTCACTTATCGTTATTTATATGAAAATATCTCAAAACTGATAAAAGCTACAATCATGAGTATTTTTTTGTTGTATTCTACATAAAAATGCACACATTTTCATATATAATACTACATATAACGGCTAATTTAAAATGGTAAAAAAATTATGTCAAAGTGACGAAATAATTTTTGAGATGTGTCACAGATACTTTTAGTGCTGGCAAGAAAGAAATTCGCGCTTGCGCTCGCTGCGTAACGATTGTTAACAAAAAACAACACCTTGATCCGTGAACTCCCGCATCCCCAAGGCGCGTGATTCAAGAGTTTTCGGCTGGTAGGCCTAAAGTTATTTTTCCGCGAATTTTTAAAAAACTTTTGTATGTCGACGTAAAAATACGTCCAGTCGGCACCCGAGAGACAAAAAATGTCGACGTAAAATACGTCCAGTCGGCGTTTAAGGGTTAATATACTGTGCTAAACTATAAAGAATTTTTATCATAGTATGCATTTTTTAAAAGCGTCGTTAACTCGGAGCGTCGGAAGACGCCTCTCTCTCTCTCTCTCTCTCTCTCTCTCTCTCTCTCTCTCTCTCTCTCTCTCTCTCTCTCTCTCATGAAATTACTGGATAATGTCTCTCGTTAACTCGGAGCGTCAGGAGACGCCTCTCTCTCTCTCTCTCTCTCTCTCTCTCTCTCTCTCTCTCTCTCTCTCTCTCTCTCTCTCTCGTCTCTCTCTCTGATCAAATTACTGGATAATGTCTCTCTTTGGATACTTGGAATTTGCTTTGTAATCTAACCAGAAACTTAATTTTGTTATTATTACTGGAAACAAGCAATTATTTTTTTCATTATTTGCGCTTTGGACTGTTATAAACTTTGCGCATCCAAGCTAGTATTCATTCGCTCGGAAACTAGTTCCGCATATGAGGCGTCACTAAAAAACATAGAATATAAGAGTTTTAGTTTACAATTGTGTTTTTCGATCATTTCAGTAGTCAAGCTGACCGAAGGTTGAAATTTTGACACATCGTTATTTATATGAAAATATTTCAAAACTGATAAAAGCTACAACCATGGGTTGGTTTTGGTTGTATTGTGCATGAAATTGCGCACATTTCCATATATAAAACTTTATATAATGGCAAATTTAAAATGGTGCAAACATTTCGACAATCTCCCGAAAAAATTTATCGGAAGAGTTACCGCGCGGACGTAAGGAAAAAGTTTTTTTTTCATAAATTCACCATAAATCGAAATATTGTGCTAGAGACGTCCAATTTGTTGCAAAATGAAGGTAAATGATTGAATATTACTAGAATATAAGAGTTTTAGCTTACAATTGACAATTGCGTTTTTCGACCATTTCGGTAGAGTCAAAGTTGACCGAAGGTTGAAATTTTGTCACTTATTGTTATTTATATGAAAATATTTCAAAACTGATAAAAGCTATAATCATGAGTATTTTTTTGTTGTATTCTACATGAAATTGCGCATATTTTCATATATAATACTCCATGGAACGGCTAATTTAAAACAGTGCAAAAATTATGTCAAAGGGACGAAATAATATCTGAGATGTGTCACTGATACTTTTTAGTTTGATAAGAGAGAAATTCGCACTTGCGCGCCTGCGTAACGATTGTAAACAAAACAACGCCTTGATCTGTGAGCTCCCAGCATCCCCCAAGGCGCGTGATTCAAAAGTTTTTGCCTGGTAGGCCTAGGCCTTTAAGTATTTTTCCACAAATTTAAAAAAAAACCTTTTTTATGTCGACGCTAAATACATCCAATCGGCACCCGGGAGACAATTTATCTCGACGTTTAACATGTCCAATCGGCTTAAGAGGGTTAACCAGTAACTATACTTTTGACAAAAAATTTATCCGAGTTGTGGGATTTATTCATTAGGAGCGAAGCCATTGTCACCAGTCAGTTTCTTTTGTAAGCTCCTTTGAGGAAACAGCGGTTATGCCATAAAAAGAAAAGCGTTTTGACATAGGAAAAACCAGTTTTTGGTAGCTGCTATGAGTCCTCCCCATTAGGCTGAACATTTATGTTGGACAGAACTGGCATATAATGAAGAAGATAACTAGCATGCTCACTGTTGTCAATCTGTGAGTAGAATGGAGAAAAATTTGAGGTAGTCGTTGTAGGACAGGAGAAAGAGCCTGCTTTTCCCGACTGGTTAAGACCAACTATAAGCGAATTCTTTGCGATTGGTTGATCCGTTACATGAATCCCTGGGGGGACCATGTGTTAAGTCAAAACCTATTTTTTGCGCTGCTCCCTAGCCAGTTACCAAATCAATATTTCCACTTATTTAAAGGAACCCTATTGGAGGTTTTAAATATTTGTAAGATCCAAGCCAATAATACAATGGAATTTCCAGGGATATTAAGCCCGCTATAACAAGTGAAAGCTCTATTGTATTAAAATTTCCTAGTGTATTTGTTTTTGCAAGATGTCAATGCTAGACAGTCACTGCACAGCATCCAAGAGGAAGTAAGTCCCATAGTTACATTTCAAGTTATGGTTCATTTCCCCATACAGCTACTCTACTTTGCTGGTTGTAGCATTTCAAATACATGTAAAAAGAAAGTGCACTCATGTGTTCCGTTTATTTTCATTTAGACTGTCACAATAATTTAGAGGATTTGATTGCTCTTATTCAGCATCTTTCTTAGTCATATCTTCTCATGAGCGACTTCAGTAGCATCTTGTCAGGGTTATAACTCCTGGTAATTTTGGTACCAGGCTGTTCTCAACTCAATCCCATATTAGTGTGATTCCCTCATATTACTATTTTTTCATTGGGTTAGGTACAAAAATAGTTCTCTCATATCATATATGTTATGTGCTCTTCTCCCTGAATTCCGATCAGGTATGTCTTCATCTATCCCCCTTTTCAGCAATTTTTTTCTTTTACCTTCCTACAGGACCTTGTTTTGTTTCCATACCAACTGCTATCTGAATGTTTCTCATCCCTTCTCACAACACATCTCTCTTATAACTTTATTATATATGTATTATGATGTACAATCGACAAGAAAACTGATGATACAGTTTTCCGAAATCTTTGGACACCTAGTGCTTAATAATGCCATACTTGGCAACTCTAGAAAAGGGGCGGAGCTTCTAAGTCCTCATGTTTGTTGCTTTCTAGATTTCCAGAAACTTTAAATGATAAAGATTCTGTAAAAGTCATATTATCATTTATAGCTTGACGCAGCAACACCGGTTATATTATTCGTCAAAGTTGGTTATGGTAACGTCAGTTCAGAGTAGAATATGGATCATCCTTCTTTAAAACCTACTGTGAAACCTTTTTCATAAGGGATATCATGACACTAAAATGACATAAAATTCATGGGTAATTGGAAACAGGATCTTGAATAATGAGAAAAAAGTGGTAAAATTTGGGCAATAACCAGTAGAAACCGTGAGGGGCAATACAGGAATGCATGCAGTATTATGTGTGAGAGAGAGAGAGAGAGAGAGAGGATGATAACGAGAGTAAAGACTGAGGACGAGGAGATCGAGACGAGAGAGAGAGAGAGAGAGAGAGAGCTTAGCATAGGCCTATCTAGTATAGAGATACTCTAGTCATTTTATTATTTTGAGACACTGAGTGATAATATGTTTTAAAGTATGTTTTAGAAGCAGATAGAGAAAGAGGAAAATCTGCTTACATGAATGCACAGGTCTATTTATAGCTACTTAATTCATATATTGACTTTGAGAGATTGAGTGATAATATATTTTTTAAGTATGTTCTAGAAGTGGAAAGAGAGAGAGAGAGAGAGAGCGCAGTGAGTCGGTGCACAGATTCCTGGGAAACAGAGTGATATGGTTGCCAAGATCGCTCTTCTTTATACCAGATAACATTTGAAGGGGCCTTAGTATTCAAGTTATTCTCTAAGAAATTCATACCCTAATCTTAATTTCATCCGACAGTTGCTGTGCCATTCAAGGACTATAAAAAGAAGTGGAAAATTTCAACCATATGCTACAGTCACTCTTGCTTTCTTCATAATAGTCTCTACTTTTGAATATCGATTTTCATCCACAAATCATTCACGAAAAACGCTGCGTAAAGTAAAAATATTTATTGCTACAAATAACTCGATAATTATTGCAGAAGCAATAAAAGTTTTAAATCTTGCCAAAAAATGCTGATGTATTAGGATATCTTTCAGTCTTGTGGCCAAGTAATGCAGGCGCGCTAGCTGTGTAGGCTAACTCCGAACTGCTTGTAATGGGAGCTTAGCCAGAAAATCTTCAAGTTGACAGGCTACTTTAACATTGATAAAGATTTCCTTTTAATGACAGTAGCTTTGTAAACAACTACTAGCATTCAATCCATGTCAGCGTCAAAGTTATTAAAGTGTGAAAGCAGTTACATAATTCAGTATCCAGTGAGTTGTGCTCTCCTGCCAAAGTTCTTAGGTGCCTCCTCCCATCATAGAAAACACTCTTGTGGATTTACTAGTTATAACATTGACTGCCATTGACACTAGCTAACTTTAAATGCTTAGGAATTCAAGCATAAATTTATAGAAATTAAAATAATGTCCATTACCGCTTATGGTAATGCAGAATAATCCTGTTCAGTGAGAAAATCGAGTAAATATTGTCGTCATGATACGGAGTAACACAACCAGTTATCATCCACTCTATCTTCTAGATCTGTATGAACAAATTCATCTTGGAAAATCCAATTATTTTGGACATATATCGTGTTTTGAGGTATCTGAACGTTTTTGTTTTGTAGTTTCAACTTATATGATATAATTTGCATTGTATTTTCATATTCTAGGGTAAATTTAGCAAGATTGTCTTCAGTAAAAAACAAATGGGAAATTCAATGAATCAAAGCTAATGAAAACTACACCCTCAGTTTTCTTGCTGATTATACCTACCATACTACTCTCACCCTGACTGTTAACATTTTATACATAATTGCACCCTTTCAAAATTTCTATTTTCTTTGTCAGTGCCCTGTTCTTTTGCAGTGTAGAGTTGGACAGACCTTCTGTAAGAATCATGCATTTGCTTTTTTCATTCTTACAGCAACTGCTTCTTTTTCTTACTGCCATAGCAACTCGAGCTTCACACAATAGTATGTATTCAGGGTAACAGTAATCTATGACAGCATGGTCTCCTCATACCTCTCTGTGATTTGCTCACTTAACACACTACTGGTCCAGTCATCTTTGTGACACCATCAGTTACATTTGGTATGCAGTGTTGCGTTCTCCGCCACACCCTTTCATAAGTCATGTGGCCACTTTGTTGCCGTGTGTTTTCCTTATGGAGTGATTTATTTTATGGAGTGAATTTTAGTCCTTTTGTCTTCATCCCCCTCATGTGCCCATTAAACATTCCCATAACTTGCAGTAGTTTTCAATGGTCTACTGTCTTCCGTACAGTACTAGGATGTTTAGTTTATTGTAATTGAGAAGGTTTGCATTGTTTTAAGAACGAACTGTAATGTTATACCGACAGATGGAGTTGTTGTCATCATCATCGTCATACTAGTTGTTATCGTAAGATTTTGATCTCATAGTTTTTGTGTACTGTGCCTGGTACTTACTTGATTCGTCTTTAAATGGCAAATGGCTAATTTTTATATGGTAAACGGGATGATATTGTGTTAAAAAGCAAATTTATAATTTCTGGTGAAGTTTTCACAGATTACTTGAAATTCAGTGCATTATTACTACTTTTCGTATTTTTTTTATAATATGCTGTTATGATTGCTCTTTTTGAAACAATGGCTGATATATTGTATTTAAATGGTAGGACTTTTTTTTTTTTATAATATTCCCTCCAGAGTGATCAAAGTTTAGTCTTATTTCAATCTGAATGCAAGTATCCTGAAATGGTTCAGTATAATAGGTTAAGGTAGACTTTTTTTACACTTACATTTTTGTAACGTTTATTAACTTTACTAATTTGATGTTTGACATAATATAAAGCTCTCAGCTACTGTGTTTGAATTGCTGTTGTAAGCATTCATTTACCAAGTGTTACTAGTATTAACTATAATAAAATATTCTTGTGTCTTTTAACATGACAAAAGGCTTGAATGAGCATGGTAATGGTGTGTGACAGAATTTATTCATTGAATGGCCCTAATTGCAGGAGAAGAATAAGAGCAGTATGATGCAGTTCTCTGTTGATGATCTTCAAAAGAAACTGTCTCAAACCTTTAGTGACTTGGCCGAATCACAGGACAAAGTGTCCCAGCTTGAAGCAACTTTGCATGGTCTTGAAATTGACAAACAAAAGGTAGAAAATTCTTTAGAAATGATCTGCTTACATCAGAGCTTTTGGGATAATTGTAGTAGTGTAAAAATATCTTTCAAACCAGCTGTAGGTATTCCCCCTCCCCTCTTGTACTATAGAGAATATTTATCCTCTTTTATAATTTTATAACTTTTCAAAAATATACGATTTGTATATGTGTGATTATGCTTTTCTTCTTGTACTTTCATGCGTGTTCATATTTGTTTCAATTAATTCCTAAGTTTCTTAGTACTTCATTTTAAATGCTCTACAACCTTAACTATTTCTTTCATAAGTAGCCACATTTCTTTCCATTTTGTGGAACTAGCTTCATTTAATGTAGAATATGAACCCTGAATTACTTTTTAGATAAACCCTTGCATAATTAGCTAATCATGTTTGCATCCCGTTACTGCATAACTCGTTTTAATGGAAATATTTACAGTAAATAGCTTATCTGCTTTTCTGTCCTTATTGCATATTCAAAAGGCTTAGATGATTGGTAAAAGTAATATGGGGTATTTTATTAATCTATGTATGGAAGAAAGATTTAATGAGAAATAATCTATATATATATATATATACATACATATATATATATATATATATATATATATATATATATATATATATATATATCTATATATGTATATGTATGTATGTATGTACATGTATATATATATATATATATATATATATATATATGATATATATATATATATATATATATATATATATATATATATATATATAATATATATATATATGTATATGTATGTATGTTAGTATGTACATGTGTATATATATAATATATATATATATATATTATACTATATATATATATATATATATATATATTATGTATATATATATATATATATATATATATATATATATATATATATATATATATATATATATATATATATATATATATATTAATAGTAATGATAATAATAAACAGGGCAGCAAGAAGACTGGAGACCTTTCTTCTTTTTATTCTCACCTATGTTTTGGGAATCCTTTCCCATCTTCAGGGCTACAAATAGAATCAATTTTTACAATATTAAAAAGTATGCTAAAATAAGCTAATAATTATAAGAAATATAGTTTAGTCATTAAGCTAAAAGAAAAACTACAAAGCTACTTTAAGCTAATAGTAAATTAAAACACTGCATAACTCGATGAAAAAGCAGATCAAATACCAAAAAAAATAAATAAATAAATAAATAAGTATAGAAAAAAGTAAACAAGGAAAGCATTTTGCCAGACTTACTGTTAAGAGGTATTGTTGTTAGCTGAAGGAGAACAGCCTAGTCAAAAGGTGATGTTAGAGGAATAAAAAGGGAGAGAGAATGTGAGTAATAGGCAGTTAGGCAATATGTAATGGTGTGGAGTTAGTTTGGTTGTTTAAGGAAAAAGACATTTTCTTGATGTAAAAATATTCTAAAAGAAGGAGCGAAAGACAGTCAGTAGTTAAACAGATTATTTTGAAATTATTATACATAATATCAGTTTGACATTTGAATGGTGCTAATATACATAATATCAGTTTGACATTTGAATGGTTCCTTATGGCCAAAAATTCTTTTGATTTTAAAATGCAGCCAGTGTGATAACACACCCCTATGGGAATCGATGCGGACTTTCAGTAAGTGTCGGGTAGAGCCGACGTAATTTCCAAAATTACATTTTGGACAAGTATACTCATATACAACAAAAGAACACATCAACTCCGGAAGGGTGTATTTGAATTTGAAAAGTCTGCCTATTGTTAAATGGTTGTTGGACACAAATTTGAAATTAACATAAAAGTCTGCTTTAATTCCCATAGGGGTGTAAGTTATCACACTGACTGCATTTTAAAATCAAAAGAATTTTCGGCCATAAGGAACCATTCAAATTCATGTAAAACTGACGTTATGTATAACAATTTCAAAATACTCTGTCAAACTGCCTAACTGCCTATTACTCACAGTCGCTCTCTCCTTTATTTTTCTTCCTCTTACATTACCTTTTGATTATGCTGTTCTCCTACAGTTAACAACCAAACCTCTTAACAGTAAGTCTGGCAAAACGCTTTCTTTGTTTATTTTTGTCAATATCTTTTTTTTTTTTTTTTTTGCTTTTTGATCTGTTATTTTATTGAGTTATGCAGTGTTTTAATTTACTTTTAGCTTAAAGTTCCTTTGTAGTTTTTCTTTTTCTTTTAGCTTAATGAGAAACTATATTTCTTATAATTATTAGCTTATTCTAGCATACTTTTTAATATTGTAAAAATTAATTCTATTTGTAGCCCTTGAAGAGGAAAGGTTTCCCGAAATGTAGGTTATATATTATATATA
>NC_087206.1:48684191-48699191 GCF_015104395.2 Macrobrachium nipponense | reverse complement strand
AGGAGTAGTATCCGACACTTCTGCAGGAGGTTTTCGGCGCACCAGGAACATCATGATGGGAAGTTGTTGACGTTGTTTTTTCATCTGAGCAAAGATGCCCTTGTACAACGCCATAACACAGTCAATACGGTTACTGAATTCGATGGCTCTGACCATGTTGTCATCGATTTCTTCCGCCCTTTGTTGCATAGCCCGTGCCATGTTGCAGAGCTCTTGCAGATTTTCCAATGTAAGGCCACGTTGCTCAGGTTCGTCGTCATCGTCGGCTGCCTCTTCTTCCTCACTCGCCGATCTTGTCATTTCGACGAGGTCCTCGTCGGTTAGGGGCTCTGAGTGGCAGTCGATCAGTGAGTTGACGTCTTCTGCCGTCATGTCGGAGAAACCTTCGTTGGCTACCAACTGCGCCAGCCTCACAGCCTTATCAACGGTGGAGTGATGAACTTCGTCTGGCGTAAATCCCTCATAGTCATGAACGATGTCTGGCCACAATTTTCTCCAACTTGCATTCAGTGTTTGCCGTTTCATCTCCTTAAGAGCATTCTGAATGTTGGCCAGGCACGTCGCAATGTTGTACTCCCGCCAATATTTCTTGAGGCTGAAGTCATTGTCGCCTTCGTCGATGGAGGAGATGAGGCCCTCCATCGTGGACCTCGTGTAGAGGGCCTTGAAGGCCCGAATGACCCCCTTATCCATTGGTTGGATGAGGGAAGTGGTGTTGGGCGGCAGGAACTCCACTTGAACCCCGTTGTAATGCAGGTCCGTTGCATGTCCTCATGCACAGTCTATCAAGAGGAGGACCTTAAAGGGCAGCCCATTTTCCGCGAGGTATAACTTCACCTGCGGGATAAAGCAGTTCACGAACCAGTCGAGTGTGAGGGCTTTAGTTATCCATGCCTTCTTATTACTCATCCAGTAGACAGGCAGCAAGGCTTTGTTTTTGTTTTTCAAAGCACGAGGATTCAGTGACTTGTAAATTAAGCCGGGCTTGAGCATGAAGCCCGCAGCATTCCCGCACATGAGCAGAGTGACTCTATCTTTGTGGGCCTTGAACCCTGGCTTCTTCACTTCGTCCTTGTAAAGGAACGTCCGGGACGGCATTCTCTTCCAAAAGAGGCCAGTTTCATCCATATTAAACACCTGCTCCAGGATATAGCCGCCCTCTTTAATTAATTTCGGGAACTCGTTCTCGACGTAATGATGAGCTGCCTCTTGGTCTGCCGAGGCGGCCTCCCCATACAACGGAACGCTGCGAAGGCCAAACCTCCTCTTGAATTTCTCGAACCAGCCCTTGCTGGCAACAAAACCACGTTTTTCTCGTGGGGCAGGATCATCTTCATCGTCGTCATCACCATCATCGTCATCTTCGTTCGATCCCCCTTCAGGAACGAGGCTATCATAAAGGGTTTTGGCTTTTGTGTGAATCATGTTGGTATCGAGACTAACCTTCTTTTCCCGACAGTCCGTTATCCACACTGATAATGCATTCTCCATTTGCACAATCTTCAAATTACGAGGAGTCACAACGCGCTTAGTGTCCTTGGAGAACGTTATTGAGGCAGTTTTACGGATTTTTAATTAGTCTTTTTTTATGTAGCGAACCATTGACTCATTCAGTCCGTACGTACGGGCAACAGACGCATAGCTACTGCTTGCCTTAAGCATGTACAATAACTTCACTTTTTTGTTCACCGTCATCATTTTTCTCTTCTTCTTGGGTTCACCAGAGGATGTAGAGGGTGTAGGATGTTTAGGAGCCATTTTCAAGGGCGTCACCACTATTTTGCACAAAGAAAGCACAAAAATACAGCTAAAACTTTCACGCGGCAAAAGTAGCGACACGAGCGTGAGAGAACAATGAATGCGGTCTTCCTTTGCTGGGCACTCGGCAGGGTGGGATGCTGGATGCTGGCTAACGCGTCTCGGCAGCTCGGCCAATCAGCTTGTGAGATTCAAGAGCCGAGATGGCCAGCGAATCAGAGAGGTGTATTTTGAGTTATGCGCCATTTTCGTGTTGATACATGATGTTCTAATGTACTCTCTCTGCCTTCTGCTACCGCCCGCGCCATTTTTTCTCAATTTTGAATTTTTGATGAATATTTTTGAAAATTCCGCGATGCACTGAGGGCGCGAAACTTGAGGCGCGAAATGAGACTTGAAGGGGTTACTATTTGCAATGGATAACAATGGATCTGGCTATGTTAGGACTCCTACTAGCTCATTTTGTAAATAGAAAATGGTCAGCTGAGGGCAGATTAGAAATTCAAGGTAAAATTGTAAGGGTTGAATTTATTTGGATGTATTTCCACTTATATTTAATCTGCTAATTCAAGGCGCCAGTAAGAGCGCTAATGACCCTCCAAGAGCAACCTAGTACTGGAAACAGTTGCTTGGAGCACTGGGGCACGTGTTCGGGTACACGTGTAGAGATTTGCAGCATAAGGTAAGCCATAGCTCTTACATTGAAGAGGAGGTCCACCTTACAGGAGGTAGGGATGCAGCAGAAGGACCTGCAACATGAGACATCCTATAAACACGTGTGTGATATATGTGCGGTGAGGCCGCCAACACATAGACTTGCTCAAGTCTATGCGTTCTCAGGGCTTCTTCAGATGGCAAGGAATAAATGAATTACTACTCAAAACATTATGGTATTGAGGGGGGAAGGATGTGAACACAACCACAAACTTATGTTATCTCCTTCAGTAAATTCTCTTAGCAATTGCTAATATCAGGAGGTCAGTCAAGCAGCAAGCATTTTTACACCACATTGAAGGTAACCACAGCTCTTAAATTAGAGTATCTTATAGAATAATGGAGCACAGCGGTTGGGGATGTAAGAGAGTAACTATGAACAATCGCACAAGCACAGGTAAAGGAAAATTTCGGGTGAAATATAGAATAAGGTACGATGACTGCCACTACATCCTTACTGTACCTTCTTGCTGGGATTTTGCTTCATAGAAAGCATAGAAGAAGGAAGGAAATTCACTCTAAGGTGAGGGTCCAAGGCTGGTCACGTTGCTGTGTGGGGGCACATAGGCACATGGGCAATGGTGTAGCCCTGCTTGTGCAGAGTTCCAAACTGGGCGAGAGCTGGGTGCTTGTGAGACAGGTTTTCTCTCACCGACCTCTCTTATTAATTTGTCTCTACCCTCAGGCAGTTTCTCTCTCCCTTAGCTCTTGGGTCTTGGGGTCCGACTCCCGGTGTATGTGCAAAGACGGCGAGAGAACAGACAAATGAAGAGAGAATTGCACCTGAGCGAGAGAGAAGGAGATTCTTTTGTGCTTGTTCAACTTCCCAGTTTACGCTATTGAGTTGCAAAATCGGGAAAATCTCTAATATACCTCCCCCATTTAAGAGTCATTTCGACCCTAGATTGGTTTAACTGGCGAAGTACTATATTGCGTGAAATAATTCTCTTTCTCTCTCCTCTGAGGAATTTGGTTCCATAAGACTTAAGCTAATGAAATTTGCTGTGGTACTTTAACACAAACATTTACTCTCATTGACTCGCAACCACTAGTTAAAAGTATTAGTTTGCCATTGGACTTCTTAAAAGATACGTTTTACTAATTGACAGTTATTTAAAGTTCTTTTGGGAAAGTCCCATACGTACAGATGAACACAACAAGATCAAGTGCAATAAACTGAAACTATACTGAAAATTATCTTGCCGAGGCATATTATTCTCAAAGATTAATAAACTGAACATAATTATTTTAATCAAATGACTTAATAACAAATTGTAATATCTAAGTGAGCATATAATTTTATCTAACTAAATTTGTACTTATTCTAACCTTATTCTATAAGGGTTAGTAATATACTTAGTTCTATCGGATATGAAAGTTATGTATTTCAAAGTAAGACAGTTTGTGCAGTTAATTGACTCGGAGGGGGCATTACAAAATGCGTTTTTGCAGGGATGTTAGGAACCCTGCGGTTACGTAATACAAATTGACCAGGTGCCAGACAGGTAGAAAATAAAAGTAAAAATAAAGATAGAACTAAAAGATAGGATGATTGATTTTCGGTCGAGAATAAACAAACATAAATAATAGATGGTGTTGATTGATGGATTACACTGAAATAAATGATGAATGCACAATGAAGCAATTTTTTAATAATATCTCCTTGGTAGGCCAAGTTAAATATATTTTCTGGTTTGCTATAAGTGTTCTCATATCACTTAGTGTAGGAAGTCCGGGGATTTCTTAAAGGGCATCGTTAGAAGCTCGTAGATGCCATCATAGTAGTTTTCAGTGATGCATTAAATGCCAGATCTGCTGGCGATTGGGCTCTGCCAAAGTGGAGCATACAATAGAAAAAGGTGCCTGAGAGGCAACATAGGGAAATTACAAAGAAAAGGGTATGTAAAGTACAAAAGAGGAACAGTCACAAAAGAGGGAAAAGAAAGAAGTTGAAGTAGCAGAATTGGGCACTCTCCTCTGGATGGAGAAGGGCCAGAATTCTCTAAATGAATATGGCACTGTGCCAGGGCACTAGTGCAGAGAGAACCTATGGGCTCCTCCAAGGTTGCTGGAATCCTCGGCATCCTCTACCTCTCTTCTTTCGACCCCTCCGAGGTCAGTTTGACGACGCCATAAGGGGGCTTGAAAGACAAGTCCATGGAAGATGCTGTAATGGCATCGGTTCCAACTGCTGTGACAGTTGGAACAACGGCATTCGCCCCCGTGCATGATGATGCTTGACTCGGTCCCGACGTTCTTCAGCCAACCGAGGATAGCTGTTGAAGGGGAAGAGGAGGTGATTACGGGCTCCTGATTTGGGATGACTGACTCTGGGGCGGTTTGCGAGGCTGCGCCGTTGGTGGAGCTTCGGCTGCTTCTGGTGTCGCTAGCAGAGTTGAGCCAGCTGTGGCGGAGCAATAGCCTGGATGGGGAGCCTTATGAGGAAGACTCAAATCTTGCTTTGGCACTGGCACTGAGGCCATTCCTGGGGAGTAAGGGGATTCAAACTTAACTCAGTGCACATAAGGGGCGGAGCAGGGCACTGCCTGATGCCTTCAAGTGGTTCTGGCTGTGCAGGGACAGGTCTCTGAGGATTGCATAATTGGTCTGGAGTGAGGTAAGGGTAGGAGCCCTGAGACTGCTCATAGATAGGAGGCTTAATGTCTGACCTAACAAAACGTTTTACTCACTGGGAATGTACGTATGTAGCCACCGCCAGAGTACATATTTTCAAACGGTGAGGTCATGTGGTCCTCAACTGGATGGTAGGCGGGAACATTTTAGTATGATTGAGGCTTTAAATAGCAATGAAGTTATGCCTCTCAATCCTTACTCCTGGGGGTACTTTATCTTCCCTAATTATTGACAGCTGTGCACCAGAGTCATCGAATGCTCGGACCTGGTGGGCAGGATAGCGACCTCTTTGAGTCGCAACAGATCCCCCCTGGGGGGCCAAGAGTTGACGGGTCCATCACTGCCATGGCAATGGCGGTGGTGGTGGTCCTTTTGGGCCAATGAACCCATGAAGAGGTGTACCCATGCACTTTGCATGAGTCATCAAAGCTCCTGCTATAATCAGGCTTTGGCCGGTTGTTCCACTGCCAATAGCCATTATTCTTTTTATTTTGGTGCTGTCCACTCTGGTGGTGTGGAGAGGGAGTCGACTGCGGAGGATCTGGTTTAAAGTGGCACTGCTCTGAGGAGTACCCAGACTTATTACAATCCCCGCACATGGCCTTACGTAGCTGATTATTTTGGTGCTGCGAAATCTGAGAGTTGGCAAGAGGGGTAACAGCAGGATTAATTTTCTTATTTAGCTAACTCTGTAGTGGGTGGTGGGTGCCCCAGCCATCCGCCCACTTACAGCAATCCACGATTGTCCTTGGAGTCTTGTCCACCAAGTAAGTGGCCAGTTCAGATGAGGCATATGGTAAGAAATCCTCCAACTGGAAAAGTGAGGATCTCGTCTGCAGAAACAGCGTTGGATGCCCGTGTCCACCTCTGGAGGGCGGGTGTCTTCTTCGTCACCCATTCCTACCATGTGTGCCCAGACTCCTCCGGCATGCTCCATTTTTGTTTCACCTGCCGGGGGTGATTTCGAAGGCTTTTACGATGGTCTCCCATACGCAAGTGAGTGGGGAGGGCTGGCTTGGAAGGCAATGGGCCCCTTTACTTAGAGATGTTTTCCCAAGATGAGGGCTACTTTGGCGGGAGGAGGCTGGAAGTTCTCCAGAACCTTTTCTACGTGGTCGAGCCAGGCCTCGGGACTCGGAGTCGGATGAGGGTTCCCATGCTACTGAGGGGGGAGTGTGATGACCAAGATGTAGAGGGCTGTATGCCAGCATTGATAAAAGCCAATTGGTGAGCCCTTTCTGCTGCTTCCTTTCTCTCTTGGAATTCTCTTTCTTTCTCCCTTGCTATTCTTTCTTTGTCATTTTCTTCTTTTTCTTTCTCCTTTTCTGACCTTTCTTTCACCCTTTCTTCTCTTTCTTTCTCCCTCTCCGCTCTTGCGGTTGCTTCTCTTTTCTCATGGAAATCCCTCTTTTTCTCCCTCTCCACTCTTGCTTTTCCCCTCTCCTCAGCTACCCAGGCAGTTAAGTTTGCCCTTTTAGTCCTGCGGCTTTTCCTGCTTCAGTAAATGCTTTGATCTCTTCTAATACAGGGTTGTTCGCCATTTTGGAGCAATGGGTTTGTAGTGCATAGGTAGGAGTTGGTAAGTGAAAATACAGGCACTAAGCCTTGAAATGCAGTTCCTAGGGGACTAGGAATGGGGCCAAGAGTTGTAAGAATGGTAGGCACCATGCCTTTATCGTGCGAGCTCTAGGCTCTGGAATAGCCAGGCACGGCCTGGGAATGGCGTCCCTAAAGGACGGAATAACACCAATTTAATTCAACTAAAGTGAAATGAAATGCCCATTAGGGTGTAAGATCCCTTCTTATAGGGATTACAGTTCTTCTGCACAATGAAAAGCGGAATTACTCGCCACCAGCATGCTGAGAGTCACAAATTACTGTGAGCTGGAGTAGATTCCTGAAATGGGAATTGATAGTCACAAAGGACTTGAAATGGGAAGGAATACTGCACGAGTGTTTCCATGGAACAACAGTCAACAGGACTGAAAATAGAACAGTGACCATACTGTAATGAAATGCACCTACATATGTATTTGTTACAAGGGCAAAAAATATTGGCCTCACAGCCTATCAAAGTTAAAAGTAGTCAATCAGTAATGTAAAACACATATAAGATGCTGCGGATTTTAGAATAACAATCAGTCAAGCAGACTGTAATGGAATGAGCACATAACAATACGCAGACTTATTTGTCCCGTGGGCGGAAAGTTTTGGCGGCACGGACGGGTAAAATATCACGCAGTCGATCAGACTGAAAAATAATAAAGCCAGTCAACAGACGATAATGGGACTTGCAAAGGCAAATGTATTGGTCACGGGGGTCTATAAAATTATAAGCAATCCCTCACCTTGTCGAGATAGGCACAAATGATATGCAAAATCGTCCATCTCAAGATGTAAAAATAATATCCACAGTAATAACCGCCTTATGAATGATAATGTGGTGTTACAAAGACGCAGAGTTATGTAATTCCGTGGTTTTTATACATGGAATGTGTCCCTCAATACATGTTACAATAGCTCGCTCATTAGTCTACCAGTCTTTTGAGTTTGCATGAGGGTAGTATGAATGATATAAGGGAAATGCTTTAACAGCTCCTTACAAAGATTTAACACAATTGACTGTCTACACTATCTCACTTTTCTATTGCCCTATTATCTAGCTCCTCGTCGTGGGAAAGGACCCATAACACGAGCAAACAAAGCTACCTCTAGTAAGGAAACTCTAAGGATTAATTTACAGGGAATGTATTTACACTTCTATTTAATCTGCTAATTCAAGGTGCCAGTAAGGGCGCTAATGACCCTCCAAGGCCTATCTACTACTGGAAAAAGTTGCTTAGAGTACTGGGATACGTGTAGAGATTTACAGCACGAAAGATAAGCCAGAGCTCTAACAAGGAAGAGGAGGTCCACCTCACTGGAGGTAGGGACACATCAGGAGGACCTGCAACATGAGACGTCTTATAAACACGTGTGCGATATACACAGAGGGTTGGATACGTTTGGTGAGGCCGTCAACACTTAGACTTGCTCAAGGTAAATCTTGCATTCTCAGGGCTTCCTCAGATGGCAAGGAATAAATGAATTACTACTCAAAACGTTATGGTATTGAAGGGGGAAGGATGTAAACACAACTACAAGCTTACTTTATCTCTTTCAGTAAATTCTCTTGGCAATTGCTAATACTATCAGGTCAATCAAGCAATAAGCATTTTTATGCCACATTGAAGGGAATCACAGCTCTTAAATCAGAGTAGTGGAACCTCGACATATGAAAGACCCTACTTACGAAAAATCCAAGTTACGTAAGCAAAGACGAAGATTTTTTTTCCTTCTGTATACGAAAATAATTCAGGTTGTGAAAGGGTAAAGTCCGAGATTCTCCTGGACAGCCAAGAACAATTTTAAAACTTGCGCGCCACCAACTGAGTAGACTCGCCACCATCCTCCTGCTCTCCCATTGATTCCTGATGCTAGTCACAGCTGCAAGACCCTACTCTCTTATTGGTCAGCATCTGTCCCGTCATGCCTCTATGTAAAGGCGTTCCTAGACCATTTTTTGCGGCAGCGGTATCGTAAACACTGGAATTCGTTCGTTCACATATATTTTGTTTGTTAACATAAATTCGTGTTAGTGATTTCGCTTTCGTCGTACTGTAGGTTACTTTATCGTGTTGTGTGTGAACTTAATTACCTACGTTATTAACCATGGGTCCCAAGAATGTTGCTGAAGTTCATGGAAAGAAGAGGATGCTTTCTATGGAGAACAAAGATGGAGATAATCGAGAAGTGTTAATGTTTTCTGCCATTTGTTAATGTGTTTCGTAAAGTTTAGTGCTAATGTTTTCTGCCATTTTTTAATGTGTTTCGTAAAGTTAAGTGTTCATGTTTTCTTGCCATTTGTCCTCCTCCTCTGTCGCCACTTTCGGAGATTGCCTCACTCAAAAGATAAGGTTCCACATTTTACTACATATGTACGCACATGTATGTACAGTATTTTTTGTACCATGCACACTAATACACTTTATTTACAGGTACGTACTACAATAAAGGTTATGGTAGGTATTGAATGGTCCAAATTGTTGTAGTATTTCATTGTTTATTGGTCAATTTAGCTTTATTATAAAATTTACTGGGGTGTTTTTGTAGGGCTTGGAACAAATTAGGCAATTTACATGTAAAACGTAGTTCGAGATATGAAAAAATCAGGTTACGAAGGCCTCTTTGGAACGGTTTAATTTTGTATCCGGAGGCACTACTGTATCTTATAAAATAAGGGAGCACAGCTGTGGTGGGATCCAAGAGGGTAACAATGAACAATTGCACAAGCACAGACACAAGAAAATAACAGGGGTGAAGTATAGAATAAGGTACGATGACTGCCACTACATCCTTACTGTACCTTGCTGGGATTTTGCTTCATGGAAAGTGCAGAAAAAGGAAGGGAAGGGAATTCACTCCAAAAGCGTCAGGTGAGGGTCCAAGGCTGGCCACATGGGCAAGGGGCAGCCCCGCAGGTGCAGAGTTCCAAGCTGGGTGAGAGCTGGGCGCTTGTGAGACAGATTTTCACTCGCTGACCTCTTATTAATTCGTCTCTGCCCTCAGGCAGTTTCTCTCACTTAACTCTCGAGTCTTGGGTCCAACTCCCAGTGTATCTGCAAAGACGGTGAGTGGCAGACAAACAAAGAGAGAATTGCGCACGCATGAGAGACGAGATTCTTTTGTGCTTGTTCAACTTCCCATTTTACTCTATTGAGTTGCAAAGTGAGGAAAATCCCTAATATATACGTATATAAATATATATATGTAGGGCTGATGCCTTTCTATCATAAGGCGCCCTGTGAGGTTGTTTAGACCTGCGATAATTTACGCTAAGGTCGGTTTGTTATGACTCTCCATCCTCATTGGAGTGTCTTGGATTTCGATGATAATTTCTAAGTCAGTATCTTCTTTGGGTATGAAGACGGAGATGTTTCAAACTCATGATGATAATTTCTAAGTTCATTAAGTATCTTCTTTCTGATGTGAGGTTCTATTGTTTAAACACAGAGTACAAAAAAATCTGTATTCTCGAAGTCTACATGATGCAGATCAGATAAAATTGGACAGGTCTTCCAATGATGCTGGCTTAATGAATTCAGACATACAATCTGGTTTACAAATCATAAAGTGAGCAGACAATAGCTCGAACATACGAACATACACACAGATGACATAGATTACAAGTCATGTAGGCCGTCTGGGTTATAGATCACTGTGGTTGTCTCAAGCAGGAAGCTGCGACAACAGTTTACAAAACAATAGATTTGATGACCACAGATGACAGCAAACCAGACACTGACTGATACAACACGTCAGATTAGCCTACATTAACTTATCTGGTCCGATCATACTCCTGCAAGCAAACTGGTTAACCTCTTGGGTCACTGGTTTTAATTAATCATAGTTTTATTGTTTTTCAGTATATGGAGTAACAGTCCATCTTAATTATATTTTAACAATCATATTTTTTTTATTCATATATCTATATATATATATATATATATATATATATATATATATATATATATATATATATATATATATACATATATATATATACATATATATATATATATATATATATATATATATATATATATATATATATATATAGATATCATATATATACATATATATCATATAATTATATATATATATATATATATAACATATATATATATATATATATATATATATATATATATTATATATATATATATATATATATATATATATAATATATGCAGTAGTACCCTTGAGATACGAAATAATCCATTTCGAGGCGCCTTTCGTAATCATGAGGTAAATTCATAATAAAGGTAAAGAACCTATAAACAATGAAATACTACAAGAATTTGGACCATTCAATACGTAATTAATAATAAAAATGCAAAACCTGTAAATAAAGTGTATATTAGTGTACAAGAAATATTATTAATGTAACGTAAAATGTGGAAGGTTACCTATCAAGTGAGGGTATCTCCCAAAGTGGCGGCAGAGGAGGAGGAGGAGAAACGGCAGATACGTACACTTAACTTTACGAAACACATAAAAAAATGTCAGAAAAACAAACTAAACTTTACAAAACACATTAACCCTTAAACGCCAAATGGACGTATTTTACGTCGACATTTTTTCTCTCTCGGGTGCCGACTGGACGTATTTTACGTCGACATACAAAAGTTTTTTTAAAAATTTGCAGAAAAATACTTTTAGGCCTACCAGCCGAAAACTCTTGAATCACGCGCCTTGGGGGATGCTGGGAGTTCATGGATCAAGGTATTGTTTTGTTTACAATCGTTACGCAGGCGCGCATGCGCGAATTTCTTTCTTGCCACACTAAAAAGTATCTGTGACACATCTCGGAAATTATTTCGTCACTTTGACATAATTTTTCTACCATTGTAAATTAGCCGTTACATGGAGTATTATATATGAAAATGTGCGCAATTTCATTCACAATACAACAAAAAAATACTCATGATTGTAGCTTTTATCAGTTTTGAAATATTTTCATATAAATAACGATGAGTGCCAAAATTTCAACCTTCGGTCAACTTTGACTATACCGAAATGGTCGAAAAACGCAATTGTAAGCTAAAACTTATATTTTAGTAATATTCAATCATTTAACTTAATTTTGCAACTAATTGGAAGTCTCTAGCACAATATTTCGATTTATGGTGAATTTATGAAAAAAAACTTTTTCTTACGTCCGTGCGGTAACTCTTCCGAAAAAAAATCATACATGTGATTGTGGTAATGTTTGCACCATTTTAAAATTAGCCATTACATAAAGTTTTATATATGGAAATGTGCGCAATATCATGCACAATACAACTAAAAACAACCCATAGTTGTAGATTTTATAAATTTTGAAATATTTTCATATAAAAAATGATAAGTGGCAAATTTTCAACCTTCGGTCAACTTTAACTCTACCGAAATGGTCGAAAAACGCAATTGTAAGCTAAAACGCTTATATTCTAGTAATATTCAATCATTTACCTTCATTTTGCAACAAATTGGAAGTCTCACTAGCCACAATACTTTCGATTTATGGTGAATTTATGAAAAAAATAACATTTTTTTTACGTCCACGCGGTAACTCTTCCGAAAAAATCATACGTGCGATTGTGGTAATGTTTGCACCATTTTAAATTAGCCATTACATAAAGTTTTATGTATGAAAATGTGCAAAAATTCATGTAGAATACAACAAAAAATAATTGAAGGTTGTAGCTTTTCTCATTTTCGAAATATTTGCATATAAATCACGATAAATAGAAAAAAAACCACGTTCGGTCAACTTTGACTACTGAAATGGTCGAAAAACGCAATTGTAAGCTAAAACTCTTACAGTCTAGTAATATTCAGTCATTTATCTTCATCTTGAAACAAATTCGAAGTCTCTAGCACAATATTTAGATTTATGGTGAATTTAAAAAAAAAAACTCCTTCCCTCCGCGCGCGCGGATTCTCCGCCACAAATCTCCGAAATGCGTACGTCCCATTCTCGGAATATTTGCTCCGTTTCATATTAGGCATTTCATAGAGTTTTATATATGAAAATGTGCGCAATTTCATGTAGAATAAAACTAAAAATATTTGAAGGTTGTAGGTTTTCTTATTTCCGAAATAATTGCATATAAAAAATATATATAAAAAAATTCGACATTCGGTCAACTTTAACTCGTCAGATATGGTCAAAAACTGCAATTGTAAGCTAATACTCTTATAGTATAGTAATATTCAATCATTTGTCTTTATTTTGAAAGGAATTGGAAGTCTCTAGGACAATATTTAGATTTATGGTGAATTTTTGAAAAAAAAATTTGTTTACGTCTGCGCGTTATGAATTCATGCATTATTTTGTGATAATATTTTCTCTGTGTTGCTTTTATCATTTTACAATGTGTTATATACCGAAATGATCGCAATTTAGTGTACATTACAACGAAAAAAAAGTAACTTGTTACCTTTAACCGTTTTGCGTTTTGCGCACAGCGCGATTTGAATACAATTATATATGAAATTTTGTTTTTGCGCTATCATATATCGCATTATTTATATATGATAATGATAATTTTTTTCATATCTGATGGTTGCATACTAAACTTCAGCCAATGACAAAAAAAAGGAGCCAAAAATGAACTCTTAATCTTGAAAACTAAGAGCGCTGTGATTTTTTGAAAAAAATATTTTTTCCACTAAGCGCTCACTCCGAAACACCTCTGGCACACGGGAGACAATTTTTTTTTTTACCGCTTCGGCGTTTAAGGGTTAACATAACTGTAACACTTAACTTTACAAAAAACTTAAAATTTATTTTTTCTTTTTTTTATTTTTACATTTCTTTTTACTTTTTTATACTTTACTTGTGTGAAACCAACAGTAAAATATATTGTTTCAAGCCCAGTAGTTTTGATTAAAAGGATTTTTTCTTGATTTTGTCTGCAGTTATGTTTGATGGCATAAATGTATTGGAGTTTTATCCTTGTTGCCGATGCACGATAGCAGTCATTAGCAGCTCGAACAGTTTTGTCAGCTTCAGCTTCAACTTGGTTTAAATTTAACAGCATATTTCCTTGCTGATCTTTGATCTATATGAAATAAAGTTATTACATAAAAGTATATCAGTCCTATTCTACATAATGTTATCCAATTCGGTTGTACTTAGTAAAAAAGCACAGCATTCCCCAAGTCCAGGAACGCAACCCCCTTATTCCAGTCATTTCATATAAGAAAAATATGTTTAAATAACGCGAGCTCTCCAGGAACGTAACCCTAGCGTTAATTGAGAGGTGATTATATATATATATATATATATATATATATATATAGATATATATATATATATATATATATATATTACATAATATGTATATGTATGTATGTATGTATGTGTACCGCAAGTTCCTGCTTTTATGGGGCTTGTCTAGCTACAATGATATCTGAATTTTCATTGCCAATATGTGCTGATCCCAGCATATCAGCACGCCGATAACCGAGGACTGATAAACTGGGATCAGTGTTATTATAGCCGATTTTCAGTTATCACCATTGATGGCATCTGGAATGGAACCGCCACCAATAACTGGGGACTGTTTGCTCCCCCACTTTTACAAAATATTAGGTTCCAGAATCTGCCGCGGAAATGCAAAAATCCCCTCTAAAAATCCTTATAACTGGCTTATAACTGCTAAGTACCTAGTACCCCATCACTAAAATGCTTATAATTGTCTATTCTAACATTTCACTGCTTAATTTGATGGTTCAAACAAAAATATACCTTAAATTATCGTACTAAAACAACTTTATACTTCAAACAAAAATACAGCCCAAACTATCATCCCAAAACATCCTAAGATTTCTTAGATTATAGTAGTACTCTTTTACAACTGTTACTCTTGCATATATATTGCCTTTAACCCTCTTGCACACAGGCCGAACACATAAGGGTGTAAGGTACACGACTTTTCCCCCGGGCCGAAAAGATCACACGCATGGAAAAGTTTTTTCGTAAAATTTGGTACGTCCCAACTATCACGGATATACGGTTGTGGTTAGTGTTATTATGTCGGCAAATTATTGAACTATTTCCTAAATCAATCAGAACATCTTTACGAGGCTTAGAAATGATAAAATCGATGTGATGAACGTGAAATTTCTGAGAAAAATCGCAGATATTTTTTGGAAGTAATCATGAAAAATATAATATTCGGTTTGGAGAGTTCATCTTATACCTAGACTGTGTAGATAGGTTTGATCTTTCACATGGAAGCATTAATTTTGCTATAAATGTGTTTGCTAATGAGTTGTAATTAATTAAAAAATGCTAATTTTCTA
>NC_087206.1:48629191-48679191 GCF_015104395.2 Macrobrachium nipponense | reverse complement strand
ATGTGTAAGCTATTATCATTCTTCTATTCTTTTAAACTTTTTCTGTAGCGAGCGGGGAAGTTATTTTCATGATAGGCATGCGTAGCACTATATCTCATGCTTTTGATAATGTCTAAATAATTTTGTGGTAGGTCACAGTATTTTTCAAACTTATATACAGATGTCGCTATTGATAAAACTGAGGGTTTGTTACAAATGAAGAAAGACAACCCAAAGCCTAATGCATGCACTGCATTATCACTTATTTGTTTGCTTGATAAATTCACCACACAATCACTTCTAGCATTATTGGTCCAATCACTGTCGTTGATAAGGTTGTTTAATTTTCTGTCCAGTTTTCTAATGAAAGTGTCTGTAGTTCTGTGAAGTTTTCCATGTATTTCTTGCCTTAATGCGTGTTTCCAATCAGCGTAAATCAAGTAGTTGAAGTTACGTCAGGCTTTTTCCAGTTCTTTAAATTTCTCCTTTTCCTCCATTTTCACGGCAGCAATGCAACGTTTTAATATCATTGAAGAAAATTCGTTAAAAGGATGTTGATCGTATCTTCTTATGTGGTATGGTAGCAATGATTTGGGTAACACTTGTTCCGCCAGGCATTTTTTCAGGAATCTTTTGAGAGAGAGACAACACCTCCCGAATATCACACTTGTCCCCTTAAAATGGTACCGATATGTCGATGATATCTTAGTAGTCTTACCTGTTGGTATCGATGTAAATGATTTACGGTGTAAATTGAATAATTTAGTGCCATCCATAAAATTCACTGTTGAAATTGAAAATAACAATGTCACCCCTTTCCTAGATGTATTAATACATAGAGAATCTTTCCAATGCAAATTCAGTATTTATAGAAAACCCACAAATAATTTAACATATGTACATTTTTATTCTGGCCACCATCTTAACCCTCTTACGTCGACATTTTTTGTCTCCTGTGTGCCGACTGGACGTATTTTACGTCGACTTACAAAAGTTTTTTTTAAAATTCGCGGAAAAATACTTATAGGCCTACCAGCCTAAAACTTTTGAATCACGCCTTGGGGGATGCTGGGAGTTCACGGATCAAGGTGTTGTTTTGTTTACAATCGTTACGCAGGTGCGCAAGCGCAAATTTCTTTCTTGCCGCACTAAAAAGTATCTGTGACACATCTCGGAAATTATTTCGTCACTTTGACATAATTTTTGTACCATTATAAATTAGCCGTTACATGTAGTATTATATATGAAAATGTGCGCATTTTTATGTAGAATACAACAATAAAATACTCATGATTGTAGCTTTTATCAGTTTTGAGATATTTTCATATGAATAACGATAATTGCCAAAATTTCAACCTTCGATCAACTTTGACACTACCAAAATGGTCGAAAAACGCAATTGTAAGCTAAAACTCTTATATTTTAGTAATATTCAATCATTTACCTTAATTTTGCAACTAATTGAAAGTCTCTAGCACAATATTTCGATTTATGGTGAATTTATGAAAAAACTTTTTCCTTACGTCCGCGAGGTAACTCTTCCGAAAAAAATCATACATGCGATTGTGGTAATGTTTGCACCATTTTAAAATTAGCCGTTATATAAAGTTTTATATATGGAAATGTGCGCAATTTCATTCACAATACAACTAAAAACCAACCCATGGTTGTAGCTTTTATCAGTTTTGAGATATTTTCATATAAATAACGATAATTGCCAAAAATTTCAACCTTCGGTCAACTTTGACTCTACCGAAATGGGCGAAAACCGCAATTGTAAGCTAAAAACGCTTATATTCTAGTAATATTCAAGCATTTACCTTCATTTTGCAACAAATTGGAAGTCTCTAGCACAATATTTCGATTTATGGTGAATTTATGAAAAAAATAACATTTTCTTTATGTCCATGCGGTAACTCTTCCGAAAAAATCATACGTCCGATTGTGGTAATGTTTGCACCATTTTAAATTAGCCGTTACATAAAGTTTTATATATGAAAATGTGCGCAATTTCATGTAGAATACAACAATATTGAAGGTTGTATCTTTTTTCTCATTTTTAAAATATTTGCATATAAATCATGATAAATAGAAAAAAAACCACGTTCGGTCAACTTTGACTTCTACCGAAATGGTCGAAAAAACGCAATTGTAAGCTAAAAACTCTTACTGTCTAGTAATATTCAGTCATTTATCTTCATCTTGAAACAAATTCGAAGTCTATAGCAAAATATTTAGACTTATGGTGAATTTAAAAAAAAAAAACTCCTTCCCTCCGCTCGCGGATTCTCCGCCACAAATCTTCGAAATGAGTATGTCCCATTCTCGGAATATTTGCTCTGTTTCATATAGGCTTTTCATAGAGTTTTATATATGAAAATGTGCGCAATTTCATGTAGAATAAAACGAAAAATATTTGAAAGTTGTAGCTTTTCTTATTTTCGAAATAAATTGCATATAAAAAATATATATATATCAAACGCCACTCGGTTCAACTTTAACTCATCAGATATTGTCGAAACTGCAATTGTAAGCTAATACTCTTACAGTATAGTAAATATTCAATCGTTTGTGTCTTTATTTGAAAGAAATTGGAAGTCTCTAGGACAATATTTAGATTTATGGTGAATTTTTGGAAAAAATATTTGTTTACGTCCGCACGTTACGAATTCATGCATTATTTTGTGATAATATTTTCTCTGTGTTGCTTTTATTGTTTTACAATGTGTTATATACCAAAATGATCGCAATTTAATGTACATTACAACGAAAAAAAAGTAACTTGTTACCTTTAACCGTTTTGCGCACATCCCGATTTGAATAAAATTATATCTGAAATTTCGTTTTTGCACTATCATATATTGCATTATTTATATATGATAATGATAATGTTTTTCATTTCTGATGGTTGCATACTAAACGTCAGCCAATGACAAAAAAAGGAGCCAAAAATGAACTCTTAATCTTGAAAACTAAGTGCGCTGTGATTTTTTGAAAAAAATATTTTTTCCGCTTCCGCGCTCACTCCGAAACACCTCCGGCACATGGGAGACAATTTTTTTTTACCGCTTCGGCGTAAGAGGGTTAATATTAAAATTTCAATTTTTTCTTCTATGTTCCTACGCACTTTGCGTATCACGAGTCCACAATATCTTGACCAAGAAATAGAATACATAAAAGAGATAGGAAAGGATCTCTGCTACCCACCTCATTTAATTGATTTATGTTATCAAAAAGCTCACAAAAAGTTTTATAGTGTTGCTATTAACCCTTAAACGCCGAAGCGGTAAAAAAAAAAATGTCTCCCGTGTGCCGGAGGTGTTTCAGAGTGAGCACGGAAGCGGAAAAAATATTTTTTTCAAAAAATCACAGCGCGCTTAGTTTTCAAGATTAAGAGTTCATTTTTGGCTCCTTTTTTTGTCATTGGCTGAAGTTTAGTATGCAACCATCAGATGAAAAATTATCATTATCATATATAAATAATGCATATATGATAGCGCAAAAACGAAATTTCATATATAATTGTATTCAAATCGCGCTGTGCGCAAAACGGTTAAAGGTAACGAGTTACTTCTTTTTTCGTTGTAATGTACACTAAATTGCGATCATTTTGGTATATAACACATCGTAAAATGATGAAAGCAACACAGAGAAAATATTATTACAAAATAATGCATGAATTCGTAACGCACGGACGTAAACAAATATTTTTTTCACAAATTCACCATAAATCTAAATATTGTCCTAGAGACTTCCAATTTCTTTCAAAATGAAGTCAAATGATTGAATATTACTATACTGTAAGAATATTAGCTTGACAAATGCAGTTTTTCGACCATATCTGACTAGGTAAAGTTGACCGAATGTCGAATTTTTTTATATATATAATATGCAATTATTTCGAAAATAAGAATAGCTACAACATTTAAATATCGTTTTATTCTACATGAAATTGCGCACATTTTCATATATAAAACTCTATGAAATGCCTAATATGAAACGGACCAAATATTCCGAGAATGGAACGTACGCATTTCGGAGATTTGTGGCGGAGAATCCCCCGCGTGCGAGGGAAGGAAAGATTTTTTTAAAAATTCACCATAAATCTAAAATATTGTGCTAGAGACTTCGAATTTGTTTCAAGATGAAGATAAATGACTGAATATTACTAGACTGTAAGAGTTTTAGCTTACAATTGCGTTTTTCGACCATTTCGGTAGAGTCAAAGTTGACCGAACGTGGTTTTTTTTTCTATTTATCGTGATTTATATGCAAAATATTTCAAAAATGAGAAAAGCTACAACCTTCAATTATTTTTTGTTGTATTCTACATGAAATTGCGCACATTTTCATATATAAAACTTTATGTAACGGCTAATTTAAAATGGTGCAAACATTACCACAATCGCACGTATGATTTTTTCGGAAGAGTTACCGCGCGGACGTAAAGAAAATGTTATTTTTTTCATAAATTCACCATAAATCGAAATATTGTGCTATGAGATTCTTCCCCCCAATTTATTGCAAACTGAAGGTAAATGCTTGAATATTTCTAGAATATAAAGCGGTTTAGCTTACAATTGCGTTTTTTTTTCGACCATTTCGGTAGAGTCAAAGTTGACCGAATGGTTGAAAATTTGTCACTTATCATTTTTTATATGAAAAATATTCAAAACAAAATTGATAAAAGCTACAACCATGGGTTGTTTTTTGTTTTTAGTTGTATTGGTGCATGAAATTGCGCACATTTTCATATGTAAAACTTTATGTAATGGCTAATTTAAAATGGTGCAAACATTACCACAATCGCATGTATGATTTTTTTCGGAAGTTACCGCGCGGACGTAAGGAAAAGTTTTTTCATAAATTCACCATAAATCGAAATATTGTGCTAGAGACTTCCAATTAGTTGCAAAATTAAGTTAAATGATTGAATATTACTTAAATATTAGATTTTTAGCTTACAATTGCGTTTTTCGACCATATCGATAGAGTCAAAGTTGACCGAAGGTTGAAATTTTGGCACTTATCGTTATTTATATGAAAATATCTCAAAACTGATAAAAGCTACAATCATGAGTATTTTTTTGTTGTATTCTTCATAAAAATGCGCACATTTTAATATATAATACTCCATGTAACGGCTAATTTAAAATGGTACAAAAATTATGTCAAAGTGACAAAATAATTTCCGAGATGTGTCACAGATACTTTTTAGTGCGGCAAGAAAGAAATTCGCTCTTGCGCGCCTGTGTAACGATTGTAAACAAAACAACACCTTGATCCGTGAACTCCCAGCATCCCCCAAGGCGCGTGATTCAAGAGTTTTCGGCTGGTAGGCCTAAAAGTATTTTTCTGCAAATTTTTAAATAAACTTTTGTATGTCGACGTAAAATACGTCCAGTCGGCGTTTAAGGGTTAATGAAAAAGAAATGCCTAAAAATGTACTAAGCTTACCTTACTTTCGTGGATTTGAAAGCATAAAATCAACATTTAAATCGTTTAATGTTAATGTAGTGTTCTTTTATAACAATACCATTAAAGATATGCTAATTAAGAATAGTCCCGTAAGAAATAATAACATCATTTACAAAATTCCTTGTAAGGATTGCCCATCGTTTTACGTTGGTCAGTCAAGTAAAAATTTATGTGTACGTATTAAGCAGCATATGTATTCAGTTAGAACAGCCCAGACTTCAAATGCACTGTTTTTCCATCTAAGTGAAAAATCTCATTGTATTAATTGGGGTGATACCTCTGTAATTGCTAGATCTAATGATTATGTTTCAAGCAATTTACTGGAATTTGCAATTATACAAATCACTAATAAAAACAACCTAAATCTTAATCTGGGAATGTACCATTTGGACCCATTTGTAAGATGTTTATGAAGGACCTTAAAATAAATGAACTACTAATAAATTAGTCCCACATGTATATAGTTATTATTTCTCTCTCTCTCTCTCTCTCTCTCTCTCTCTCTCTCTCTCTCTCTCTCTCTCTCTCTCTCTCTCTCTGGTTCGATATTCTCTCTCCCTCTTTCTCTTGCTCGATATATATATATACATATATATATTTATATTTTCTTTCGTCTTTTCATTAATAATAATTTTTTGGGAAAATTTGTGTAAATTTCATGATATTAAGTTGTATATGCTTCCTTGTTTTTTCAAAATGTACTGTTTTCTGGAAGAATAACCTGTTTACTGTGTGTGTATCCTCCAAGGTGTGGCTACCCTCAGGCGTTTCCTCGTTTCTGTAGAGTGACATCGACATTAACTCTCAGGGGAGTGCTATAGCTAGACATTGTTGGGAAAATGACCATAGGATGGATTTCAAAAACAGTAGGCTTACATACAAAAGCAACAAAATTAGTCACAGGAGGGTAGTAGAAGGTGCACTTATCAGAGAGATTAAAGTAATTGAAGGAAACAAAGGTTTTACCTCAGAAGATGCCATAAGCCGAGCTTTGATATTAAAAGAAGCTAGCTCAGATTGACCCTGCTGACCTGGAGATTAGGTTTCCTGCCCAACAGACTTTTGGTGACCACACCCTTACCACAAGGGTGAATCCCATTTACCATCAGCTCAGGATATCAGAGTGACAAGATGGGATTGGCAACTCTCAAGAAAACCAGAACAGCCATCACATAAATGACAGCTCAACGAGAAGAAGTTCCAGAAGACTGCTGTGCCTTGACCCAGGCTTACATCCCAAACATCTCTTGAGAATGGGCCACAGACAGGGCCTGAAAGTACTTGAGTGTGGAGTAAAACTAAATGTAAATACTTAGAAGAAGTAAACAAGTTACAAAGTGATTTTGTGGGTTTCTTTTTCAATCTTCAGAAGAAAACTGAAAGAAGTTTTTGTTTGGTTCATCGACCTTATTGCTAATCTTGTAGTGTCAGTTTGGATATTAAGCCTTCTTTTGACTATGTTTTCCTCTGTAAAATCATTTTGCCTTAGCAAAGGGTCGGAACAAGACCGAAAGTACTCGGCTATCTCGCTTTTTCATTTTTTTCCTTCGTGGCAGCAAAACCTTTATATATATATATATATATTATATATATATATATATATATATATATATATATATATATATATATGTATATGTAATGTATATGTATATATCATATGCACAGACACACACACTACACTTATACACACGCACACACACACACGCAAAAATATATATATATATATATATATATATATATATATATATATATATATATATATATATATATAAATATATGTTTGTGTATGTATATATGATATGTATGTATGTATGTATTCGTATGTACTGTGCATGCATATAATATATATAGATATATATATATATGATATATATTATATCTAAATATATATATATTAATATATTATTATATATAAATTGACTAGTAAAAATGCTGGTACAACAGAATTCCATCTAATAAAATGAACGCATAAAAATGCCAAAATATAAAAAATAAGTACTATATTTCTAAGACTGCTGTCTCTCTCTTCAGGTAGGTAATGAATGAGAAAAGTTATAGAAAAGTAGTATCTATTTCTCTTTAATCTTCTTAAGCTTTGGTTGGAGGAAGAGTTTATCTGTGATATTTGAATCCCTGGTACCCTTTGAGATGGTCGTTACCTGTCTTTGTTTAATCAAGGCTGACTCTATCATCTGGCTTTTGTACCAATATTTGTTGCTATAAGTTATAAGTGATAAATTTCAGTTTAGTCTGTCATTATGATTATTTATATGGTTAAAAATATCAGAGCTCTGTTGTCCATACCTAACTGATCATTTATGTTTTATTAATCTCGGGGGAAGTGATTTTTCCTGTAAAACTGATGTAAGATTGGTCACATTCCAGGCGCAGGATTTCATAAACACCTGTGTCTTTGGGGATTGTCTTTTGTTGGACATTATTCAGGGATTTGGCTAGGGTGTTTGAGTAGGTAAAGGCAAAAGGGTTAGATTTTCCAAGAGTCTGGGTCACTGTCTTCATCCTGTCCAGAAATGTTTAGGACAGTAAGATTAATTGGTTAAGACAAAAGAGCTTTGAACTGTTGGAGAAATTTAGTCATTAACCCAAAACTACCTTGCATTTGGACCCATCATCTCATGTGCCGGAGCTTTCAGTTATAAAATTTAAATGATTAGCTGGCCTCTTTTCCCCTTTCTTAGGCACCATTTCTCCCTGTCACATTAAACATTCAGAAGATTTTTGTCATAAATTCAGAGAAGCACATATGCCACTTGACAACATAAAATACAGGACATTCTACAGTTTTTGAGGGAAAAATTTGCACCCTATGATGATCGTTTCCCACCGGCTCTTGGCATAATAATGTTAGTTGAGTTATGTGTATCTAATAATGTATTTTCATTTGGGGGGTCATTTTATAAGAAAAATTCCAGTGTAGATTGGGTATCCCTTAATAAGTCCTGCTTTAACTAATCTGCAATAAAACCCAAAAACCATGCTGTGGATGAGTTATGTAGATGATATTCTAACATTTTGGGATAATAGTTAGGGCGATTTCAATGAATTCCTTTCAAAATTTAAAGCATTTGTACTCAGCATCAAATTTAAAGTTGAATGGGTAACAGACAACAAAATTCCTTTTCTTGATGTTTTAATAATTAGTGACATCACAGAATACAAATTTACCATATACTGAAAACCAACATTCACACTTTCATGCATTGACTTCTTTAGTTATCATGACATTCCTATCAAGATAGGCATAGCCAGCAACCTATTCTTAAGAGCCTTACAAATTTGTTCCCCAACTTTCCTTGAAATGGAATTAGAACTAATTCGTAAGCTGCTTTCATCTTTAAGGTATCCTGACCATGTAATTGAGAAAGCAATTTGTAAGGCAAAAGTAATTTTCTACCGACCCCCATAAGACAAAATTAGAGGCACTCAACAATAAAATAAAAATAGCACGACTGGACAGGATTAACACAGTGACCCAGGCCCTTGGAAAATCTAACCCTTTTGCCTTTACCTACCCAAATACCCTAGCCAAATCCCTGATTAACGTCCAACAAAAGACAATCCCTATAGACACAGGAGTATATGAAATCCCATGCCTGGATTGTGACCAGTCTTACATCAGTTTTACAGAAAAATCACTTCCCCAGAGATTAATACAACATAAATATTTAGTAAGATATGGACAACAGAGTTCCGCATTTTTAACTATATAAATAACCATAACCACAAAATAAACTGGAATTCATCACATATAATTTATAGCAGCAAATGTCGGTACAAAAGCCAGGTGATAGAGTCAGCTTTGATTAAACAAAGATGATAATGAGCATCTCAAAGGGCACCGGAGATACAGATATCATAGATTAAAATCTTTCTCCAGCCAATGCTTAAGAAGATTAAAGAGGAATTATTAGCAGGAGTGACTTTGTAAACCGGCTACCTGTGGATGGATCTCTTGCTATAAATACCTCCTTTTCTGTAACTTTTCTCACTCATTACCCACCTGAAGAGAGGGACAGCAGTCTCTGAAATATAGCACTTACTTCCTATATTTTAGCATTTTTAGGGGCTGGGTTTTACTAATATACATTAATATATATATATATATATATATATGTTAATATATATCTATATCTTATATAATATATTATATATATATATATATATACATTACATATATATATATATATATATTATATCTATATATATATATATATATATAATATAATATAATATATATACATATATATATATATATATAGATAGATATATATATATATATATGGTGTGTGTGTGTGTGTGTGTGTGTGTGTGTGTGTGTGTGTGTACATTAAGCTACAAATGTCCTTTAATATCCAATTTGCACTACCTCAGAATAATATTTTTTTCATATATGTTTATGTTAATCGAAGGGGAATTGTTTTAGTTGTTGATAATAATATCGTCGTCCCATGGATTCGAACTCATGGGAGGACGAAATTACTATCAACTAAAAAATTCCCCTTCGGTTAACATACCTGAAAATATTTTAATTTCGAGGTAGAGAGAATTGGATATTAAAGGACAATTGTAGCTTAAAGCATGTATATGAATCACGGTGATGTGATAAGAATTCTTATATATATGTATACTATACACACACACACACACACACACACACACACACACACACACACACACACACACACACACACACACACAGTGGTCCCTTGTATTCAGGAATGGATGTGTACCAGTCCCTCCTGTGAATAGTTAGAATCTGCGAATAGTTGGAACCTCTATAAAAACACTGAAAACGGCCTATTTTGGCAAGTGAAACTAATGAAAAACCCACTAAAAATTTTTATACCTGGTTTTTAATAGTTTTATAAAAAAAAAAAAGTGCAGTTTATGATGAAATTAATAAAAACCTGGAATTTTGGGATACTTTTCATTGATAAATATCGCAAATAGGTGAATTTCCCGCAGACAATGGTTAGATATTGGTCCTTAGAGAAACTCACGAATATCCCCTTATATATATATATATATATATATATATATATATATATATATATATATATATATATATATATATAGGAAGAACACTTGAAGACTAGTAAACTAGTAACCATGGTAGTATCACAATTGACAGTGAATGGTCTCACCAAGACAAAAAATTGCCAAGGTGGAATATTAATAAAGCACAGTGAAGAAAGTTTGGGAATTGGGGGAAAAAGAATCACTATGTGTAGATTCCAAGATGTAGGTAATGATATTGATTTACTCAGTGGGATATTGCATGTTTCTGAAATTCTCTTTATTCATAGGTCACCTGGTTTTTTTTCAATTGCAGACCTATTACGTGGTGATAACCAGAACTCCAGACATTACATTGAGCTATAAGAATAGCATTAATCCAGATAAAGCAACATAGCACTGAAAAATATCTAATTTTCTACAATATTGTAGAGCTCAGTTCTGTTGTAAAGTCATGGTGTTTAATACCATGTGTGGTCATCTTTTTCTCCTCCATAAACTTAAGAAGTGTGCTATTTGGAAAGTTGGTGAAAATATGAAAATTAATGGAGAGACTTATTCAAAAGCCCCCTTCTAGTCACAAGAGCAGGTCTTCAGTACAGTATAGAGGTCATTAATACCTTAGGTGAACAATTTGCAAACATTTAACATAACCCAGATACATTTCCTTGGTACCATTATCACTTGTACGGGGAACAACATGAGCTTCTTGATTTCTCGTCTGGCAAAGGTGGGACTTCCTCTTCGTAGAGAGAATTAGATGCAATTCTAACATCATGAAGTTATACATTCCCAGCCCCTGATGATTTTTCATGCAATGGTAAAACATATTTCCATAAATACCAAGAATTTCATTACTGGTAAAGCATTATTAATGAAAAATACTGTAATATGATTGTAGTTTGCCACAGTTTGGAACCTTGCAATTATTTTAGTATTTTAAAGCTATAAGACGACCAACTGTTAGTAGTATGTTACTGCCCAATAGTTCTAGCATCATATGTATGCAAGTTGAAAGAAGTTGAAAAAGATTCTAATTGTCTGATTTGTATGTTTTTTCTTCTTAGAACAAGGTATACCTATTGTCATTTTGTATGTGACTATCACAAAATGCTTCAATGATAGATATCTTAGTTTGCCTAAAGTTGTTTAATGAAACTTCACATCCAAACTGCATACTTTAACCATATTTTTTTCACCTTGAGAAGGCTTATGAAACACAATCCTTAAAATTGCAGATTTTAAAATATGGGGAAAACTGCATTGTATGTCAGTTTCATTAGGTGAGAATTAGTAAAGTTTTATGTGGAATATCGTCAAGAAGGAGAAGTCCTCATGGGTAGTGTGCATTGCAAAATGCTGTTTGCTTTGATAATAAAATTAACATTCTCTATAAATGCCGTAGACATTCTACACATCCTATATGTCACTGACCTGTCTCTTTCTCTCTGTAGAACAAGAGTGATCTTGAATAGTTTCAGATTGTCAACTAGTAAGAGTAATTAGTTATTTTTGTTCTTTCAAAGTCTTCATCCAGACATAGGGATATTTACCAAAGATTACCAGATAATTTGTGTGGAATCAGAACATTTTTTCATAGTGATAATCAACCATAGCCTGACATGGGTACCACATTTTAAAAGTAGTTGCATACACTTTATGGTGCACAGATAGCCCAACTTTTAAGACTATTTTATTATATAAATTCCTCTGCCTCCAAAGATTAATATTACTGAAAATGGAAACTAACTAGAAACAAAAAAAATATGTAAATTGACAATTAAAAGAATCTTTAAAATGGTCAAACTTGGGAACTTTTCATGATTGGCAAGGTACAGTAGTTAATCACTTTCAGCAACTACCTTAGACTTAGAAATATATTCTTAAATTTTGCATAAAGACTGCTGCATTTTGGAAAATCATGCAGTATCACCTGGGGATGAATTCATAGTATAAAATCTACACTATAAATATTTTACAAGAAAAATAAGAGAAAGCTAAGCTTATTCTTGTCTCTTAGCAACCAAAACTGAAGTAGCAAGTTTTTCTTGCCTATTAACATAAACTGCATAAGTATTTGCAAGTTCAATGTACTTCTACTTAAGGGATATCACCCAAAAACCTACTTAAGGTAGAATGAGGAAAATTGGTTTGACACCACCAGACCACAGGCCTCATTATTGTTGGACCATGAAGCTCTTACAGAATGCCAATGAAGTTCTTTTGGGGTTGCCAGTGAAGATGTCCCTAATGTCTTGAGCACATGAGTAAGGTGGAGTCCATTGAATGTACCTGATGACCCATATGCTCCCTGAAGCAGAAGTAAATAGTGTTCTTTTATTTCTCTGGGCCCACAAAAATGCGTCTCTACTCTAGACAAAGACTTTTCATTCTTTTTGGATAATTTTGATGAGTGCACACTGTTCAAAGTAACATCTCTTACTGTTCGTCTCCAACAAAGTCCCAAAGGGAAGGTATTAAGAGAGAAATCTCAAATGGTGGATTGACGGATTATGAGTTTTGGCCTTAAACTCTGTGCATAATGAGATTGATTTGATTGTAATTTATGGTTACTACCACTGATGTCGCGTGTGGTGGCAGCTTGACAAATAGTGTGATTACTGGGACCCCTTGTGGCCTTGTCTCATTTGAGTACTTTGCTTTACGTGTTCAGAGGTAGTTTTGAGAGGAGTGTTTGTATGGATGGTAACTCTGTTTCATCCAATAACCACAGAGACATTCGTATTTCTGGACCCAAAAGCAGACTGGTAATTATACTACAAGATCATTTTCTGTTAGTTATAGAATGTGACCCTGAGTCCTTCCCTCTGTAACAAAGAGAAAAGGGATTGTGGCATAGTTTAACTTATCAGATAAAGCTGCCAACTGACAGTTGAGTTCTACAGGATTTAGCAAAGTGGTGCCTCCCACAGGGTTTAGGGGGCTAGGGGATGGAACCTTCTTGACATGGGAGGCTGGGCAGACCAAGTAGCAGGTCTGTTGCTAGTGCCTCCTAACACAGGAGCAGTTACAGAATGGGTCATGGGGCCTCGTAACAAGAAAATCATGTCAGACCAAGTGGTTCAGTTGGTAGTGCCTCCCAACGAAGGGGATGGGACAGACTGGGTAATGGATTAGTTGCAGAGGTACAGATGTGTACTACACAGCCTATTACAGCACCATCCAGACACACTAGGACACTCACCCTCTTTTATGGTAGTACCACCATCCTTATACCGAGTCATCATATATGAAAGGTGATATGCTTGCGTCCCTGTAGGAACAAATACCAAATTTTTATAGTGATATGTATTTTCCTTAGCATACTAAGTGTAGCCTTTCAAATTGGAGGAATTCTGCCTCTGTCTCCCTGCTTCTACTGCCAGTGTTGCATATCTTGTGACCAAAAGTCCAGTGGAGAAGGCATTGTGAAAGGGCATGTCTTAGCCCCCCAACTTCCATGGGTATCATCCCTCTTATTCAGTACATATGTACTTCACATATGAAAGGCTGCAGTTGTATATCTAGGAAAAGGGCAACTTACAAATTTGGTATACTTTAATAGTTTCATTTGGTATGTAATGGTAGCTAGGAGAATGTTATTTAGGAATAGCATAAATATGAGAGAGAGAGAGAGAGAGAGAGAGAGAGAGAGAGAGAGAGAGAGAGAGAGAGAGAGAGAGAATTAGTCACAGGAGAGTCTTGAACAGTAGCCATAACACGCGCAAAAGTTTTAATCTAAGTGCCCCCATAAAAATCATCGCCATCGCCTGTGACATCGCCGGAAACTCGACAGTTTCAGTGACATCATTAGTTCCACCCACAAGGGGAGGAATTAAGTCAATTCATCAGACATAAAGTACGGCGTAAGGTAATCTGCAACCAATATGAATGACCAGCAGGCGGGACAAAAGCTTATCCCCGTCTATTCTAGGTGGGACATTCTCCTTTGTAGAATCTTCGAGACCAGCTACAAAGAAGAGCACCAGTTGGAAAAAGAAAGGGCCGCCGGACAGCCATGACGAAAGTAGGTCAGCTACCCAGAGCTGTTGAGGTCAAGAGAAACTTCATTTTTCAATTCGTAGTCTTCAAATAAAGAAGAGAAATCAAACAAACAAAAGTAAAAACTTTACAAAATAGTGCCAGCTAGTGTGGATCCAGAGAAGGTGTAAAAAGTGCAGTGTGAAGAAAGAAAAATTACACAAACCAGAACTCAATATGAATCGACTCAATAATTTAATAACAGACGGTGAAGTGAATCATAACATTATGAAAACATTTTGCGCTTCAAACATCAACTAATGAAGTGAAATAATTTATAAACTTTACTACTTAACCATAACGAGAACAAGTTTTCCCCGAAGATTGAAAAACAAAACGTCAGTGAATGACTGCGCGATAAACATAACAATGCAAGTGAAATAACAGTAGAAGAACACAGCAGCGAATCCTTGCCGAAGAACGAAATCAGAGAAAAACTCAGCATCATTCAAGATTGATTTTGAAACACAACAGTTGAATTCGAGTGCCAATATTGAGGAAAGTGTTACCGAAATTTAATTTAACAAAAGGACAACAGACACATATATACGTAAGTTGTGATGAAACTGAATTTTTTTGTTCTCTCTCTATAAGAGTGTGTGAAAAAATCCTTATTCTCTCTCTTAGAAAATATAAAACATTTTGAATTCTCTCTCAATAATGATATAAAAATTTTATTGTTCTCTCTAAATATATATATTTTTTCTTGTTAAATATTTTTTAATAGATTTTGATAGATAGGAATTTTTTTTTGTACTTGACACTCGGTTGGTGGTATATGATTTCTGAATACGTATTATGTTTGTGTATCATTTTATTTGAATGACTTTTTCTGTGGACAAGTAGAAGATACCAATCCTGACAAGAATAGGCTAAAAGCCTATTCAGTGAATCATTGGTTAGCTGATGCAGACAGTCGCATATCTTTAGGGGAAATAACTGATGAAAGAGCTAAGATTAATGAAGCCTTGCTTCTTGATAGTTCAGAATGCGGTGATGCTCATAAAACTTTGAATTCTCTTAGTTTCAGCAAATTAACTAAATATGATGAATTCAAAACAATTTGTGTATTGCTCTGGGAACCAGTAAGTAAAGCAGACACATTATATAATGTTACTAAATTCCTTAACCTGCAATATGAATCCATAGCAAATCTATGCATATTTTGAAAATGCCATAGACAAAATAACATAGGACTTACAGATAACATAGGAGATAAGACGCAGTTCAGTGATGATGAAAGGGACTTAGTTAGTCTATGATATATATTGAGCTACTTGTCATTTGTTAGTCTATGATATATATTGAGCTACTTGTTTTTTGGAACAATATATGCACTTGCAGAAGATGAAAAGAAGGCTTTCAGGAAAATTAAAATTGATCCAAAGAGTAATAGCCTTCATGCATTAAAAACAAAGGCAAGAAATCCAGAAGACAGAAATAAATCTTTCCAAGGAATTTGTTGGGTAACAGAAAAATAAAGTGAAACGAAAGGCAGAAATAACAATCCTTCACATAGAATGAATAATAAATACTATGATAATTCCAGACAAGTAAGGAATAGATCAACTTCCTTCCAAGGGAAATATGCCCAAAATACTAAAAGAAAATGGAATCCAAACCAGAAAGGAAGAGAGAATCATTCAAGGAATGGTCCACCCATAACATATAAGCCTGATCAATCTTCAAACACAAATAACTCAAATCAAGTGAACTATTCAGCTCAAGGAGTGAGACCAACGGCAGCAAGCGAAAACTGTGGGTATACAAATCATGAAAGTTGCTTTTAGATGTCCAATTCTGTATTGTGATAATAGTTATTAATTGCAATCAGTCAGTCAACCACATTTAATTTCTGCTTGGTCAATGGTGAACATCATGCAATACATGAGATTACTTCTACTCAGAGTCATGTGATTAGATAGGTTGACTTCTTTCTTTTACAATAGCCATACAGGCAGTCCCCAGTTACCGGTAGTCTTGGTAAATGGCAATTGGGAAAAGCGCCATAAAATTGGCGATTTATGGCGCCATAGCAAGGCGAGTTTCAGTTAATGGCGCCATAAGGTGCTGGTAATAGAGTTATGGAGCCATAACGTACCTAAAGGAGGCCCATTAACTGGTTATCGGCGCCATTAACCGAAATTTGGCGCCATAAGCGCCGTAAATCACCGAATGTGTGTTAATGGTGCCTTTTGCTTATCAGCACCCCACCAAGAAAGAACCCCCTCCGATAACCGGGGACTGCTTAGTGTTGTTTCTGGAAGTAACATTTTCAAATGTGTCAAAGAAACTGCACTTCATAATTAAATGTAAATGCTCTTAAATATTTTAGTATGTTTAAACCTTTCAATTTTTCTGTTTAAATTTATGGTTTAATGTATTCATATTCAGATATTCAGTAAATTTTAATGAGTAATTACATATATATGCATTTGATTTGTATAGTATTAATATTTTTGAAAAAAAATTCCTACCAAGAAAACATTTGTATTCTCTGTATTTTTTACCAAATATATTTACAACGCATTCATTTAATATATTAGAAAAGGAATATTTACTTAACACTACATGTTTTTTATTTTTGTATTTGATTTTGCTTAAAATTTTGTTCCATCTAAATATGATACAAATTTTTAGGTACAGTAAGTACTATAAAATAAAGATGTTACCATAAGGTGTTTATTAATGGGATGAAACGTTCATGTGGAATATATGGTGCACATTACAGGAGAAGGCAAGAAGTGACACACTAGATATTAGTGTAAAAGATTTGACCTTGAAATTGTCAGAAGCAAATACTGAATTGACTAAATGCCAAGAGAGTTTGAAGACCTCAGCTTTAGAAAATGAAGCTGAGCTTAAAAAGGTATACTTTACTTTGATTTAATTCTTGTTGAGTTTTGTTTTTTGGTATTTGTGTGAATTTTATGTTATTCTGGAAGCTGGGAGTTTTACTAAACCGTATCTTGGAAATAGCTATGAATGTGCTTAAAGTATCTGTTAAGCTTGCACACTGATAAGTTGAGTACCTGTTGTAGGTTGCTATTTGAATGCATGCATTAGTGCCAAATTTTTCCTTAAAACAAATATATCATGATTTGTGCAATTTATGTCATTGTCAGCCATTTGTTTTGTGTTCTACATGTTTAAAAGTCTTAAAGCCATTGCACTTAAATTTTCTGGTAAGTGACGGTAAGAGCTTTTTTGTGAACCTTGTAAACTAAGAATTGTTAAAATGCCATTTTTAAGGTGATGCCTGTGTAGTTCAGCGTACAGTAAATATATGTTTTCATCGTCAACTCTTCGTACATCATAATTTCCAAATTATTCTTCCAGCCACTTTCACAGGGTTTACACTAACCCTTTCCACTTTTGCATATTCAACAGGATCTCTCTTCTATCTTCCATATTCAGACATGTTCAGCAGATCTTCAAAGTACTGACTCCATCAACCCAAGCTTATACTGCATTCACTTCAAACACATATATTTTGCATTTCTTATTCGAAGGTCCATTTATTGTTTTGCATCAATTTCCTTGTAGAACAATTTATTTTTCAGCATTTATTTCCCTGTAGAGCAGCTAAGTCTCCCTAAAGTTTTATTTAACATTTGTTTATTTTTATTACTTGACATATTGTTATTTTGTTTATTTTTACTACTTGGCATATTGTTATATCATCTTCTTCTTGACTACTCTCTCCATCTTTCAGTATAGTACTTATACTTGGTCTTCTCCCCCATGATACAAATGTACCTCAAATAATCTCCCTTTTCCCTTCACAAAATTTTTTTTTTGTATATTAGACTTACACAGTAATTATATAGCTATAAGTTTTCCATGTACGGCAGCCTAATTTAAATTTCGCTTGTAGTGCTTCTGTTGCTGAGTGTAGGTATACAGTGCCGTTCCCTAACATCAATACTAGGAACTACTAATTAGCTAAGCACTTTATTTTGTTTTCTGCCATGCTTCGCTAAATAACAGGTGCTTACAGCAGCTCTTATTCTTATTTTCCGGTTATATCACTGGATTTCGGTAGTGTTACACAACCACCGGAAAGCATTCGTAGCCTTCGAGCAGAATAAGTCTTGACCTTTGTTTAATTCAGATTATCATCAAGCTGGATTTTGTATTCTCCCTTCGCTTCCCAAACCTAACGTCAATTATACTCTCTTAGTTTATTTGTTTTTGCGCCTGACTCTGACGCTTCCTTCCCATGCCTTTGCCAGCCTTTTATTTTGATGATCATGAGTTTATCAATGTAACAGTGAAGTGTTGTGTGTGGAGGTGTTTGATACTTGTCCCTCAGTTCTCTTAGGCAAAGGTCACTGTCCCGCTCCCCTGCACTGGGCAGAAGACATACCAGAGGTCCAAGGGAGGTCGGGGGGTACATTCAGGTGGTCGTGAAACTTGTTGTCGGTCCCAGGTATTGACAGACAGCCGCTGGAAAGGCGTATTTTTCTGGATACGTGTAAGAGGAGGTGACTATCTGGCCCCTTGGATCTCCTAGACCTAGTCACTGTCCTGCTCCTTAACACCGAGAAGACATACTGGTAGTTGAAGGGAGTCCAAGGGGGTTGCCCCTGGTAGTTGCCCCCTCTGTCGAGCCTGTAGCTCTTCCCAGGTATTGACAAACTTTTTTGGATTATGGATATTTGTTCGAATATTTATTAGCATTTTGCTTTGTAAATTAAATTATATATATATATATATATATATATATATATATATATAATATATATATATATATATATATATAATACACGGCAGTCCCCGGGTATGACGGGGTTCCGTTCTTAAGACGCGTCGTAACCCGAAAAATCGTCGTAAGCCGGAACGACATTGTTGAAAACATGTCCACAGGGAAAATTTCACTAATTTGCAATTTTTCTTAGGGCCGTATCTCTAAAATTATCACTAATTTACTTTTTTCATGTGCAACACTGTGTATTCACAAATTACTGTATATTTTCATTAAAATACAAAGAGAGAGAGAGAGAGAGATTACATAAAACCATTAAATTCGTTGACCATTGTATGGCATTGTTACTTTCCCAGCTCCGAGTGTCACTGGAGTTATGAGGTAGGGAAATTGATACAGAAAAAGACGAAGGGAAGAATTTTCTTTTGAAATTAGTTATCGTATTATTACTACTTCTATTGTTATTATTATTATTATTATTATTATATTATATTATTATTATTATTTGAAAATATAATAAACATGTGCATCTACCATAAAAATTCTCTCATCTCAGTAAGAAAGAGGAATTATCCTTACAAGTGAAATGGAAAGGTCATTTTCATCTCTTTAAAATACGACCATTATGAATTTTGCAATTACAGTTTTATTATTATTATTATTATTATTATTATTATTATTATTATTATTATTATTATTATTATTATTATTAAATAACTGAAATTATCAATAAACATTTTACATACTAGTACCATAAAAAATTCTTTCATCTCGGTAAGAAGAGAGAGAGAGAGAGAGAGAGAGAGAGAGAGAGAGAGAGAGAGAGAGAAGAGAGGAGAGAGAGGAGAGATGACGAGAGGGAGAGCGAGAGAGAGAGAGAGAGACGAGAGTGTTTATCTCTCTCTGTTCTCTCAAAAAATACTTATAACGCTTCCAGCGAAAGAGAGGGAGTTACCACTATGACACATTATTATCTTGTGTGGCAAAAGAGAGAGAGAGAGAGAGAGAGAGAGAGAGAGAGTTAACCTTAATTAAAAGTGACATGGATAGATTAGTATTGTATTTCTTTAAAATACTATCACATGAATTTTGTAATTACAGTTATTATTATTATTATTATTATTATTATTATTATTATTATTATTATTATTATTATTATTATTATTATTATTATTATTTGAAATTATTAAAAACAAATAGTACGAGTACATAAAAAATCTCGAGTCTCAGTAAATGAGAGAGAGAGAGAGAGAGAGAGAGAGAGAGAGAGAGAGAGAGAGAGAGAGAGAGAGAGAGAGAGAGAGGAGGGGGGAAATTTCATGAGCACTTGATGACAACACAGCAGCTCTTCCCCCTCCTGGCTGTCACAGAACTTTATATATCTGACAGTTTTAGTACCTGGAGTTAGAGAAAGGTTAGAGAAAGATGACTGGGATTTCCTTCATTCTTCCATAATTTTTTAAATATATAAGCTAAAATCTTACTAATTCACTATGGTATTTTCTTTAATGAATTGATATTATTGCTGTATAAATTAATATTAATATTTGAAAATAGTAAATCATTTATTTATCATACAAAAAAAACATACATCTTTGTAGTAGAGAGAGAGAGAGAGAGAGAGAGAGAGAGAGAGAGAGAGAGAGAGAGAGAGAGAGAGAGAGAGAGAGAGAGAATTATTATTTTTATCATGTGATATCATTTCAGCTTATTAAACTTACTAATACGTATTAATCAAAATGAATATTTGAAAATTAGTAAATCATTTTTGTATTATAAAAGTGTATTTAGTCATGAAAATAAACATCAATATACACTAATTAGTGATTATTTTTGTTGGAAAATACAAAGAGAGATAGAGAGAGAGAGAGAGAGAGAGAAACTATGGTTTTTATATGGATTCTTTAAGTGAAATAATGTTTCAATGATATTTTGCTGTTTTTTGTATTAAAAGGATATGTGCACTGTTTGAGAATGCGTTCCTTATCCTTGACTATGGTTACCATACAGTTTAATAGCGTAAATTAATTTATCCACCCTCTGCTCAGAAACTAGTTCTGTGTATGAGGTATCGTTAAAAAGCATAAAAAACCGTCGTAACCTTGGAATTTGCGTTGTAATCTAACCAGAAACTTAGTTTTGTTAATTATGTATGCTGGAAACAAGCAATGATTTTTTCATTATTTGCGCTTTTGGACTGTTATAAACTGCGCATCCCAAGCTAGTGTATTCATTCGCTTGGAAACTAGTTCCGCACATGAGACGTCACTAAAAAAATTTAAAAAATACGACATAAAAAGTGTCGAAAATCATCATAACCTCAAAATTTTTGTTGTAATCTAACCAAAAACTAATTTTTATTAAACGCCGACTGGACGTATTTTACGTCGACATTTTTTGTCTCTCGGGTGCTGACTGGACGTATTTTACGTCGACATACAAAAGTTTTTTTTAAAATTTGCAGAAAAATACTTTTAGGCCTACCAGCAGAAAACTCTTGAATCACGCGCCTTTGGGGGATGCTGGGAGTTCACGGATCAAGGTGTTGTTTTGTTTACAATCGTTACGCATGCGCGCAAGCGCGAATTTCTTTCTTGCCGCACTAAAAAGTATCTGTGACACATCTCGGAAATTATTTCGTCACTTTGACATAATTTTTGTACCATTTTAAATTGAGCCGTTACATAGAGTATTATATATGAAAATGTGCGCATTTTTATGTAGTATACAACAAAAAAATACTCATGATTGTAGCTTTTATCGGTTTTGAGATATTTTCATATAAATAACGATAAGTGCCAAAATTTCAACCTTCGGTCAACTTTGACACTACTGAAATGGTCGAAAAACGCGATTGTAAGCTAAAACTCTTATATTTTAGTAATATTCAATCATTTACCTTAATTTTGCAACTAATTGGAAGTCTAGCACAATATTTCGATTTATGGTGAATTTAGAAAAATCTTTTTCCTTATGTCCGCGCGTAACTCTTCCGAAAAAAATCATACATGCGATTGTGGTTAATGTTTGCACCATTTTAAAATTAGCCGTTTTACATAAAGTTTTTATATAGGAAATGTGCGCAATTTCATGCACTATGCAATTAAAAACAACCCATGGTTGTAGCTTTTATCAATTTTGAAATATTTTCGTATAAAAAATGATAAGTGACACATTTTCAACCTTCTCGGTCCAACTTTGACTCTACCCGAAATGGTCGAAAAAACGCAAATTGTAAGCTAAAACGCTTATTTTATTTAGTAATATTCAATCATTTACCTTCATTTTGCAACAAATTGGAAGTCTCTAGCACATTTTATTTCGATTTATGGTGAATTTATGAAAAAAAAAAATAAAATTTTTTCTTTACGTCCACGCGGTAACTTCCGAAAAAATCATACGTGCGATTGTGGTAATGTTTGCACCATTTTAAATTAGCCATTACATAAAGTTTTATATATGAAAATGTGCGCATTCATGTAGAATACAACTAAAAATAATTGAAGGTTGTAGCTTTTTCTCATTTTTGAAATATTTGCATATAAATCACGATAAATAGAAAAAAAACCATGTTCGGGCAACTTTGACTCTACTGAAATGGTCGAAAAACGCAATTGTAAGCTAAAACTCTTACAGTCTAGTAATATTCAGTCATTTATCTTCATCTTGAAACAAATTCAAAGTCTCTAGCACAATATTTAGATTTATGGTGAATTAAAAAAAAAAACTTTCCTTCCCTCCGCGCGCAGATTCTCCGCCACAAATCTCCGAAATGCGTACGTCCCATTTCTCGGGAATAATTTGGTCCTGTTTCATATTAGGCCATTTCATAGAGTTTTATATATGAAAATGTGCGCAATTTCATGTAGAATAAAACGAAAAATCATTGAAGGTTGTAGGCTTTTCTAATTTCCGAAATAATTGCATATAAGAAAATATATATAAAAAAATTCGACATTCGGTCAACTTTAACTCGTCAGATATGGACGAAAACTGCAATTGTAAGCTAATACTCTTATAGTATAGTAATATTCAATCATTTGTCTTCATTTTGAAAGAAATTGGAAGAATTTTTGAATTTGTGAAAAAAATATTTGTTTACGTCCGTGCGTTACGAATACATGCATTATTTTGTGATAATATTTTCTCTGTGTTGCTATTATCGTTTTACAATGTGTTATATACCAAAATGATTGCAATTTAGTGTACATTACAACGAAAAAAAGTAACTTGTTACCTTTAACCGTTTTGCGCACAGCGGGATTTGAATACAATTATATATGAAATTTCGTTTTTGCGCTATCATATATCGCATTATTTATGTATGATAATGATAATTTTTTTCATTTCTGATGGTTGCATACTAAACTTCAGCCAATGACAAAAAAAGTAGCCAAAAATGTACTCTTAATCTTTAAAACTAAGCGAGCTGTGATTTTTTGAAAAAAATATTTTTCCGCTTCCGTGTTCACTCCGAAACACCTCCGGCACACGGGAGACAATTTTTATTTTACCGCTTCGGCGTTTAAAGGTTAAGGAAATACAATAATCTTTCCTTTCACTCTTTTAATTAAAGTTGACTCTCTCTCTCTCTCTCTCTCTCTCTCTCTCTCTCTCTCTCTCTCCTTACAGAGATTTATGTTTTTTGTATGATAAGCAATAATATCAATTCATTGAAGAAAATGCTATTATAAATCAGTAAGATATTAGTTTATAGATTTAAAAATTATGTAAGAATAAAAGGAAATCCCATAACACATCTTTTATTTTCCAGACTTGGAGAGAAGGGGACAGCCAGGGTTGGCAAGCGTTGCATCTTAGTGGATCTGAATAACCTTGCCGTCTTGGCTGTCAAAGGATATTCTCTCTCTCTCTCTCTCTCTCTCTCTCTCTCTCTCTCTCTCTCTCTCTCTCTCTCTCTCTCTCAGGGAAAGCCTCTCTTTAGCCCGTTGGTAGTAACACATATGCACACTATGTGTGTTCATAGTGTTTTAAAAATGCTAGTAAAGGTACACATCATTGGGAGACAAAAAACTAACATAAATTTCTATTTTTTTTGTTAGTCGTTAGTAAAGAGAAGATTAATATTTCTGAGAGAATAGAGAGATAAACTCTCTCTCTCTCTCTCTCTCTCTCTCTCTCTCTCTCTCTCTCTCTCTCTCTCTCTCTCTCTCTCTCTCTCTCTCTCTCTTGCTGAGATGAAAGAATTTTTATGGTGCATGTGTGTAATATGTATATTGATATTTTCAGCTAATGATAATAATAATGGTAATATAATTGTAATTACAAAATTCGTATGTGATAGTATTTTAAAGGAATAAAAATAACCTTTCCATTTCACTTTAAGGAAGGATAACTCCCCTCTATTACTGAGATGAGAGAATTTTTATGGTAGACGTATTTCAAATAATAATATAACTAATTTCAAAAGAAAATTCTTTCCCTCCTCTTTCTTTATATTATTTCCCCTCATCTTCTTTCTAACTCCAGAGAAGCTCCAAGTCCAGAGCGTGGTCAGTTTGGTCTTGGCCTGCCACCTCGGTGGCCGCGAGTTCGAATCTCGGGCATTCCATTGAAGGTTCAGAGATGTGTATTTCTGGTGATAGAAGTTCATCTCGACGTGGTTCAGAAGTCACGTAAAGCCGTTGGTCCTGTTGTTGAATAACCACTGGTTCCATGCAACGTAAAAACACCATGCAAACAAACAAACAAACAAATGTCAATTAATGTGACAGGAGGGGAGGGGAGTGGTACCCTAATTGGTCAACGATTTTAATGATTTTTAGGCAATTTCTCTCTCTCTCTCTCTCTCTCTCTCTCTCTCTCTCATTATACATGTGTGTAAGGTATTTATTATTAAGAATTTCCAATGAAGATAATATATATTAATATAATAATAATATAATAACTTTAATTATAAAATTCATATATGAGTACTTTAAAGAAGTACAATAATCTTTACATTTCACTTTTAATTAAGGACAGTCTCTCTCTCTCTCTCTCTCTCTCTCTTCTACTCTCTCTCCTCTATCTCTCTCTCTCCTCTCTCTCTCTCGCTCTTCTCTCTCTGCTGTGTTAGAAGTACATGTACTTGCTATCTTTTACTTTTTATGTGTTAAAGTTCGGAACTTTCAAAATTATAAGTTAATAATATTGATTTCAAAGATTTAAAATACCTCTTTTTTGGCAATAAGATAAAATCATTTAAGACAAATTTGATGTTGGATGTCATATAAGGTATGCATTTGGTATTTGAAGTTTTCAAGATAGGCATTTGTATAAGCATTTCTCTCTCTCTCTCTCTCTCTCTCTCTCTCTCTCTCTCTCTCTCTCTCTCTCTCTCTCTCTCTCTCTCTCTCTCTCTCTCTGCCAAAGGATTGATAGATCGACAAATAGATACCTCTCTGTGGAAAAGATATATGTATTTATGGGAGCGGAAGAAGTGTTATCTATAGGAGTTCATTTCAATCTATTGATGTCATAAGGAGTTGTTCTCTCTCTCTCTCTCTCTCTCTCTGTTATTGGCTGTGTATATATTTCTAATGGTAAAATATTTTCAAGATGACTTTGAAATGATATTTTATAATATCAGTTTAATGGTATATTTGATGTAGGATGATACTTGAAGTCTACATTTGGTATTTGAACTTTCAAGAAGGCAGATATAAGCAGTTTTAGAAGGGCGTTCTAACTATTCATGTGTTTGAGCTATTCGTGAGGGTGTCTGGTACCCATCCCCCGCAAATACTGGGGGAACACTGTATATGTATATACAGTGTTCCCCCAGTATTTGCGGGGGATGGTACAGACACCCTCACGAATAGCTCAAACATATGAATAGTTAGAACGCCCTTCTAAAACTGCTTATATCTGCCTTCTTGAAAGTTCAAATACCAAATGTATATATATACATATATATACATGTATATCCATGTATACTCACACACACATACATATATATATATCTATTCTATATATATATATATATATATATATTTTCCTATATATATAGATATATATATATATATATATATATTATATATATATGTATGTGTGAGTATACATGGATATACATGTATATATATATTATATATGTATATATATATACAGTGTTCCCCTCCCTGTATTTGCAGGGGATGGGTACCAGATCACCCTCACGAATTTATATATTAATCTATATATATATATATATATATATATATATATATATATATATATATATATATATATATATATATATATATAATCGACCCCCATGAATACTTGGACACCCCTCTAAATGCCCCTGTTTATAGTTTTATCTTGAAAAAATTTATATTACTCATGAAAATTATATGAAATACTGTGAATATTTCTCTAAGTAAAATTCTGCGTATAGGGGAATTTTCTGTGAATGATGTGGATGTATGTGCCACAGGGAAATCTGTGAAGAAGTGAATATAATATATATATATATATATATATATATATATATATATAATATATTAGATATACATATATATATATATATATATATATACTTATTAATTGTTTATTTATTTGAGTACTGCATGTTCATGTGAACAAGGTTATAAATTTCATAATTGTCTTGTTTCTGCTATGATGGAATGTAGAATTATTTTCTTTTATTATTCTTTAAGGCTCAAGATGAGGCTGCTGCTGCAAGAAGAGAGAAGATGGCTATTGCAAAACCTAAGATAGTACCAGGGATGATGAATATGCCAGATATTGAACACAAAGGTATGGCAAGTTCTTCAAGTAACATATTATTATGTGCATTTTCTATTAGTTGACTTATATTTCTTTGGACTAAAGAGAATAGGGTGCTGCAAGTTATTACTAATGAATGTTTTACTTAGAACAAATGTGGAATATGTACTATTTGCACAAAGAAGTACAAAAGTATGATACATTGACAGTATACAGAATTGACTGATTTATTTGATCAAATATACAGTATTCATATATTTAACCACAACATAATTAAATTAACTTTGCTCACTCATATAATTAAATGTATTAATTTCCTCACTCATACTTTGATAGACTTCATCATCAAATCTTGACGGTTTTTGGAGTGAGGGTGCCATAAACCACACTTCCATGGGGTTGATGTTAAACCTCATTCTGTATAGTGTTTTTGAGTTTGAATTTCACAATGGGAGGTAGGACTTCCTCATCTAATTTCCACTTACATTCAAGACTTGAAGTGATAACCTTATCCTAAAAATGTGATGGTATAATTATTATTATTATTAATATTATTTTTTTGGGAGGGGCGGCTATCACAGTCCTCCAATTCGACTGGTGGTATTCAAGACCTGAAGTGATAACCTTATCTTAAAAATGTGATGATATCATTATTGTTATTATTATATTATTTTTTTGGGGGGAGGGACGTGCTGTCACAGTCCTCCAATTCGACTGGGTGGTATTCATAGTGTGGGGTTCCAGGTTACATCCTGCCTCCTTAGGAGTCCATCACTTTTCTTACTGTGTGCTCTGTTTGTAGGAGCCCACTCTTCTGCATGAGTCCTGAAGCTACTTCACCCTCTAGTTTTTCCAGATTCCTTTTCAGGGATCTTGGGATCTTGCCTAGTGTTCCTATGATTATGGGTACAATTTCCACTGGCATATCCAATATCCTTTTTATTTCTATATTCAGGTCTTGATAATTATCAATTTTTTCCCTTTCTTTCTGTTCAACTCTGGTGTCCCATGGTATTGCAGCATCAATGAGTGATACTTTCTCCTTGATTTTGTCAATCAACGTTACGTCTGGTCTATTTGCACGTATCACCCTATCTGTTCTGAAACCATTATTATTATTATTATTTTTTTTTTTTTTTTTTGCTCTATCACAGTCCTCCAATTCGATGGGTGATATTTATAGTGTGGGGTTCCGGGTTGCATCCTGCCTCCTTAGGAGTCCATCACTTTTCTTACTGTGTGCCATTCTAGGATCACATCTTCTGCATGAGTCGGGAGCTACTTCAGCCTCTAGTTTTTCTAGATTCCTTTCAGGGATCTTGGGATCGTGCCTAGTGCTCCTATGATTATGGGTACGATTTCCACTGGCATATCCCATATCCTTCTTATTCTATTTTCAGATCTTGATACTTATCCCATTTTTTCCCTCTCTTTCTCTTCAACTCTGGTGTCCCATGGTAATTCGACATCAATGAGTGATACTTTCTTCTTGACTTGTCAATCAACGTCACGTTCTGGTCTGTTTGCACGTATCACCCTATCCGTTCTGATACCATAGTCCCAGAGGATCTTTGCCTGATCGTTTTCTATCACTCCCTCAGGTTGGTGCTCGTACCACTTATTACTGCAAGGTAGCTGATGTTTCTTGCACAGGCTCCAGTGGAGGGCTTTTGCCACTGAATCATGCCTCTTTTTGTACTGGTTCTGTACAAGTGCCGGGCATTCACTTGCTATGTGGTTTATGGTTTCATTTTTCGCATTGCACTTCCTACATATGGGAGAGATGTTATTTCCGTCTATCGTTCTTTGAACATACGTATCTGGTTCTTAGGGCCTGATCTTGTGCCGCTGTTATCATTCCTTCAGTTTCCTTCTTTAGCTCTCCCCTCTGTAGCCATTGCCATGTGTCATCGCTGGCTAGTTCTTTAGTCTGTCTCATGTATTGTTCGTGCATTGGTTTGTTGTGCCAGTCCTCTGTTCTGTGTGTCATTCTCCTGTCTCTGTATATTTCGCCACTCGTCTTCACTGGTTTTCAGATATTGCCCCAGTGCTATGTTCTCGATGTTGATGCAGTCCTCTATACTTAGTTGTCCTCTCCCTCCTTCCTTTCGTGTTATGTATAGTCTGTCCGTATTTGCTCTTGGGTGTAGTGCTTTGTGTATTGTCATATGTTTCCTGGTTTTCTGGTCTATGCTGCGAAGTTCTGCCTTTGCCCATTCCACTATTCCTGCGCTGTATCTGATTACTGGCACTGCCCATGTGTTTATAGCTTTTATCATATTTCCGGCGTGAGTTTTGACTTGAGTATCGCCTTGAGGTCTGCATATATTCTTTCCTGATCGTGTCCTTCATCTCTTGGTGTTTTATATCCCCTCCTTCCATTATTCCCAGGTATTTGTATCCTGTCTCATCTATGTGTTTGATGTTGCTCCCATCTGGTAGCTGTATCCCTTCAGTTCTCGTTACTTTGCCTTTTTGTATGTTGACTAAGGCGCATTTTTCTATTCCAAACTCCATCCTGATGTCCCCAGATACAATCCTTACAGTCTGGATTAGGGTATCTATTTCCTTGATGCTCTTACCATACAGCTTGATGTCGTCCATGAACATCAGATGGTTGATTCTGTTGCCTCTTTTCTTGAGTTGGTACCCGGCATCCATCTTCTTGTAGTACTTTTGTCATGGGAATCATGGCTACTACGAAGAGTAGTGGGGACAGTGAGTCGCCCTGGAAGATCCCTCTCCTGATATTAAACCTCTGCTAGTTTTATTTCAGAGCTTGTAAGTATTGTATTCCAGTTGCGCATTGTATTTTTGAGGAAGCTGATGGTGTTTTCCTCTGCCCCATATATTTTCAGGCATTCTATTAGCCATGTGTGTGGTATCATGTCGAAGGCTTTCTTTTAGCCTATCCATGCCATGCTTAGGTTGGTTTTCCTTCTCCTACTGTTTTTCATTCACCATTTTGTCTATGAGGAGCTGTCTTTTGTGCCCCTACACTTCCTTCTGCAGCCTTTTTCTGTTGGTGGGGGATGGTGTTGTCTCTATAGGTAGTTGTATAACCTTTCATGATGATACCTGTTAGTAACTTCCACATTATTGGTAGGCAGATGATAGGCCTGTAGTTACTGGCTATATTTCCCTTACTCTTGTCTTTTTGTACTAAGGATGTTCTTCCTGTGGTCATCCATTTGGGTGCATGGTGATTTGAGATACAATGCTGGAGTTGTTCTGCTATTCGTGGGTGTAGGGCCTTGAAGTTTTTGAGCCAGTATCCATGGACTTCATCGGGACCTGGGGCTTTCCAGTTTGGCATTTTCTTTAGTTGGTGTCTTACTGTGTGTGTCGTGATCTCTAGTAAATCTTTGTCTATTCTCCTGTTTCTTCAAGCCTTTGACTTCCTGGAGCCATGTTTCATGTTTATTATTATTATTATTATTATTATTATTATTATTATTATTATTATTATTATGTATTATTATTATTATTATTATTATTATTATTATTATTATTATTATTATTATTATTATTATTATTATTATTATTATTATTCAGAAGGTGAATCCTGTTCATTTGGAACAAACTCACCTAGGCCATCGACTTGAAATTCAAGCTGCCAAAGAATATGGTGTTCATTTGAATGAAGTAACAAAAGGCAATAGGTAATAAAGATAGCAGTAATCAGTTGTTAGAAAGGAATAAATAGTTGAATTATTTAGTAAATAAAAAGGTAAGTAAAGTATAAGATATAAGGAGAAATTGCTTTTGTGCAGTAATTTCATTGCATCTTTGCTTGAACCTTTGAGGTTTCAGTTGCAACTTATGAAAAATTAACTAACAGAGACACTCAGAGGAAGCTCCAAGTAAATACTACTGCTAATATTAGGAAACATAAACTTAACACTGTCAACAACTTTCTAAAAGGGATAAATCTCTGGCAGAGGCTGACATTCGCACTAGAGAATAGGATTCCAGTAAAGAAAGGACAAATGACTTAAAACAGGTTGTATTGATTTCATCTGTGTTACAGACGTTTGGGGCTTAACATGCAACATCTAACTTCTGTGCAGCATTTACTAACGCTTTCATAAGATGTATCTCAAAAATAAGCTATGAGTGAAAAGTGGCACCAAGTATAGTTAAAGATTCAAACTCATTCGCCAGAGTCCCATCTACCTGAATGGAAGGATGAGGTGAAAAATCATCATGAGACCTACTAATCAACAGTTTGCGTTTTCCTGGAGTTCAGCCTCATACCCCCCCAGCTACACCACTCACTAATGTGCTTCATGTCATGATTGAGACTAAGGGTAGCCTCATATCTCATAAGTGGAGACGTTATTACAACCACAAGAGTTGCATCATTGGCATACTGAATACTAATTTTTTCTAGGCCAACAACCTAAAATTAGCAGCTGACCAAAAACACAACTTTGTGGAACTCCAGACCCAATAGCAACTCACCTGTAAGGAAATCATGAAGTAATCCTGAATTATATCCACCCACTCCAAGATTTCAAAGTTTATACATATGTGCCCTATGATTTACTAAATCAAACGCAGCACTAAATTTTATTTGAATTATTTTGCACTGAAATAGTATGATATAGTATACAGTTCAAAAACTCTCGTTGTTTATGGAATGGTTTTGCTGTGCTGGATTTTCCAATTTTAGGCTTTTAAAGAAATATGTTGTCAGCAGTAACAAAATGTATATGGCGCAAAAATGATTCTGATAACCTAAAACTGTGGAAATATTTTATTTGATGCAGAAAGTTTAGCTATGGCAATAAAAATTAAGTTGAAATATAGAGCTAATGCTATATGCATTAAAAATTATCTAACTTGAAAATATATACAATGGCAGTATGTACTTCACAGTGTTTGTCACTATATAAGACCTCCATGATCAACTAGTAAAACATATCAGAGACATAACAGACTTGTCGTTCTGTGAAAATTACTTTCTTCACCTCTGAGAAAAGTTCTGGTACAATCTGTGTGTAATATGTTACGTAATTACAGCACATATAGTTAATGTTCTTTCAGAAGATGTAACCCCATTTGCACTTTTTAAAGGTGATACCCCTCCAGAGTTTTACCTTACATGACCTGGAGATGGTACCGTTTGGTTGGGCTGGTTTGATAATATGAATTAGTTAACGAACTAAAACTTCAGAGACGTAACTAAGAATTGTGTTTAGTGTTGTTCTGTGAAAATTACACTTTGTTAACCTGCAAGAAAACTGCTGGTGCAGTCTGTATTATCATCACTGGTGAGTACCCATACTTAATGATTTCTTTTCATTTAGAGACTGTGCCAGACTTGCGTGAAACTTCCCCTTGCGCGAGGGGGTCTGGAACCTAACCCCGTATAAGTTCAGGGTATTACTGTTTACAGTCAACCCCCTGTATTCATGTTCTCAAGATTCGCGGACTCCCCTATTAGCGTCTCCCATTAGATGATTTTCTATGGAACCTATCCAAAAATTATTCACAAGAAGACTCACTCATGCATGGATTTTTCTGTGGAATGTATCTATAAAAATATTCGTGGTTTCCCTCTATTCACTCTATTCACAGATGCGAATTTTTTTCATAGAGCAATTTTCTGTGCATTTTAATGTTATTTTCTATATAATATGTAACAGTAAATATTATAATATTAATATTAAATCCTATGGATACTCACTGGTGATGAATGTTGATTACGGCATATACGACGATGATGAATTAGTTGTGAATGCACAGCAAAGTAGTGGAGTTAATCTCCTCTGAGGGTGCTTTTTCCGGAGGGGCTTGTCAGGTTTCAGAACGCACCACCTTGAGGTAATTGAACATGTTTAGAAAGGTGGGATGTTAGGGCTGCATGAGCTCATTAACACTATGGGCTGTCCCTGGTTATCTGCCGGGGTTCTGTTCTCGGTGGGATGCTGATAAGCAAAACCGCCATTAACTGAAACTCGGTGATTTGTGGCGCATAACCAGTTAATGGCGCCCTCTGTTATGTTTGTCTATTAGACATTGATAACTGGAACATGAATCACCGATTTTATGGAGCTAGACAAGTGCCATAAAACCAGATCGCCACTAACCGAGTTCGCCGATAACTGGGGACTGTCTGTTGGTAAAATTTGTGGCCCTTTCTTCATTCTTATCCCATGCCTATGTCATTGTCTGTACCTTATCTGCCTGACTTTCCTTATCAATTTGTACATACCAGGAATTTCTTCAAAATCCTGGTCCATTGGTGTGATAGTAAAGAGGGCGGTGAGTTAATCTCCAAGAATAACCTCATGACCTTCCCAATTATTTTACTCTGTTCATACTCCATGACTTTCACCCCCTTTGCCAGAATCCTCAGGAGAAGCTGAGCGTTTATAGGACAATTTAGCAGACAATTTCAAAGAACATTCTTAGTCTGTAGTATACTGTACACGCAAAACACTCACAAACAAGAGAACATGTAAATGTTTTGTTTTAAGATGATTTTTAAATATATGTATGTACATAAAGTGTTTTAAGATGATATAAGTATGCAGAGCATATCTAAAATATGTAAGACAACAGAAATAGTAGGGTACATTGGTATGTTTTCATCTGCAATACATAGTATTTTCTTGTATACATACTAAGTATATTATCGTGACTAAATACATTTTTCATAATGAAAAAATGTACTAATTTTCAAATGTTACAGTTCTGTAATATGCTAATGTAAACAGCAAAATTTCAGTAACATATTTTTTCTTGAAAGGTGCTTCACCCAAGCCAGCTTTCCACAGATCACTGTTACAATCCCATGATGCTGTGATAGCGTAGTACCCAGACGAAATGAACCCAACACACTATTGGCTGCTGTCTGCAAAGCACCCAATCCAGGTGCAGTATTTGTTTTCCTCGGTGCTCATTAACTGTACACTTGGCGTTGATTCGTTGAAACTTGAGTCCCAAATTTCAAAGATGGAATTGTTGGTACTATGCATCCCTCCTTGATCAGCCTTATTGCGTAGCAAGTTACAGATATATGTGGATGTAATTATGAATCTGCGTTTTACATATCAAATATCCGAGTGGATTGTGCCGAAAATGGCACATAAAAAGTCCCCTGCTCCTTCTAAGACTTCTGGTAAAGAGCCTAAAAGAAAGAGGGCAGTCATGAAGCTCGATGAGATAGGCATGAGCTACTTCGGTACTGCAAAAACAGTGTCGACAGTATGAGATAAAACAATCATGAGAATGGAATCTGCGCTGGCGTACTGGATAAAGGATTGCCGGAAGAACATGCTCCTTGACTCCCAAGATCATTCGTGAGAAAGCACAACAACTCTGTCAGAAGTTATCAACTGTATGGAAGACAACGACGTAGAGGCATAGGAAGTTGGTGATGTAGAGGCACAGGAGGGCGACGAAGAAGGGGAATTAGAATTCTTGGGCTTTAATGAACCCATGCTGGGAGAAGAAGAAGAAGAGGAGGAAGAGCCACAGCCAGGGCCATCATCAGCTCCTCAAGGTTTTCAGGCAAGCAAAAGATGGTTCCACTGGTTCCAGAAGCAGTTCTACCTAAGGTCTATTTTTCTACATGGGGAAGCAGCATCTGCAGACAAAGAGGTGGCAACGAAATATCCCAAGACCTTCAAGAAGATTCTGTAGAAGGGGTACCGTCCAGAACAGAGGTTCTGTATGGACAAGACTGGCCTGTTCTGGAAGAAGATCCCTTCCTGGACATACTTAATGAAGGAAAAAGCTAAAGCCTCCGGATTCAAGGCACAGAAGGATAGGGTTACCCTCCTAATGTGTGGGAATGTAGCTGGCTTTATGCTGAAACCAGGCCTCATTTACAAGGCTGCAAACCCCAGGCCACTCAAGAATAAGAACAAGGCATTGCAGCCAGTGTTCTGGAGGCAAAGTCCCAAGGCCTGGATCACCACAGTCCTTACTAAGTACTGGTTCCATCAAAGTTAAGCAGTACCTGGGTGACTTAGACGGAGTTCATGGTGTTGCTGATTATGGATAATGCTGGTGGCCACCCTCTCGATCTTTATTATAATGGAATCCAGCTTGAGTTCCTCCCAACACCACCACCTCTCCTCCAACCTATGGACCAGGGCATGATCCATGCCTTCAAGGCACTCTACACTGGGAACTCCCTCCAGCACCTTGTTGATGCAATGGACCTTGACAGTGAATTTACACTGAAAGACCATTGGTGTAAATTCATGATTGCCACATGTCTATCCATCATCGATCAGTCGTTGAAAGACATGAAGAAAGAGATCCTGAACGCATGCTGGAGTAAGTTGTGGCCGGATGTGTGCACAATTATAAGGGCTTCTCTCCTGAGGAAATTCAAAATTTGGCCATTAATAAGGCGGTCCAGTTGGTGAGGATTCTTAGTGGAGAAGGCTTTGGTGACATCACCAAGAATGAAGTCGGCACCCTCATTGTTGCCCACTCTGACTCCCTGACAGACCAGAATTTAGAAAACCTGATGAAGTCTGACAGCAAGGGAGAAGACACTAGGTTCAGCAGAGGAGCAGGAGGAGGAGGAGGGCCTGACTTTGGAATGTCTGTCCCAAATTAGGAGGGTGATGAAGGATACAAAATTTGTTTCAACATGGGACCCTTATATGGAACGCTCCTTAAAGTTTTCAAATACCGTTGATATGGCATTTGAGCCCTACAGTGAAGTCCTCTCCACCATAAAGACTCAATGATAGCTGCTGCCAATCATGATGTTCATCACTTAAGAAGAAGGCCCCTCCAAAGCCTCCCAAAATCCCTGAAGTAGTGCCTCCCTCATTGCCAGAAGTAATGCCTATTGAATCACCTGAAGAAGTGCCTCCCAAAACGACTTGAGTTATTGTCCCCTGAGGTGCCTCTTGAAGGTGAAGAGGCGCCCTCAGAGGAGATGTAGCTCCTTTGCTTGGCTGTGCAGTCATTTCATCGCCATTTATCGGACTACATAGCTTCATCACTGGTGAGTATCCTATTTATATATGTTGCACATACTGGTATGTGTAAAAAAAAATTTTATTGTCATACATATTTTTATTTCTCTCCGTCTGTGCATGGCTGAATAGTTAGGGGACTGGATTATTTTCACACGTACGTAACTAAGTCATACAGTACGTACATATATTTTTAACCATAAAATGTTTAAGGTTTACTTTGAAATTATATTAGTAATATTATTTCAAAGATTAATAGTGTAATAGGGTAATATTTTAAGAGGGCCGGCCGGAACCCCTTTATATGGTGGTATAGGGAGAAAAATGCAAAGTCATGAAAAAATTCATGGAGCTTCATATGGCAATTGAGAATACTTATACGAAATATTTCGTCAAAATTCCTCTTACTTTCGTAGTTACAGGGTAATTATTAAACATAACTCAATAAGCCTAAAGCATTCATCCGTACAAGAAAATGCAATATTTCTTCTGTTATCGTAAATTTTGATAATTATTGGCAAAGAAATTGTGAGAAATGGCATCTGTAGAGATTCCGTGGCTCGCAGAAGCGAGTATCTGGTTCGGCCCGTTCAACCATGAATCAGTAGGACCACAGACTTCAAGTAGATTACACGTTCGATTTTCACCTCATGACATTCGCTTGCTTTTACATATGTTTATGTATGTTTTGGCAAGTTCATCATGCCAATGAGGAAAAGACAAGGAAAACATCTCGCTAACATACAGACGAAGAAAAATCGCTCAAGTATTATTACAGAATATTATAATATATGCGTAGTTAGTGAAGAAAGAGGGGAGGGTTGCCTAGTAACGCCCCCTTCTTGCCTGACAGCACACGTCACACTGTGCCCAAGGCTACGATCTTTGAGCAAAGAGATCTTCATTTATGATAAATAACATAGTTTTGGTTTTTTAATACCCAAAATGGGATATGAAATTCATAATAATCATGATTTATTAAATTGTTTTTGTAAAAAGAGAGTACACCTTCGAGTTTCACCTCTGACATTCTCTTGCATTTATGTTTGTTTATCTTTGTTTCGGCAAGAATGTCATCATGCCAAAGAGGAAAATACAAGGAAAACATCTCGCTAACATACAGAAGAAAATTCGCTGTAATAAGCCGAGTTAGTGAAGGGGAGAGAGGGGGTTACGTATGAAGGAGTGCCCCATCTTGCCTCAAGCAGTGCCCCAGGCTACGATATATGAGCAAAGGGATCATCATTTATGATTAAATTATGATAAATAAAATAGTTTTGGTTTATTAATACACAAAAAAGAAATATACATTCATAATAATCATTATTTATTAACATTGTCTTTATAGAAATACGAAGGAAAACTTTGAACGCCTGTATCTCAAAACTATACTTATTGACCTTCAAAATCTATCTCCTCACTTAGTTTGAAAGCTATAACATTGGAATTTGGTATATAACTCAGAAAGACATTATAGAACAATCAAATACAGTAGGGCCTCGTTAATCACGGGGGATAGGGCCCAGAACCCCCCGTGATAAGTAAATACCCGTGTTATCCTGGTACCCCCCCTGAAAATTGCTTTAAACCGCCTGCTTTAATAATTAACCCACCCAAGACCGCTATTTCAGTGTTTATAACTGCCTACTTTAGTTCAAGCACCAAATATTTCTTCAACTATCACCTTGAACTAAATTCAAGACAGTTTCAAAGTTATTCTTTCCTATATTCAATTTCCCCTTCATCAGATCAGCAAACAAAAGTATAATTACCTAACAATTCCTTGTTATTTTCATGATTTGGCTGCTGCACCAAACTAAAAGTACATAGTATATCTATTTTGAATGAACAATATTTGATAAAAAAACAGCTTTACGGTAAAGATTACAGAACCCAAAACTATTAATATTAATGTTGTAAACAGCAAAAATACAGCAATTATCTAGCCTTTGTCTTTTGTTTACGTTTATAATCAGCTGATGGACGTTTATTACCGAAAGAATCATTTTGGAAAACAATTTAGTTTCTAAAAGAAACTAATTTATAAATGGAATTATTATTATTATTAACTTTGTACATAATAGTTTATGATATTATTGTAACAGTAATTTCATTATTTATGAGAGACCGATAGAGAGAGAGAGAAGAGAGATCCGAGACGAGAGAGAGAGAGAGGAGAAGAGAGAGAGAGAGAGAGAGTTGAGAGAGAGAGAGAGAGAGAGAGAGAGAGAGAGAGCAGCTTGTTGACGAGAGTAACTTGAAGCTTGAGAGAGCAGCTTAGGACTAGAGTAACTTGAATAGCTTGAGAGAACAGCTTGGAACGAGAGTACTGTTGACTATCTTAGCTCGAGAATAACAATGAAATTTGTACTATTTTAAATATTTTATGATGATAAGAAATAAAACATGGATAGTGATAAGATATTCTCTTGTATACTGTTATATTATGTGATAATCATTGAGTCAACTATAAAAGTTGTATTGAAGCACAGTTTCGTAAATCACAGAAAGAATAAAAATATGGCAACACATATTTTTATTCTTTCGGGGACCATCTTGTTCTTTTATTACGATAATAATAGATCAGTATTATAGTTATTTTTCTGTAAGTGATGAGAGAGAGAGAGAGAGAGAGAGAGAGAGAGAGAGAGAGAGAGAGAGAGAGAGAGAGAGAGAGAGAGAGAGAGAGAGAGTATTAGAAAATTTATAAATGAGTTTATCCTAAAAATGCATTTAGTCATGAAAAGAAGAAGAAAACAGTAATTAGTGAATCTTGCTCTATGATAAAATTCGTGATTTCGTTAATTTTCTGGAATATACGTAGCATTTGGGCTTCACAAAAAAAGTAAGTAAAGTGATTTATGACAGAGTTTAGAAAGTACCGATGTAAAAATACATCGGTACTTTGTAGAACGGTGACGTCACGGTGGTCTTATGTATTTTTTTCGTGAATAAATATACATTTATGATAAAAAATAGTTACTGTACTGCTTAGAGTACCATACTGTAATATTAATGTAATCACATCAAAATAAAGTAATCATGTTCATTGTATACTGTAAACATGTAAAAGTGTATTTTGTCTTTTTGAAAAATGGATTCCCCAAGGAATTATTCCTTGAAGAGGCTTTTTATTATGAAGATATGCCAATAATATATAAGATTTGCATTTTATTATGAATATATGAAAATAAAATATAAGGTAAAAATGGTTTTATTACGTTTACGCTTCGTCGCCGATTGCAAACAACATACGATAATCTATGACAATTATCGTTTGTATGACTGCAGTGTTCAGAGAAGTTGATTACGTTATACCAAAACAATAATGAAGTTCGAATTGAAAATTTATGTTTTCCTAAATGTTATTACTACTGTAATTACACTACTACTATTAACATTTCTAAAAGGTTAAGAATGACAAAGGTGCTGTGAAGTGTAACTCAATGTTTACATTTCTGCTGGCCGCTCAACTACAAGTTGATGTCAATGACGTGGAATTATTCCATGAATAGGCTTATCAATATTATGAAGATATGCCAATAATATATAAGGTGAGAATGGTTTTATTGCCTTTATTGTCAGTTAATATCATAATGTGAATCTGTTCATGCATTTGTTGGTTATCGGAACCGGACGAGGCTTAGCCTACCACCGACAAGCCCGGATGCTGTGATTCATACCAGCGATATATAGACTGAGAAGTGGTCCAAGGAAAAACCCGTGATTAACTGAATCCGTGATTACTGATCCGTGACTAAGCGAGGCCCCACTGTAGAGCCCTTTTTTCCAATTTTTATTTCTTCTTTTTTTTTATAATTTTTTTTCTCCTGATTTATAGGGTTTATTTTTTTTACCATATTGAAAAATTCATATCTAGCAAAAAAATGACTTTAGAAAAAAAAACTCTCCATTTGATTGGAGGTCTACATCAGGTCTATATATGGTAGTAATCCCAGGTCTTAATATATATTAAATATCAAGGGAGGAGATAGAATTTGAAAAATGGTTATTTTCGGGATAAATTGCCCTGGCGTCACAAAACCGAAGGTCAGAGGCGAAAATCATATGCGGTTTGGAGATGTCCCAAGTCACCTTATTAAGTGGTATGAATGTCAAAGTCCTGTCGTTAAAAAACGGCATTAGCCGGCCGGCCCCCTTAACGTATATTAGATGTAGGATGGTATTTTTAAGGATACTTTGGTGTTTGAACTTTCAAGACAGGCAGTTATAAGCATTTTGGGGGGGGGGGGGTGTAAATATTCATGAATTCTAGCTATTTGCGGGGGAGTCTAGTATGCATCCCCCACAAATACAAGTGGTCCACTCTATTAACTTTACATTTTATTGGAATTTATTTTTCCCATTTTACTTTCCATTTGGACTGGGGAAAGCTTTTGTATTCTATCATAGTGCAGTTCCACCCACTCTAGCCATGTTGTGTTGTTTTTCTTTTGCCATCTAGTATTACATCTCCTATTTAGCTTTGAGCATTTGTATGCACATGTTTAGTATTTGCTCTGTGTGTATTTATATTAATTGCTTGAACTTTGGGATTTAGTGGATTTTATTTGAATTTTTGTAAAGATATTGAACTTAAGGATTTATATGTACTTGTACACAATGTATTTGCCTATTTCCAAGTTGGATCAGTTAGTTACTGTGTGGGGCTTAGTACTGTCTGTGTATCCTAGTGCTACTTGCATCTATAATATTTTGATTACTATGCCCCAGCATTCTTGATAAGGTTTATGTGGAAGTGCTTCCCATGGTAAAGACATCCATCTAATATAACTGTGTTGTACCGATCAGCCAGAAGAGATCTAAAAGCTTCTACATAAAATAATTATGTAATTATTTTATGTAAAACCTTGCCGTGACTGTTTCTTTTGACTTCTCTGCTTCTGAAGAAGAGGATAAGGAGTTGTCTCCCGATGTCATACAAATCGCTACTTTACTACTTTGTATCGAATTCCTCAGATTCTTTCTCGCCATGGCTTCATGAAGCACACTGCTCCTTCTATCCAGCCGCAAACAACCTCTGAATCCTTCTCGCTGGTAGCTCCAACTTCGCCAGTGTCTTAATATATGAGAGATAATCAAGTAGATTCATCTAAGTTGCTTATCTAGTTCTTTCCTTTTCTTCTTGTAAGGCAATGAACAAAGTTAACCTTTGGCTTTCTGAAAAAAGGGAATGGAGCAAGGTTAACTTCAATTTCCCACCATCACATCTTTTGACAGACAAATAATGTTTTTGGCATCGAATTTAGAACATCTTATTAAGATTATCTTCCGTGGACTGTTGGAGCTTTGAGCTGCATTTTATGGACTTTTAATGAGTAACTTCCTACCTCGATAAAGGTATCAGGGACTGTTCCCTGGAATTGGTTTCCCCTTTACGTTGGGCATTCTGAAGAAGAGAGAACTCTGGTGCTCTTTCACCACCAAGGAGTGTCTCGGACACAGAGGTCTACCCTTCTTTACTGTCCTTTGGATAATAAACACCTTTTTCTTGAGGATACAGTGATTCAAGTATCTAATAACCTTCAGATGAAGTCAACCTCGGATCCTCTCTCTCTCTCCCATTCAACCAAGCCCTCTCATGTTACCATTCCTAGCTCACACCCTTCTCCTTCCGCAAACGCTCATCCCTTTCGTGGCAGGGGAAGCTCTAGGTCATTCCCTAGATTGGAGGAAGAGTACGTCTCAATCCTTGAACCATTAGGAAATCCTCCTCCAAAATCCCTGCTGAGAAGTGAAGGGGCCATCCTCTGTGTACCAACAGGAGCAAGGTTCCACCAGTTCGGATGAACTGGGAATTAAGAGGAGCAGAACCTTGGATCGTAAAGTGTTGAGAGAATGCTACGACATTCCTTTCAAGAGCGTTCCACCCTTATTCAGCTCTCCAATAGCTTTAGCCTACTCGAAAATTCAGACATTTATTGCCCTGAGTTTTACAACTGACTATTAGCAAGTCTCCAAGGCCTCAGGGGACTTGAGGCCTGTGTTAGATGTAAGCACTGAGTGTTTTGTCCGAAAGACAAGATTCAAAATGGAAATTAATCAGACGGTTTTGTTATCCATTTGTAAGGGGGATTGGATGGTGTCCATCGATATGGACGATGCATATTTCCATATCCCAATTCACCAAGACTCAAAGAAGTTTCTTTGTTTTGTCTTCAGAGAGGGTACCAATTCGGAGCTCTTTACTTTGGGCTTTCGACAGCCCCACAAGTGTTTACTCACATCTTAGCCCCCATTGCGAATGGCTGCAACTAGTCAGGATAAAAGTATCTCTTTACCTGGATGATTGGCTTCTTCGGTCACATTCAGAGAAGAAGTACACAGAGGATGTGCAGAAAATTCTATTATTGGCAGGAGTTGGGACTTCTGATAAACTTGACGAAGTTACAGTTAGTCTCCTGTCAGGACTTTGTCTATTTGGGGATGCTGATAGTTGTGGTGAAATTATATCCTCCGATTGCTCAAAATGGTCCACAGCACATAATTTTCTTAAAGAAGGCAACAACGGTAGGAATTTTAGGCGCTGGAATTTTATTACAAACCAGAAATCAACTTGTATTTACCTTAAATCTCGTTGGTAGTCGCCAAACGCAGACACAAGAACTAACCTAGTATTCTTATATAACTCCTATACACATTTGACCAAACATGCAAATTAACTTATATAAGATACTCAGCTGGTTCGTCGTCTTCAGGAAGATAAGTACTACACTTAATTACATGTTATAACCAATACAGAATAGCAGTGCTCGCCACTATTGGGATCCAAGAATGTCCCCTAAAATTGCCATGTGTGCACAGTAACCCGGACAGCCACACATTACCCCAACATTAAGGAGGGAAAAAAAGTGGAGGGAAACTCCTGTCACATTTGTGAAATACGGGCAAAAAACTAACATAATTAAAAATAATTAATAATCATTATTAGAAAATCACAAAATCTAAAGTAAAGTTAATGATAAAGAAATTAACACCTTTTCTTTCAATGGAAATGAAAATTAAATGTGTCATTTTATGACATTCTTGGGCCAAGTAAAAAAAAGATAATTAAGCAACAAAAAAAAGGGTAATTTCTCACATAAGAATTAAACTTAACTTACAGAGCTCCTTGTTTTATGAGCTCTCTCCTCTCTAGTGCTAGCATGTTGAGGACGTGTTTCAATCATTTGACCAGGGGGATGAGGCATTTCAGATCTAGGAACATCATTGTTCACATTATCATCAAGATTACCTATAAGTTCCTCATTCACTGGTTCACTAACCTCTAAAGGTACAAGCATTTCAACTGTTCGTGTACTGACATGACCTTTGCAGTACACATCTACAGAATGTATGACTCCTTCTGAATCAGGTCGAAGTTCAACAATTCTACCTAAAGGCCACTCACTTTTTGGAGATTCAACTTGGACCAAAACAACATCCCCAACTTTAAGATTATTCAATTCCCTAACTCTATCGGAACCATAATGGCGTTCTCTTAATGAAATTATATATTCATTCTTCCAGACCTTCTCAAACTTGGAAATGATACAAGACAATAAGGAAAATTGCTTATTCGGTTGATCATGGTCCATGTAAGTAGGATCAGATTCATCCGCTAAAACTACTGGTGGCATAGCTTCAGTCGATCTGCCATATAGGAGATGTGAAGGTGACAAGGGTTCTGGAGACATCCTATCACTGTTGATATAGGTGAGCGGTCTAATTAACACGAGATTGAATCTCAACAACCACAGTCTGAAGTTCATCTAAACTGACTCTCGTATCATACAAAACCTTTTGCAAACAATTCTTAACAACCTTAATCATCCTTTCATAGAAGCCACCTTGCCAAGGTGCTCTGGGAGCGATGAATTTCCAAGCGATACCACGATTACTAAAATATTCTCGTATTTGAGGATCATTACATATTTCCTCAAGAAACTTGGCAGCTGCTTTAAAGTTTGTCCCATTATCTGAAATTATTTGTTTGGGAACAGACCAGGTGCCACAAAACCGACAAAAAATTAATAAGAATGATTCTGCTTTCTTGTAGCTGTACAAGTAAACAAGCAGATATAAACCTTCTTTGGCTCATTATCTTCAGTCTTTGTAATGACAATAGGTCCAGAATAATCAACACCTACATTCTCAAATGGTCTGTTCAAAACAACTCTATGTAAAGGTAAAGAATGGGGACCAGGGTAAACACAGGGTTTACCTTCAACTTTCCTACAGAGAACACATTTTCTAATCACTTTGCGTACTGCTTGCCTTCCCTTAAGAATCCAAAGTTGTCGACGAATAGTAGCAAGAGTTTCCTGTACTCCTCCATGTAAATTATACCTATGTGCCTTTAGAATGAAAAGGTTAGTTAAATGTTCTCCTGGTGGAACTAGTACAGGGTATTTGGAATTCACAGCAATCTCAGCATGCTGGAGGCGACCTCTTGACCTCATCAGTCCAATGGATGGATCAAAATACAGACCTAAGTCCTTAATCAAATCAGAACATTCCACAGACAAGCTGTGTGGTTTCTGCAAAAGATTATACAAGCTCTTAAATTCAATAGGATCAGGATTCACAGAATAAAACAGCCAAGGAAAAGTTTCTTTAAACTTAGTGAGGTGATAATATCTCGGCCAATAAACTGCTGGATCTGGTAGTTATCTTTGACACTCGATTTGGTGATATCTTAAGTAACAATTTTTTCAGAAACTGAAATACATATTTCGTTATCATGAAAATCTTCTCCAGAGAAGAACATTCTCTAACTTCAAACAAACATTCAACCTTAACTGGATCAATTTGTTTCTCCGCTGTTATCTCATTAACTACAACTTCATCCTTTTGACTTGGCCATAAACTCTCACATGGTAGCCAAGAAGGACCTTTAAACCATAAAGAATTTGACACTAAGTCTTTAACTTCAACTCCACGAGTCACTAAGTCAGCAGGATTTTCTCCAGTAGATACATGAAATATTTGATAACTGGCTGACACTTCTCTGACCTCAGCCACCCTGTTCTTGACTTAAGTAATTTTGCAATTATCATTTCTGACCCATTGAATAGCAGCCTCATTATCAGACCAAATCACAGTTCTTGAAATATTAATATCACTTAAAATTTTGTGAATGTAGTTGGCTAATTTAGTTCCTAACCAAATTGATGTCAGTTCCAATTGTGGAAGAGTTTTTGTTTTAAGGGGAGCAACCTTATTTTGCCATAACAAGATTACTTTCTCCATTTCCTACCAAATAGGATGCATAACCATAAGCTTTGGTCGAGCTGTCACAAAATATGTGCAAAACATAGTTTACTCCTTGAGTTGCAACTTTGCGAGGTACTGAAAATTCACTAAGTGCCTTGAACTCTTCATATAATTCCATCCAACTACTTGAAAATTCTTCACCTAATGGATCGAATATTCCAGGAGACATTAGCCCTCCAAGCAGCTTGAATAAGGATTTTACCCCTTATGATTACTGGACAAAGGAATCCTAGTGGATCAAAAACCATTGAGACCAAACTAAGTAAATTGCGTTTTATGATTACTTCAGGTACAAATATTTTAGCCGACTTCAGACTAAGCATGTCTAAGATGACATCCCAATTCAATCCAAGAGCTGAAGTAGTGATAGGAACAACATAACCACTGTTATCTTCTTCAATTTTAGTTTTAAGTTTCTCATTGTTAGTTACTCAAGTCCTGAGTGGCATATTGGAACTCCTCAGTTGCTTGTTAGCCTCAGCATAAAATTCTAACAATTTTATTTCATTGGACATACTACCCTGAAGATTATCAACATAAAAGGATTTGGCAATCAAATTCTTAAAGGGGCTACCTAACCTACTCAAATGATAAGTCAAGTGTTGCCATCAACAAAAATGGAGATGATGTGCTACCAAACAGCACACTAGCAGATCTATAAGTGTCTAAACCTGCTTCTGGGTTCTGCAGATCTCGGAACCACAGAAACCTGACAAATTCTCGATCAACATTCTGCAGGCCTACCTGCAAAAAGGCCTTGCTAATATGTGCACAAAATGCAAAATCATTGACTCTAAACTTTAACAAAACATCACCTAACTTCTCTGTCAGGGAGGGTCCCTTGATTAAAACAATCATTGAGAGAAGGATTATCCTTTCCATCTCGAGCACTGCAATTATACACTATCCTTAAGGGGGATCTTTAAGCACCCCATGATGCAGAATATAATGTGTATTAGCACCAGCTACTGCATCAGGAACTTTCTCAATAAATTTATGCTTTAACTGATCCTGGATATTATGGTATGCATCCAAACGTCCAGGAACCTTAGATAAATTTTTCCTTATTGTATACACTTGACCTAAAGCCATTCTATAGTTGTTGGGCAAAAGAGGGCACAATTTTCTTTCCAGGGAAGACGAACAAAATACTGTCCATTTTGATACTCAACACTATTAACATACCTTTTGTAGACACAATCATCTTCTACAGATGGGGCAGTTGGATTGATGCCTATTGATTCTAATTCCCATAATTTATGATCTTGTTCATTATTCTCTTCAATTAAATCACTGACATGAAGAGGAAAAATATTAGCAGTTAATCTGCAAACAGCAACATTTGTCTTAACGGAAGTTTCCAGGTTATTGGAAAATTGTGAGGAAATCCTACCAATTGGAATGTAACCACCAGGTGTCTCAAACAGTCTAACACCTTCATACTTGGTAACACCATCAACAAAATCAGCAAAATAATCAGAACCCACCATTAATTCAATCCCTGAGACAATGTCGGATAAAATTTCATCTGCAGTTTTAATCGCTTTACCCTGCAGCATTTGAAAAATTAACATCTCTGCCTCTGTATGCAACTTGCTCTGTAACAGAACAGCAATAAGCCAATGGGAAGACTATAAATCAGTAACATAGTGTTGAAGAGTCTTCATAATTCTTTCAAAATCCAGCTTAAACTGCTCCAATTCCTTAGCAGTATACTTAGGCTTAACTATATTAAACAACTAAAGCACTAATGTTTGTTTTACTTTCTCTGGGTTAGCAAATCTATCTTGCAAAGCTGCAATACCATCATCATAGTCTTGGTCTGTGACATGAAATCCTGAGACAACTAACAATGCTTTACCTTTCAAACAGGACTTAAGGTGTGTCATTTTCAATATCTTGTCCATATCCTTACAATCATGAACTAATAAACAGAAACTGTCCCACCAAGTTTGCCATTCTTCTACCCTTCCATCAAAGCTGTTAATCTTTACTTCAGGTAAACTTACCCTGGCACTCTGTTGTGTTGGAGCAGGATTGGAAATTCCAGGAACTGCACTCTAATAATTTATTGGTCTCTGTATAATACAAAACTTCGTATTGAGCATGATTCTTCTCAAGTACATCAAACTCATCATCACTCAAAGAATGTCTTTCGGAGATATATTGATCCCATACTTCCAAATATTTGTTCCAACGCTTTTGTAACGTTTCCACATTGGATTTTACAGTCATCAAAGTTGGACTAGCCACACCTTGAACCCATCAAGCGAGCGATCAGTAATCTTGAAATTTGCCATGATACAGCTTAACCCTTAAACGCCGAAGCGGTAAAATAAAAATCGTCTTCCGTGTGCCAGGGGTGTTTCGGAGTGAGCGCAGAAGTGGAAAAATATTTTTTTCAAAAAATCACAGCGCGCTTAGTTTTCAAGATTAAGAGTTCATTTTTGGCTCCTTTTTTTGTCATTGGCTGAAGTTTAGTATGCAACCATCAGAAATGAAAAATATTATCATTATCATATATAAATAATGCGATATATGATAGCGCAAAAACAAAATTTCATATATATAATTGTATTCAAATCGCGCTGTACGCAAAACGGTTAAAGGTAACAAGTTACTTTTTTGCTGTTGTAATGTACACTACATTGCGATCATTTTGGTATATAACACATTATAAAACGATAAAAGCAACACAGAGAAAATATTATCAAAAAATGATGCGTGCATTCGTGACGCACGGACGTAAAAATTTTTTTTTTTTTTAAATTCACCATAAATCTACATATTGTGCTAGAGACTTCGGATTTGTTTCAAGATGAAGATAAATGATGGAATATTACGATACTGTAAGAGTTTTAGCTTACAATTGCAGTTTTCGACCATTTCGGACGAGTTAAAGTTGATCGAATGTCGAAATAGTTTTATATATTTTTTTATGCAAATATTTCAAAAATGAGAAATGCTACAACCTTCAAATACTTTTTGTTGTATTCTGTATGTTTTTGCGCACATTTTCATGTATGAAACTCTATAAAAAGCCTAATATGAAAAGGCACAAATATTAGGAGAATGGGACGTACGCATTTCGGAGATTTGCGGCCGAGAATCGGCACGCGGAGGGAAGAAAATAGTTTTTTTCGAAAATTCACCATAAATCTAAATATTGTTCTAGAGACTTCTAATTTGTTTTAAAGTGAAGATAAATGATTGAATATTACTAGACTGTAAGAGTTTTATGTTACAAATGCGTTTTTCGACCATTTCGGTTGAGTCAAAGTTGACCGAACGTAGTTTTTTTTCCTATTTATCGTAATTTATATGCAAATATTTCAAAAATGAGAAATGCTACAATCTTCAAATATTTTTTGTTGTATTCTGCATGTTTTTGCACACATTTTCATATATGAAACTATAAAACGCCTAATATGAAAAGGCACAAATATTAGGAGAATGCGACCTACGCATTTCGGAGATTTGCGGCCGAGAATCGGCACGCGGAGGCGAAGAATAGTTTTTTTGTTTTTTTCAAAAATTCACCATAAATCTAAATATTGTTCTAGAGACTTCTAATTTGTTTTAAAGTGAAGATAAATGATTGAATATTACTAGACTGTAAGAGTTTTATGTTACAAATGCGTTTTTCGACCATTTCGGTTGAGTCAAAGTTGACCGAACATAGTTTTTTTCCTATTTATCGTAATTTATATGCAGATATTTCGAAAATGAGAAATGCTACAACCTTCAAATATTTTTTGTTGTATTTTGCATGTTTTTGCGCACATTTTCATATATGAAACTCTATAAAACGCCTAATATGAAAAGGCACAAATATTAGGAGAATGCGACCTACGCATTTCGGAGATTTGCGGCCGAGAATCGGCGAGCGGAGGGAAGAAAATAGTTTTTTTTCAAAAATTCACCATATATCTAAATATTATTCTAGAGACTTCCAATTTGTTTTAAAGTGAAAGATAAATGGATTGAATATTACTGACGAACTGTAAGAGTTTTTATGTTACAAATGCCGGTTTTTTTCGACCATTTACAGGTTGAGTCTCAAAGTTGACCGAAAAAGTTTTTTTCCTATTTATCGTAATTTTTATGCAAATATTTCAAAAATGAGAAATGCTACAACCTTCAAATATTTTTTTTTGTATCCTGCATGTTTTTGCGCACATTTGCATATATGAAAATCTATAAATCGCCTAATGTGAAAAGGCACAAATATTAGGAGAATGCGACCTACGCATTTCGGAGATTTTCGACCGAGAATCGGCGCGCGGAGGGAAGAAAATAGTTTTTTTTTTTAAATTCACAATAAATCTAAATATTGTTCTAGAGACTTCGAATTTGTTTTAAAGTGAAGATAAATGATTGAATATTAGTAGACTATAATAGTTTTATGTTACAAATACGTTTTTCAACCATTTCGGTTGAGTCAAAGTTGACCGAATGTATTTTTTTCCTATTTATCGTAATTTATATGCAAATATTTCGAAAATGAGAAATGATACAACCTTCAAATATTTTTTGTTGTATTCTGCATGTTTTTGCACACATTTTCATATATGAAACTCTATAAATCGCCTAATATGAAAAGGCACAAATATTAGGAGAATGCGACTTATGCATTTCGGAGATTTGCGGCTGAGAATCGGCGCGCGGAGGGAAGAAAAAAGTTTTTTTTTTCAAAATTTCATCATAAATCTAAATATTGTTCTAGAGACTTCCAATTTGTTTTAAAGTGAAGATAAATTATTGAATATTACCAGACTGTTATGTAATTTGCTTACTGAAATATACCAATATATAAAATA
>NC_087206.1:48619191-48624191 GCF_015104395.2 Macrobrachium nipponense | reverse complement strand
AGGCTAGCAAAGCCAACAGCAAAAGACTGACCATACAGTCAAATGGGCTAAAAGCCAAAACCAAAGACTGTTACAAATAGCCAAAAACCTTAGGCTAGCAAAGCCAACAGCAAAAGACAGACCATACAGTCAAAATGGGCTAAAGGCCAAATACAAAGGCAGTTACAAATAGCCAAAAACCTTAGGCTAGCAAAGCCAACAGCAAAAGACTGACCATACAGTCAAAATGGGCTAAAAGCCAAATCCAAAGGCTGTTACAAATAGCCAAAAACCTTAGGCTAGCAAAGCCAACAGCAAAAGACTGACCATACAGTCAAAATGGGCTAAAAGCCAAATACAAAGGCTGTTACAAATAGCCAAAAACCTTAGGCTAGCAAAGCCAACAGCAAAAGACTGACCATACAGTCAAAATGGGCTAAAGGCCAAATACAAAGGCAGTTACAAATAGCCAGAAACCTTAGGCTAGCCTAGGCAAATTCCACAACAACATAGTTCAAATAAGGTTAGGCTCAAACTCACTAGGCCACCCTAAATAAACTGTAATACACAAATACACTAACTTGGAAATAAATGTTACCACAAATTCCAAAATGGTCACCTAATACGTAATACCCAAATTCTCAAAATTTTGTCTTCTCAATGCAACCCAGAAAACAAATAAATATGCCTTACAATAATAATGTAACAAATTTCTTTGCAATTTGCGTAAATATAATGAGCAGGCTATATATTAAATTATTACGTAGGTCTGAAAATATATTAAATTATTATGTAGGTCTGAAAATTGGAGACAAAAATACTAAAGAGTAAAAATTGGGTTAACTTCCAAGTTACTGAAAGTTATGCCAGGTAAACACAAGTTACGATTGAATCTGAATAATAACGAAATTGTAGCCTAGCCTATATGAATGTAAACAAGGTTGGGCTCTGACGAAATTATAATAACCGCTGAATGGTTTACGCAAACGAAAACCAAGAACTGGGAAAGGTTAGGCTAGGACGATCGCGGATCCAGTTCGAAAGGACCAGAAAAAATTATTACTGTGGTGAAATTATATCCTCCGATTGCTCAAAATGGTCCACATCACATTATTTTCTTTAAGAAGGCAACAATGGTAGGAATTTTAGGCACTGGAATTTTATTACAAACCAGAAATCAACTTGTATTTACCTTAAATCTTGTTGGTAGTCGCCAAACGCAGACACGAAAGCTAACCTAGTATTCTTATATAACTCCCATACACATTTGGCCAAACATGCAAATTAACATATATAAGATACTCAGCTGGTTCGTCGTCTTCAGGAAGATAAGTACACTTAATTACATGTTATAACCAATACAGAATAGCAGTGCTCGCCACTATTGGGATCCAAGAATGTCCCCTAAAATTGCCATGTGTGTACAGTAACCCGGACAGTAGCACATTACCCCAACAATAACGCGGGAAAAAAAGTGGAGGGAAACTCCTGCCGCATTTGCGAAATACGGGCGAAAAACTAACACTTATAATTAAAAATAATTAATAATCATTAATTAGTAAATCACAAAATCTAAAGTAAAGTTAATGATAAAGAAATTAACACCTTTTCTTTTAGTGGAAAGGAAAATTAAATGTGTCATTTTATGACAATAGTCTCGGTAGCGTTTTGGGCTTTTCCATCCCCACAAAGAGTGGAGTCGTGCCTTCAGTAGGTGGACCATTTGCTAGCCCTTCAAGATTGCTCAGCAAAGGAGTGGATGATCCTGCTGGGAACCGTAGCCTCAATTGAACAGTTTGTGTCCTTGGGGAGTCTGCACATGAGGAATCTCCAGCTCTTCCTAAAGATAACTGGAATGGGAAAAAATTTCCAGAATCATTTGTGTTCCAGGCAACATCTGAAGTAAAGGAGGACCTGTCTTGGTAGAGATCAGAAGACAGATTATAGAAGGGAAGTCCCTTCTTCCTCTGAGCCCCAACCTTGTGTTCTATTCAGACACGTCCAGTCCAGGTTGGGGAGACCTGGGAGAGAGCGGAATATTGGGGATATGGGATGTTCAACAGAGAAAGTGGCACATCAGTCTGAAAGAATATACTGCCATCCACCTGTGCTGTTGGAGTTTGCAGACTTGGTCTGCAACAAAATAGTAACTGTCTGCTTGGATAATACAACAACCCCCTCTTACATCAAGAAACAGGAAGGAACACATTTTTTTCTCTCTGTGAAGCGGCAAGAGCCCTTCTGTTAAGGACCCCATAGACGATACAACCGATAGATTAGGTTCCGTTCTGTCTCCTGCATCGGCGTTGCCCATAGATATTTGGATTCACTTCAGTTTGCTGAAACCTGGTAGAGTTAGGATGTGGACGCTCCACTCGGTGATGACACTAGACTGACTGCGCTCTTGCAGCAGAAACTGCAAAACTTCAGCGAAAAAGGAGAGCCTGAACGAAATAGATTCTCTCATGATTGTTTATTTACTTATTTGAAACTTTACTCCGGCGACTGGTTTAATTACCAGAGAGTGGACGAGCAGACCAACATGGAATTATTATTACATAAGGTCTCCCTCTTATAGAAAGAAAGAAAGAAAAAAAAACATTTGTATGAGACAATCAAAATCACTATACTTCGCTTACGTGTCACAAGTCGTTCTTTGGGGCATACATAATCCCAGAGACATGCAAAGCAATTCATACTCTAGTGGTCTACAGTCAAGTATACAGTAGGTCTATAGTTTCGTTAAAGCAGAATAGGCCCTTAAACTTATAGTTCTGTGGCCAAATTAGTGTAAAAGTTTCAAATCTTTTCTACACAATTTTTATTTAAACAAGGAAAATTTAAATGTTATTGAAAGTATTATCATGAATTTATTTTATGTGCAACAAATAACAATGTAATGTAATTTAAACATTAGTACTAATACATACAGACATAACATACACACACAATACATACATATATAACATACACACGAGTATGTATATATATATATATATAGTATATATATATATATACTATATATATATATATTATATATATATATATATATATATATATATATATATATATATATATATATATATATATATATATATATATATATATATATGTGTGTGTGTGTGTGTGTGTGTGTGTGTGTACTAGATGTGTGTGTGCGTGTTACCATTGTTTAAATTACTTGTTATTTTCCATACATAAGAAAAAATAAAAGTTTATGATAATATATTCAATAATATTTCTGTGTTCCCTGTATAAACAAAAAATTTTGTGCCCAAGAAAGTTGAAAATTGTGTTTCTACTTGGCTACAGAACTGTAGGTTAAGGGCTTATTTTGCTTTAAAGGATCATATATACGGATCATATAGATTATATACCACCATACTATAGCAAGATGCAATATATATATATATATATATAATATATATATATATATATATATATATAGTATATATATGTATGTATATATATATATATATATATATATATATATATATATATATATATATATATATATATATATGATATATATATATATATATATATAATATATATATATATATATATATATATATATATATATATATATATATATATATATATATATATATATTATATATTGTGACGAAGTGTCAAGTATCTGGTTACTACACTTACCATGACAGGTACTAAACTGAATACTCTAAAGGCAACAGTGATCCCCTAGCAACTTACCAGTATTGCAGAAAATCAGACTAAGTTCATCAAAACAGGTTTGAGGTAATCTTGTAAGTAATTAAATTAATCAAAGGGCATCATAACATCAACAACTTTAAAAGCCTAAGTATTTCCCTGATTCCAGAAGTCTAAGTACTTCCCTGGTTCTAAGTCACTTCAAGTAAATTGAAGGAAAACAGATCAGTTACCACTCTATGTTTCTACCTAACATAAATATAATCATACTGGTGAAAAGAAACACTTATAAAAATTTAAAATACAAAAATTTATTATTAAACTCAAAGTTTATAAGTGAAATTCACAATATCAGGGAAAATTACTGTTACTTGAAAACAAAGTTAAGTTTAATTATTTCTTGAATTAATTAAATAAAATTAAATCAAAAATAATTTATCACAAAATTCAAGAAAATTAGTTCAATTAAAATTCAAAAGTGTTAGGCAATATTTAAAATTTGGAAATTAATTCACAAGTGCTAAACAACAATGAAACTTGAAAAGAACTCTAAGTAAATTTAAATTAATTCACAAGTTAAATTCAATTAAATATGCAACGATTAAGTAATGAAAATAACTAGATTAATTAAATTGTGAATGCAAATGAAAAAAAAAATGGGGAAAATACCAAAATTGCAAAAAGTATTAATCACACAGAATATAAAATAAAAAGACACACTTCAATAAGAAAATGGATAAATGCACTTCAAATGAAACAAACACAAAACACAAAAATTTGCAATGTATGAAAATTAAATTGTTCATTAAACCACTATAAATATTAGTTAAAATTTTTACCAAACCACTGTAACTATTAGTTATTAATTGCAACTAATAAAAATATAACACACTTCACCTTTACCAATTTTCTTTCTGCTGCAGCTTGTTCAAAAATTCACCACAATTCACAATATTTCTGAAATGAAAATGAAAGGCGCCGTTACACTTGTACAATGTTTGTTCAGATTCCACAAAAAGCACTAAATAATACTAAATAACTCTAAGAAATATCAAATCTGAAATCTACAAGTTACGAGTGACCAATTTACGTTACGTTAATATAATCTCAAGTATGTCGAGAGAGAGAGAGAGAGAGAGAGAGAGAGAGAGAGAGAGAGAGAGAGATGGGTACTTCAAAAGCCTGACGGGTTCAAAACGTTTTGGGCAGGTGAAAGATGATGCAGTCTTTCTAGACGGTTCCATATATGATGTAACTTTACAGAAAAATCGTGAAATCTGCACATAGTTTCGGCAAAGACGTATGCGTGTGAAACAATTCAAGCTCATCAAAGACACGTATTTGACAAA
>NC_087206.1:48514191-48614191 GCF_015104395.2 Macrobrachium nipponense | reverse complement strand
AATGTCATGGCCTGTTTTTTAGTTGTTGGGATTGGGAAAGTCACGATAGCTTCTATGTTCCGATCCTTTGGACAGATTTTACCAAGACCTACCGTATGTCCCAGATAAGTAATAGAGGCTTTCCCAAATTCGCATTTCTTTAGATTAAGAACGAGCTTCGCTTTGGTAAGGGCCTCCAAGACTCTCGACAAAATCCTTACGTGATCCTCCCAAGTCTCTGAAAATGTCACAAGATCATCTAAGTACACGACACAGTTGTTGATGCCATTTAAAACTTTATTCATTAACCTTTGGAAGGTACTGGCTGCGTTCTTCAAGCCAAAAGCCATAACTTTGGGCTCGAAACTACCAAATGGCGTTATAAAGGCGGAAATTTTCTGGGCTCGTTCACTTAAAGGTACTTGCCAATAACCTTTAGTCAAATCAAGCTTCGAGATGAACTTGGAATTTCCGATTCTATCTAAGCAATCGTCAGTCCTGGGAAAGGGAAAATTACTTTGCTTCGTTACACTGTTTACCTTCTGGAAATCAATGCACAATCTATCTGATCCATCTTCCTTTTTCACCAGAACTACCGGGAAACTCCATTCACTCTCGCTAGGTACTATCAAATCATTATCTAGCATGCAACTAATTTCCTTCCTCACAGATTCTGCCTTTTCTGGGTTCAGACGATATGGACTTTGCCTAATGGGTTTTGTGCCCTGCAACTCGATATCACGTTCTAAAGCATTGGTTAGGCCTAGTTTGTCACTAATAGCTTCAGGATAATTCACTAAAACATTATGTATTTCCCTCACCTTTTCCTCTTCTAAACCCTGATTAAAAACTTAGAAATTCTCAAGCACCTCAGAGTTTTTCTCAAAGCTAATCTCTTTCTGGGACACCATCACTACAGGCACGGGGCGTTCGTTATATTTCTTCAGCAAATTTACATGCAGCCACTTTGCTCTACGTTTACCTATATCTATTAAATAATTCAGATTCCCCCCCTTCTCCAAAACTGAAAAAGGACCTTCGAACTTATACAATAAAGAGGGACCTTCTTTCTGGACTAATACTAAAATTTTATCTCCTACACAGAGATGTCTCTCTTTCGCGCTAAGATCATGTTTTCGTTTAGTTTCCCCTTGACTCTTCCTCTTGTTCTCCTTCACTAGTTGCCAAGCATCCCTTAAACTGTTTTTATAATGCTCTAGATTAGTGATGTAGTCCTCACTACCTTCTTTATTCATTAAGTTACATTTTAACATTTCCAAAGGACCTTTAGCGGTGTGACAGAAAACAAGCTCAAAAGGACTAAATCCGGTAGTGTCACTCGGTGCTAACCTTAAAGCTAACAGAACGAATGGTAACTTTTCTTCCCAGTCGTGTTCGAAGTTCTTACACAATTTCCGTAAGCAATTCTTTAATGTTTGATGAAATCTCTCCACAATGCCTTGTGATTCGGGATGATAAGGTGTGGAAGTTACGAGTTTGATGCCTAACTCTTATCATTCTATCCTTGAAATATTTTGATACAAAATTACTACCATTATCACTACAAAATTACTACCATTATCACTCTGTATAGTACAAGGCAGGCCAAACTTAGAAAAATAATTTAACAATCATTTAACTACGGTCCTCGCGTTGCCGCTTCTTACGGGTACCGCCTTGAGATAGCGAGTTAGTCTATCAATGATTGTCAACAGATATATATTCCCTCCCTTACTTCTAGCCAAAGGTCCAACCATATCGATAACTACATTCTCAAAAGGTTCGCCTACCGAAGGAATATTACACAACGGAGCTCTGGGGATTACTTGATTTGGTTTCCCGGCAATTTGGCATTCATGACAGCTTAAAACATACCTCTTTACATCATTTTTCATTTTAGACCAAAATTACACACTACTAATACACTTGAAAGTTTTATTTACTCCCAAATGTCCTAGCTCATTGTGTGCTAACTTCAAAACTAGCTCATGAAGCTTCCTAGGGACCACTAATTGTTCAGTGATTTCCCCTTTACTCCCTGACTTCGGTCGAACATAACGACACAAAACTTCGTCCTTTAAACAAAAAGTTTCCTTACACACATCATCGAGATCATCATCCAGCTCATACTAAAAAATTCGGGTTAGTGTCTCATCCTCTCTCTGCAACTTGACTAGCTCATCCTTATCCAAAACGTTAGAGCCTAATTCATCACCGTAACTAGGAGTAGATACCGTTACATTTACTACGTTACTCTCGACAGCTACGCTTTCCCCTTGGCTATCACTGTCAACGATAGAGTTAGGTTTCTCGGCCACGCTCATGCCAATATCAACCTTGCCACCTCTATCACACTCGTTCGAATCCACAAACTTACTCACGTTCGAATCCACGAACTCACACTCGTTCGAATCCACGAACTCACTTTCGTTCGAATCCACGAACAAATTATGATCGTAGTCTATGTCTGTATCTAAACCTGACCTAGTTACTATCATTTCAGGCACTGGAATATCCGTCACAACAGGATTCACACTCTTGGATAAAGCTAAGTCATTACCGACAATAATGTCAACGCCTTCGATGGGCAAACTGTCCACAACTGCAAGTTTCAGTAATCCTGACACTACCTGACTTTCTAAATTCAACTTCAACAAAGGACAAAGAACCCAAGTGTTAGGAAATCCACCTAACATGACTTTTTCTTCCATATTGATTTCTGCCCTGTTCGGCACACACTCTCTCCTAATCAGTGAGACAGCAGCTCCTGTGTCTCGAAGCAAGACTACCTCCATTGAAAATACTCCTCCAAGAGAGGAAACTATGCCTTCTGACAGAAATTCACCAAAAATTTTCCTAGTTTCTCTCATCACATCATTCCTACTTGATGAAAGGTTAACTAGCGATACTGGTTTCTTACCGTCCTTCCTTTCTACAGCACAATTTCTCGCTAAATGCTTTTTCCCATTACATCGGAAACAAGTTAATTCTGAGCCACTAGATGCCACTTTACTCTTACAAACGTAGACGTATGACCAGGTTTTCCGCATGTATAACAGGAATAGTCACTTTTACTCGCATTGCTATTACTAGGACTGAAACCTTTACTGCTTTGTACTCTACCAGACGAAGGATCATTTCGTTTCTTACTAACACTCAAGTTATGAGTTAGACTATATTCGTCTGCTAACCTGGTTGCTCCTACAAAAGATACTTCTCTCCTATCTTCTATATAAAGTTTAATCTCAGGGGATACGTTATCTTTGTAGTTTTCTAACAACACTAAGTTCTTCAAACTATCAAAATCATCGACTTTAGCAGAAGTTAACCAATCAAAAAACAGCCTTTCTAACTTCTTATAGTATTCTACATACGTAATATTTTCATCCTTTCTCAAATTTCTAAATTTCTTATGGTATGCCTCCGGTACCAGCCTATACGTGCTAAGAACAGTTTCTTTCACGATATTGTAATTATCTCAATCCTCCTTAGACATGCAACTATACACAGTAAGTGCCCTACCACTCAAAACTGACTGCAAATATAAAGTCCACGTTTCTTTAGGAGAACCTACTTGTTCCATTAACTTCTCAAAACACACGAAATATGTTGTAACATCTTCCTCATCGAACTTTGGTACTAATTTCAACACTGCACTCATACCTAATGTATCAGCTTTGTTTTCATTCTCGCCTGTCCGACTGTTACGAGTACTTTCCCTTAAACGAGCAATTTCCAACTCGTGCATGCACTCTTTCTCTCACTCTTCCTGCTCATGCATATGTACTTTTTCTCTTTCTTCCTGCTGCATTACCAACATTTCTCTCTCTTGCTGCATTTTCATTACTTCTCTCTCTTGCTGCATTTTCATTGCTTCTCTCTCTTTCTCTTGCTGCATTTTCATTGCTTCTCTCGCTTGCTGCACTTCCCTCTCAGCTGCTCTTTCCTCTCTCTCAGCCGCTCTTTCATCTCTCTCATACTTCTTTCTTTCTTTCTTTTCAACATACTCACGGAGATCATCCCCCTCTAGACTTAGGAGCTTACCTGACTCTGACTCAATAAACTCTTTCACCATCTCACTCATTCTGGCTCTTTCTATATTCTCCGTTTCAAACTGTTAGTGCTATTCTAAGCAAGGTCGCCAAAAATGTTACGGCCTCTGAGAGAGGTCCGCTTCAGGTTCGATACGAAATAAACAAAAACAAACAAAAATTTGACACCAACAGTTGAAACTGGGGATACGAATATAAGTAGAAAGAAACACTAACACAACAAAGGTTTATTTACAAGCTTACTAACAAAGGTAAATGCAGAATGGTATCTCCTATTTACATAAAAAAAAATAGAATCTTACACTGCATGAACTGGGGGAACAGTGAGGTAATGGAAGTACTTGCCAGCCAGTTTGGCAACTCAAAATGATGGCTTCACAAAAGGAGAACTGCGATTGCCGACGTCTTCTTGACTCCATATTGCAGAAAATAATGTCTACTCTTGATACTTGAAGGGCAGGAACTTCCCAAAACCTCTAGCAGAACGTCTTCTCTGAAGACTCCCCCAACGTCGAAATAACTCGGTCGTCCACTCTTGAAAATGGCTTGACCAAAATCCAACCAACTCTCGAGCAACTTTTCTTCTGATCCTTCGTCGGTCCCTTTTTCTCTTATCTCTCTCGGGTGATCTCTGCTGCTGCTGATCTCTCACTGATAATCTGATCTGTGGCTCTTACTGAGGATATCTCTCTGTGACTAACTGATGATCTCTCCTTCTCCTACTTCGTCCGTCATATTTATACGGCATCCTGGGGGCGGGGCCTACGGCGAGCGTCACAGACTCCCAAGATTACCAGAACTTCTCCGAAGAATCTAGACGAGGTATTGCATCAGAAATTGCGACGTTTCTCACGTCACTTCGGCGCCTGACGAGTTCCACAACACTCCTGCCGATTCTAGAACCATCATGAGAACAGGCACCTCCAACACAATGCGCTAATGCCTCCTTGCTGCCAAACTTCTCGAAAATGCGTTTTCCTTTCCTTTATCTTTCTTTGCTATGAAGCAATAACCATCACATGGAGTCTTTCGGCCACCTGAACTAAATCGGATGCCACAAACCTGGCAACGGCAGGTTGCGGGTTGGTCGGAGAGGCAGCCCACTTTTGGTCGGACGATAACCCCATAGACAGTGAGATTTACTTCCGATTCAGATAACCGGATCTGGCGATCGTAACGTCTATGGGCCCTTTATGGACAGATCAGAACCACACCAGAATCCTAACAAAGTTCATACAAGGGAAATTCAATGTCCTGGTGGATGAATTAAGCTGCAAGAAGCAAAATCTTCCCACTGAAAGTTTTTTTTTTTTACCAGAACTAACTCCTGGTAGAAACTGTGGACGACGACTACAGTCGAGTGCAAACCCGTTCTATCAGAGCCAGAAGTGCTTTATGGCTGGGAGAAGAATGGAACTCTCTGCCTGGCTAGATGACCTGGTATTTCCTAGAACCAAAAGCCCAGACCAGATTTAACCCAAGGGGTTATGGGAAGTACATATGCATCTCGTCCTCGGATTAGAACATCTTGCCATTTACCCTAATGGTCTTTATCTTCTGAGACTCAGATTTAAGAGGAGCATTTTCCTCCTTTTAGCAAAGCTAATGACATTAACTACAACCTCTACCTCATTAGCTGTCAAGAGATATATATCTCATATGTCCATTTGGTATTCGACCTACTGGTAGTATGATCAATCATCATTTCTCATAGCATATGAGAGTTTTTTGAAGTGTTAAAATTTAGGCAGTACCTTTTAAAGTTTAATTACTAGCATAGGATCAAGGAAGAAAGCATAGGATTCCCTCCTATTGTCCGAACTTACACCTTGTAGTGAAGGTTTGAAGTTTAGGGAGCCAAGAGGGTACAATGTACCCAGAGCACCTGACACTTATAGTGGATGGGTTGTGGTTTTTACTTCACTGTAGGTGACATAATAATCTGGTTGTTTTCGTTATGGTACTGTGCCCAGGGCAAGGGCAAATTGTAGTCCTTGTGAGCAGTTGGAATCATCCTTGCTACAAGGCTTGCCCTTAAGTAGAGGCAACCCTTGTCTTTACTACCGCGCCACTACAGGTTAAGTTGAGCACCAACCAGAGGCAGTCTCTACTGCAAGCTGTCTTAACTAACAAGGAATGACAGGCATTGTTTCAATGCTAGCAGCTTATCTATTTCTAATTCATTACATGACTTAATGTTGTAGAGTAGAGTATGTCCATTTATCCCACCTCCTGTCAATGTGGGAAAAGCTATGTAATTACTGGGTAAGTTGCATAATTAAAAATTGTTTTTATTATAAAACAAGGTTTTAATTGTACTTACCCAGTAATTACATGATCAGAGCCCTCCCTCCTCCCCGCTGATGGGCATAAGCACAAACAGAATGAGGTAATCGGCTGTGTCATTCCTAACCTTCTCGCCAGGGGGAGAGACTGGTATCACCTACACACTTATCGGTGTCACTACCACGAAATTTGAATCTATACTGCTGTGAATAGTAGAAACTATAGCTATGTAATTACTGGGTAAGTATAATTAAAACCTTGTTTTATCATAGAAAAACTTATTTCATAATGGCGTGAGAATATAATGAGTGGTATGATGAGAATAAATAATTTTGTGGGGTATAGGTAGATGTGAGAGGCTGTTAGTTTACCTAAACACCATTTAGATCTGGTCATAAGTCTGCTTTTTTTCTCTTTCTTCTTCCAGTGTTATTCCTTTCTCATTACTTCTGCTCCAGCTTCTAATGCTGATAGGTATTCTTGAGGAATGTTTATTTCTATCGTCAATTATGTACTTTATCAAGTATATTAAGGGTGAGGTTCACAGTTCCTCCCAATAATGAGTGACCTCCTTACCCCAGAATAGTCAAGGCCATTGCAGATGTTTTGAATCAGGATGGTAGAGAATTCTTAGCACGATACATATACGAAGTCTTCCGTTTAGCATTCTGTGCCTGTAGTTTTTTTTTTTTTTTTAATGGAAGTTCCTTTTGGAATATCAACCTAAACAGACCTTGTTACCTCATCCATTTCAGTAAGCTCTTTTGAGGTAATCAAGGCTTACGTTCTAAGTGAAAATATTGCAAGGCAACCGTAATTGATGTTTGGAAACTCTAAAGGTCAAATAGGAGATCATGTGCCAAATTTTTTGGAGTGTCTAGCAAAGCATCTGAGAAAATCCTTAGTTGGTGATGATTCTCAGGGAATGATACTCTGTACACTGTACTTTTTGTTTTTCCTCCCTGGTATCCTTTCCTTATCCTCTCCATACAGAGAAGTTCATAGTTTTTAAGATCAGACAGTTGTTAAGCAGGGTGGAGATTGAGCTAATTTTAGACTGGTCACCAGGGTTGTGACCACCTACTTTTTCCTGTTCTCATGGCTTTGTGGGCATGGAAACCGAATTTGATGTTTCCAGTTTCAAAAGTTTGTTAATTTGACTCCCTTTTTGATGGAGTATGTTAGTTCAGCCTTAATGACAAGCCAAATGGAAGAAATGCATATTAAGGGTTCATGATTCACTGTCTTATTTCGATGTACTACAAGGAAGAATGAACAGCTCTGGTATTCCTTACCCAAAGAAATATTTGTCAGATCATTTGATATTAATTCTTATTGGCCATAACGCTTCACATCATAACTATGTACAAGGCACATTTACTGCATATTGATGCTGCTGTAAAGTGAATCAGTTGCTCTGGATAGATTAAGAGGATCAGGGATCAATTGTGAATGTGAAAGATCTCTGTTGAAATACAACTTTTGGTCCTAGTCATAATTACTGGTGCTATTAGGAAACAAACTTACCACCACGAACCACTTTATCTAAAGAGGTAAATCTCTGGCAGAAACAGACATCCACACCAGAGAGAACAGTATTCTAGTGAATGGTACAAATGACCTAAAACTGGTTCCACGTATTAATTGGTCATACTTGCCTTAGGCATGGGTTTATGATGACAATTGAAAGTCATCTATACTATGGTAACTTTCTGGTTCTAGTGACAGAATGACAATTTTAATCAAATGCCCCAGTTTTTAGGACCTTGGGCTCCTTTCTGAGACTAGAAGTGAAGAAGATAGATATATCCTTGCTAAGATCCACGGTAAAGTTGTATAAGATGCCAGTGTCATATTCAGAGGTTTCAGAAGCTGGTGTACTTCAAAAGATCTAGTTATATTTGTAATTCTTTGTGTTCGAATCTGGCTTTCTGTAAAAGATTCATTTTTCATTTCTTCATATTTTTATAGTGAAAAATTATTATTTTATTTTGAAGTATCTAAAGTGTGAATACAAAATTTCTGCATGGTAGAGGAGAATGAAGAGAACTTATTCAATGTCTAATTCCATAAATAGAAAATCTGTCATGAGAACATTCATGAAGATGATGATGTTTTTCCTCTTTCTTTTCAGGAATATTGTTTCACAACATATCTGCAAAATAAATATTGCGGAGGAAAGAAAGATCAGTAAATCTAAAAAAGAAATTAAATAAAATCAATTGAATTGTAAACAAAGTAACTTTTATTCATGTAAAAATACCAATATTCATATTACTGTAATTTACAGAGCCATATGTTGGCCCTGGTCAGCTAGGATACATCTCACGAGGGGCTGTACATACTCGAGACTTAGGCATTCAGGGAATCGAATTCCATCGTGAACTTCCAATTCTTCCCCGTGATCCCCCCAATGTTCCTCGGAAGAAACCCAGATTTAGTGTTGCTGATATAGCCAGGGAAGTTGCAGGTGTGTGCCAGAGTTGGTATAGATTGTTTGAGAAAATTTAGTTATGCTTTTTTTCTTTATGTTTTTGTAGACTTGAAAGCATTGGCATGTTACTTCGCAGATAAATGTGTCTTGTAACTTCAGGTTGAATGAAATGCACCCTCTTCCTCTCCTGTTTATGAAATGGATTACAAATTAAAATTTTCATTAGATATTCTTTGTTACTCTTCTTTTGGGTCATTTTTTTGCCTTTGGGTCTTTTGATATTTTAAACTTACAGTCATTTATTACCTACTGTGAAATATTTTTAATTGCTATACAAAATACAGTTTAGTATTAAATGTTTTTATTATCATTTTCTCTATAAAAGACAACACATTGTAACCTTAATATTTTACATATGGTTGTAGGTAAGTAGACTGTTTTAGATTGACAAAGACCACTAATGTTCACTAAGTGTTAGCTATGCACATGATTGGAGAAACCTTTTAATGTGGTTCCTTTATCTAACCATTTTACTTCTGAACCTTGCAATGAAGAATGCTAAGGATCTAACTTTAGTTGGATTACTAGTTTATTTCATTACAAACCATCAATCATATAGATATGCATATAGAATAGTATTATAGTAGTACCTCGAGATATGAAATTAATCCATTCCGAGGCGCCCTTCGTATCATGAGGTTTTCGTATCTTGGACCACATTTTACATGTAAAATGGCTAATCCGTTCCAAGCCCTCCAAAAACACCCCAGTAAATTTCATAATAAAGCTAAATTGACCTATAAACAATGAAATACTACAACAATTTGGACCATTCAATACCTAAATTAATAACAAAAATGCAAAATAACCTGTAAATAAAGTGTATTAGTGTACATGGTATACAAGAAATACTGTACGTAAAATGTGGAAGCTTACCTTTCGAGTGAGGCGATCTCCAAAAGTGGCGACAGAGGAGGAGGACAAATGGCAGATACGTATACTTAACTTTACGAAACACATAAAAAAATGTCAGAAAAACAAACTAAACTTGACAAAACACATTAACAAAACTGTAACACTTAACTTTACAAAAAACTTAAAATGAAATTTATTTTGTCTTTTTTTATTTTTACAATTCTTTTTACTTTATACTTTACTTAATTTCAATTTCTTCACCACCGAATGGATGCCAGTCCGTTTACGGAATTTTTCGAACCACCCATGAGAAGCCTTGAACTCTTGGGTTGCCGTTGATGTCCTCTCTCTGCCGTCGTCTTCGGCTTGAGCAATCAAATTGCCGAAAATAGCACTGGCCTTCTGGCAGATTGCCGTCTCGGTTATCGTATCGCCATCGATTTCTTTGTCCTCAATCCATACAAGAAGCAGCCTTTCCATTTCATTATGCACATGGCTCCTCTTGTTGGACAAAGTAGTCACGCCCTTGGAAGGTGTAGCTGCTTTGATGGCTTCCTTCTGCTTAAGGATGGTGCCTATCGTCGACGGATTTCGGCCGTATTCCTTAGCGATCACACTCAACCGCAAGCCAGCGTCATACTTTTTTATTATCTCCATTTTTGTCTCCATAGAAAGCATTCTCTTCTTTCTGTGAACTTCAGCAACTTTCTTGGAACCCATGACTATACTGTACGTAATTAGTAATGTAGTATGTATACTAATTAGATTGTCACACAACACGATAAAGTAGCACAACGAAATCACTAATGAATTTACATTACTAAACAAAATCGTTGGACCAAACGAATGCTGCGTGCGTACGATAAAGATTCTGGTACGAAGTGGCCGAGTTAGGCACGCCGCCACGTATGTATAAGATGCATGATGGGAGGGATGCTGTCCAATAGGAGAGAAGGATCTCATGGCGGTGGCTAGCATCAGGAACCAATGTGAGAGCAGGAGGATGGTGGCGAGTCTACTAGAACTAAGATGGCGGCGCGCGGTGCGAGTTTGAAAATTGTTATCAAGCGAATCTCGGACTTTCAGAAACCTTTCGTATCTTGAAAACTTTTTGTATGTAGAGCCATTAAATTTTTCGCATTGGCTTTCGTATCTCGAGTTTTTCGTAAGTTGAGCCTTTCGTATCTCGAGGTACTACTGTATTTGCCATAGATTCACGAATCTTTTATCTAACAGAAGAAGTAGGTCTTACCATTCATGTGGTCTATGGATCAACAGCTGTATCTCAGCCAATAGCCTCAGTTGTTCATGTAGTGCTATAAACAGCTCATGTGCTTGTTTTTTTAGGTGTTTGCTTTTAGATTCTTAGTGCTTTTGAATAGTATATTTCTCTATAATCATAGTTATCATCATACTTTTATTCATTTTAAGCTTTCAGTAATTGATAAAGAGGTGATGCAAGCAATTATGTGTAGTAAATACATAAGTGTACTACAGTTTACATGGTACAGTTTATTTCCAACAAAAACATACTGTGACTGTTAAGATAGTTGCTTCAGTTACATTGCCCAGCATTTTTGACATTTTATTATTCACCACTTCTCACCCCTATTCCTGTTGGGGCTGAACTTGAACTTGAAGGGCACTGGGAGTGTCTATGTTCATCCCATGTTCATCCCAGTGATCTCAAAACCTATGGAGTTGACACTAATATATATATTGTTTGTATTTTATTTTTTACCCCTTCTGGCCCCCCTTCCTATTGGGGCTGAACTTGGACTTGAAGGGTATTGGGAGTGTCACTATTCATCTCAGTGACCTCAGAAACTATGGATTAGATAGTATGATTTGTGGTTTTCAAATTACTTTTATGTCACCCACTTCTCACCCCTTATCACCCCCTTCCTATCAGGGGTGAACTCTAACTTATTGGCTTCGGAACTGTCACTGTGTTCATCTCAGCAACCTTGAAAACTATAGATTAGACACTAAGTAATATCTGTTGTTTTATGTTTATTTTACATGTCACCTGATTTGGCCTCAAGAGTGTCACTATTCTTCTCAGCAACCTTGACAACTATGGAGTAGACTTTAATATCTCTTGTTACTTTTATATGTCACCCCCTTCCCACCCCTTTTCATCCCCCTCACTATTGGGGCTGAACTTGGACTTGAAGGGCATTGGGAGTGTCACTATTCATCTCAGTGACCTCAAAATCTATTGGTTAGACACTAATGTCTGTCTTTAAGGTTATTTTTATGTCAACACTTTTCACGCCCCCTCCTTATTGGGGCTGAAGTTGGACTTGAAGGGGATCAGGAGTATCACTGTTCATCTCAGCAACCTCAAAAACTATGGATTAGACACTAATATCTGTCATTTTCTATTATTTTTATATATCATCCCCATTTCACCCCGCTTTCTATCAGGGCTAAACTTGGACTTAAAGGGCATGGGAAGTATCACTATTTATCTCACAGGCCTTGAAAACTATGGATCTGTCATTTTTGGTTACTTTTACATGTCACCTGCCTTCCCATTCACTTTTCACCCCCCCCCCCCCCACACCTTCCCTCACCTTTCACCCCCCTCCCTATTGGGGCTGAATTTGGACTTGAAGGCCATTGGGAATGTCACTGTTCATCTCAGCAACATCAAAAACTATGGATTAGACACAAGACACTATTATCTGTCATTTTCTGTTATTTTTGTCACATCCTTCCCACCACCTCCTCACCCTGCTTTCTGTTAAGGCTAAACTTGGACTTGAAGGGCATAAAAAGTGTCACTATTCATCTCACTGGCCTTGAGAACTGTGTATTAGACACTAATATCTGTCATTTCTGGTTACTTTTACATGTTACCCCCTCCCCACCCCTTTTCATCTCCTTCATATTGGGGCTGAACTTGGAATTGAAGGGCATTGGGAGTGTCACAATTCATCTTAGCGACCTCAAAAACCATGGATTAGACATTAATAAATGTCATTTTCGTTCGTTTGTATTTTCACCCCTTTCCCACCCCCTCCCCACACCACTGCCTTTGGTGCCAGTGATGTCTTACCCCCACAGTATTCTTTCCTCGACACTAAGTTATATGTGTACCAAGTTTGGTTAAAATTGTTCAATCCGTTTAAAAGCATATTTGCACCCACACTCACATACCTCCATTTTTATATTCAGTGCCCACCCCCCAAAAGTGTTTCACATTCTGCGGTCCACTTTGTCGCGGATTTTTCTGGCACACATTATTCACTTTTCCACGGGGTACTTTCTTTAATTTGCAGATTTTTCTTGGGCAGTATCTAAAAAATTATCACTAATTTGCTTTTTTTTCAATAGAGCCACACTAATTAATGTATTTTTTCATTAAACTATACTAATTACTCATTATATGACATCCCATGCTCTTTTGATAAGCATTCCTAATTTCAAACAACATTAAGGGTAAACCAATAGCCCATTATTTTTGTGACTCAGAACAGTACTTGTAAACATACTTTCAATATCTGGTGGAACCTTTCCAAGGCTCCTTGAGTCTCTGGGTGATAAGCAGTTGAAAACTGTTGTTTCACTCCTAACAAATTCATCACATTCTGAAACAATTTTTACGTAAAGTTTGTTCTTCTATCACTTGGTACAATTTCTGGTATTCCAAACCGTGAGAAAAACTCCCCTAACTTTTCAGAAATTATCCTGGCAGATATGATCCTAACAGGGATCACCTTAGGATATCTTGTTACAGGACACATGAATGTCCAACCACGTCTATAATCACCTTACTAAAGGGTTCTCCTCTAACTTCTATAGGTTTCTGAATGGTTTAATTCGGTTTTCCAGCAATCTGGCAGGTGTGACACTCTCGACAGAACCTTCTAACATCTTTGTGAAGTCCAGGCCAGAAAAAATATTTCATGATCTTCTCCATTTGTCCAGACTCGTGAGCTACTGCTACCACTTATTTCCACAATGGATATGAAATAAAAATTTGATGATATTCGTCCCATTCAGTATCTCCTGGTAAATCTGCAGGTATATGCTTCCTCATCAGCAAACCTTCCTTCAGATAATAACAGGTAGGAGTTTGTTGCATCTCTTCTTGATCAACAACTCTAGAGAACAAATCAGCTAATGATGTATCCTCCCTCTTCAATTCCATTAGTTTCTCTCTTGTCACTTGACCAACTTCAAGGGTTTAACTCTCAATATCTGCTAACTCGGCTACTGTAGTTTCACTACTGTCTAAAGGAACACTCTTAACTACTATGTCTCTCGTCAAGAACAACAGGTTCTTCTTCTTCTTCTTCTTGGGAAATCTCTTCTTGTCAGCACTGAGGGAAACATCACTTCCCTGGAACAACTCTTCTAAGCTTAAAAGATCCTTCACTTGATCTTTCTTGGGTGTGTAAATCCTCAGTCTCTTCACTTACAGGTGTAGTCTTCTTCATACTCCAACTAGTTAAACAATTAGGAAACAGGAGGGGTGGGGGTGGTATTCTTCTCTAAATCTACCTTAGGACTAATCCTCAACGGTTTATCTCTCACTATAGGACAAGGAACAAATGGCACACTACCAACTTCATTAACCAACAGAACATGTTCACCTTCCACAGCCAGTGAGTCCTTCACAGCAAAATCGACATTCCCTGTCACCAATTCACGGCAGGCATAAGTAGCATATAGGAGTTGACTCTTCTCTTCCTATACCCTTCAAAATAACAGAATTGCGTGTGAAATTCTTCTCCAACTGAGGGTGAGGACCACGTACTACCACACTATGGTTGCTCTCTGTACGTAATGCCTTGACTGGTACCGGCACACTCCTTCCTTGAGTTGTCAGGGTACCCTCATAGATATATGGCTTAAAAGCATCCAAACTGCTCAGCCACTCACTGCTTGAAGTTACATTTCTATTGGTTGCTAAACACTCACCTTGTTTAGATTCAATCTTCTCTGTGGTCTGGTTCTTCCCCACACTGCTCGTAGTCTGTTTCACCAGGTCACCTTTTACCACTTGACTTACTGGCTTTGGCTGCTGATGTATTTGATAATACTCCTGACTGTAGTGTCTTGCTCTTCCACACTTGAAGCAGGCATTAGGCTTCTGAAACGGTCTTGAAAATTTGGATGAGGTTTTCACATTGGATTGCCTTGCGTTGTCTTGGTGTTATCACTTGTACGATTCCCATTATTAAATTTGTTCCTGAAATTTGGATGAGACTTGAAACCTGTGCACTGTTGATTCTGGTACTTGACATAGTTCCTTTTGCTACTGATTATATTATCTTCACTTAGTGTAGCAGCTTGTCAAGTTTCTTAAGCTCTCTCTCTCTTAAATAGGCTCTCATGTGTTCAGGAATTCTTCTTAGATATTGTTCAAGAACAACTAATTCCTCCAATCTTCCATTATTTTAACTTTAGCAGCCTCTAACCATCGTTTAAAACATCTTTTACTTCATAAATGTAATCCAAGAAAGTTTCCTTATCTTTTCTTAAAGATGTGAACCTTTCATTGTAATACTCTGGGGCCATCTGGTAAACTTGCAACACATTGTTTGAGTACTTTGTAATCTTTACACAGCTGATAGGCTAAATAAGCACTTCTCCCTTTACCAATCAAGAAAGTTTTAACAAGATTGACCATATATCTTCTGGCCATCCCATACCTGAAGCCACTTTCTCAAAGTGGTCAAAGAACTCATCTGGAGCTTCTTCAGTAAACTTAGGGATTAACTTCTGCACTCTTACTACATCAAATACAGGGTCTTGGTTACCTTGGGTAGGGTTAGACAGTGTTACAGGTAATGTAGATCTAGCTCTTATCAATTTCATCTCCTTTCAAAATCTTCTCTTCCTGTTTCCTTGCTCTTTCTCTTTCCTCTCTTATCCTTTCTCTTAGCTCTTTTACTCTTTCTCTTTCTTCTTCTGCTACATTTTCCTCTTCTCTTTTTCTTCTTTCTCTTTTCTCTCTGTCTTCTCTTTCTCTTTCAGCCTGCATTTTCAATTTAATCAAACTTTCTTCTGCAGCTATGCGTGGAAGCTCTAGCTCTGCATCACTTTCTCTTTCTTTTCTTCTTGTTTATTATAAGATCAGCCAGTGCTACATTCAACAATTCTTGAGCTATTTCTCTCATCTTCAGTTATTCTACCAGAATCTATTAATGCTTTCATAGCAATGTATCTTATTTATGCCTTTACCATACTACTAGACTAATACCACCACATGCTACTGCTAAAACACTCCACTGTGCCTTAGTCAGAGCGGATTTAGATAACTCTTGGATGGAAGGAGCTGCTGAAACTTCTGAACATCGAACAGAGCCATTTTCTCTAAGTTACTCAACTAATAATTCAATGCAGTAAAATGCAAAAATCAATTATATGGGCACTCTCCTAACAAAATATATCCCTAACAACACCAGTATAAACCATAAGCTAAAGTGATATTTGTGTGATCTGTTATCCCTGGTCTATGGTCACCAATTAAATCTGTGATGAAGCCCCCAAATATCTGGTTACTACACTTACCAATCAAAAAATAAGGTACCTCATAACAGCTAGACACCTGAACCTTCATCACAGATAAAATACGACTGATTACTCTAAAGGCAACAGCTAGCCCTTAAAAACTTATTAATCATGCAAGAAATCCAATTAAGTTCGTTAAATTAATTAAAGGGCATGACTCCAGCAACCACTTTAAAAGTCTTAAGTATTTCCCTGGTTCTAACTCACTTCAATAAAATTGAAGGAAAACAGCACAAATACAAAAATTTTATTTTTAAATTCAAAATATATATGTGAAATTCACAATCTCAGGGAAATTTACAGTTACTTGAAAACAATACAAATTTTAATTAACTCTTGAATTAATTATCAAGCAAAATTGAATAAAAATTAATTTATTAAGAAAATTAATTAATAAATTAAATTATTCAATCAAAATTCAAACTGTTAAGCAATAATTAATATTTGAAAAGAAATCTTAAGTAAATGCAAATTAATTCACAGTTGTTAAATTAAATCAAGTATGCAACACTAAATCATTAAGAAACGCTCAAGTTTAATCAAACAAAATGTGAATGCAAAAATATATTATAAACACACAATGCGTAAAATACCAAAACGTAAAACACTAAGAAAACATTAATCACAAGAAACATAAAATTAACACTTCAAAAGAATCAAACACAGAGCACAAAAAAAAATTCAATTTGTTAAAAAAAATGAGGTAGTTTTACCCAACCACTGTAAATATTTTGTAAGTGCACATAAAACTTGTAATAACACATCACCTGGTACCAGTTTTTCCTTTTTTTTTTCTTTTTGCAGCTTCCAAATTCAATATATACTCTTTCACAGGGGCTGTTACAAAATCATGTTTACACTGTCTGTTCAAATTCCTTAAATATGCTATCAAGAAATGAAATAAATCTAAAAGTTACATGTGACCATGAACGTACAAAACCTTTACGTTAATGTAAAAATAAAAATTTCCCTCGGTCAGGAAGAGAGACTAGAGACTTCAAAATGTTTTGGGGCCCAAACGCTGCTGTAATCTTAATAATTTTCTTTCAAAACGGGAAAGAGAGAAAAAGTGGGATTTCCATTATAAGTAATCTTATTATTACACGGTTTCAGAACATAAAATTCTCTAACATGAAGGATATGATAGTGAAATATAGTTGCAAGCATAATATCGTCACTTCCGTGACAATGACGTCACAGCAGTTGCGAACGAGATATTATTTAACTTCACAATTAAATTACTTACAAGATAATAAATTCTCTTTTGACAAATCAAGAGAGATAAGAGTTAATTTATAAGTAATATTTAACATTTTTGCGACCAAAGGTAATCACTTTCCCTCTGTTCTCTACGTTCTTTCTTAACTGTAAATTATGCTTTTACAAATTCCGAACATCCATTATTTAAACATATTAACTCTAAGTTAACTTATGAAATCTGAACACATATTACAGACACTTTACAACATTTCATACAGTTACTGAGGGGAAGTTATGCTATGCAAAGGCAACAGCACAAGTGTATATAAACGGGTCTCGCCTAAGTATAGGAAGGCGACCCGACCCGTTGAATGTTGTAGCTTGCGACCGTCATACGCAAGTATGGTGTTTCTACTTCCCATTTCGTCAGAGTGACTTCGATGCAGAGATGTCTTAAGTTCCCATTAGTATCTTCCTTAAGTGTAGAGGCGACGACTCAAACTCTGAGTTAACAAACTTTAACAATTTATTAACCCTCTTACGCCGGAGCGGTAAAAAAAAATTGTCTCCCGTGTGCTGGAGGGGTTTCGGAGTGAGCGCGGAAGCGGAAAAAATATTTTTTTCAAAAAATCACAGCGCGCTTAGTTTTCAAGGTTAATAGTTCATTTTTGGCTCCTTTTTTTGTCATTGCCTGAAGTATGCAACCATCAGAAATGAAAAAAATTATCATTATCATATATAAATAATGCGATATATGATAGCGCAAAAACTAAATTTCATATATAATTATATTCAAATCGCGCTGTGCGCAAAACGGTTAAAGGTAACAAGTTACTTTTTTTTCGTTGTAATGTACACTAAATTGCAATCATTTTGGTATATAACACATTGTAAAACGATAAAAGCGACACAGAGAAAATATTATCACAAAATAATGCATGAATTCGTAACGCGCGGACGTAAACAAATATTTTTTTCAAAAATTCACCATAAATCTAAATATTGTCCTAGAGACTTCCAATTTCTTTCAAAATGAAGACAAATGATTGAATATTACTATACTGTAAGAGTATTAGCTTACAATTGCAGTTTTCGACCATATCTGACGAGTTAAAGTTGACCGAATGTCGAATTTTTATATATATATATATTTTTATATGCAATTATTTCGGAAATAAGAAAGGCTACAACCTTCAAATATTTTTCGTTTTATTCTACATGAAATTGAGCACATTTTCATATATAAAACTCTATGAAATGCCTAATATGAAACAGAGCAAATTTTCCGAGAATGGGACGTACATATTTCGGAGATTTGTGGCAGAGAATCCGCGCGCGGAGGGAAGGAAAGATTTTTTTAAAAATTCACCATAAATCTAAATATTTTGCTAGAGACTTCAAATTTGTTTCAAGATGAAGATAAATGACTGAATATTACTAGACTGTAAGAGTTTTAGCTTACAATTGCGTTTTTTCGACCATTTCGGTAGAGTCAAAGTTGACCGAACGTGGTTTTTTTTTCTATTTATCGTGATTTATATGCAAATATTTCAAAAATGAGAAAAAGCTTACACCTTTCAATTATTTATTGTTGTATTCTACATGAAATTGAGCACATTTTCATATATAAAACTTTATGTAACGGCAAATTTAAAATGGTGCAAACATTACCACAATCGCACGTAGGATTTTTTCGGAAGAGTTACCGCGTGGACGTAAAGAAAATGTTATTTTTTTCATAAATTCACCATAAATCGAAATATTGTGCTAGAGACTTCCAATTTGCTGCAAAATGAAGGTAAATGCTTGAATATTACTAGAATATAAGAGTTTTAGCTTACAATTGCGTTTTTCGACCATTTCGGTAGAGTCAAAGTTGACCAAAGGTTGAAATTTTCGCAATTATCATTTTTTATATGAAAATATTTCAAAACTGATAAAAGCTTCAACCATGGGTTGTTTTTAGTTGTATTGTGCATGAAATTGCGCACATTTCCATATATAAAACTTTGTAACGGCTAATTTTAAAATGGTGCAAACATTACCACAATCGCATGTACATATGATTTTTTTCGGAAGAGTTAGCGAGCTGACGTAAGGAAAAAGTTTTTTCATAAATTCACCGTAAATCGAAATATTGTGCTAGAGACTTCCAATTTGTTGCAAAATTAAGGTAAATGATTGAATATTACTAGAATATAAGCGTATTAGCTTACAATTGCGTTTTTCGACCATTTCAGTAGTCAAAGTTGACCAAAGGTTGAAATTTTGGCAATTATCGTTATTTATATGAAAATATTTCAAAACTGATAAAAGCTACAATCATGAGTATTTTATTGTTGTATTCTACATAAAAATGCGCACATTTTCATATATAATACTTCATGTAACGGCTAATTTAAAACAGTGCAAAAATTATGTCAAAGTGACGAAATAATTTTTGAGATGTGTCACTGATACTTTTTAGTGCGATAAGAAAGAAATTCGCGCCTGCGCGCCTGCTTATCGTTTGTAAACAAAACAACGCCTTGATCCGTGAACTCCCAGCATCCCCCAAGGGCGTGATTCAAAAGTTTTAGGCTGGTAGGCCTATAAGTATTTTTCCGCGAATTTTAAAAAAACTTTTGTAAGTCAACGTAAAATACGTCCAGTCGGCACACGGGAGACAAAAAATGTTGACGTAAAATACGTCCAGTCGGCGTAAGAGGGTTAAGAACTACATCTCTGGAGTAGAGGAAGAGTTAGTTTGAGATAACTGCTCTTGATGAGGAGAAGTAGAGATCTAAAGTTACAAAGTCTTTCACAAGATAGCAGAACAAAGCTATCTCAGCATACATAACATACAGACAGGCAAACATGTGACTAGGAAGTCACGTGTTACCTCTGCAGGTGATAGGTCACCAGCTTCTCATAGGAAGGCGCTGTGACCTATTTTGCCAGATAATGGTAATGATTGCACAGGCAAATGCAAACCAGGCCGCTGCAAGCATAGCACGTCAGCGTCTAGCTTACGTCCTGTTTTGAATACCTATCACACTCCTATCTCGCCAGTGACCCTTTGGGTCATGGGGGTATTTTCATATATATCTATATATATATATATAATGTAATTTATTACATATATATATATATATATATGTATATATATATATATATATATATATATATATATATATATATATAATTACTTTCTAATTGGCACTTGAGAACAGCTAAACTTTTATCAGAAGTCTTCTTAGGCATACCAGGGCACTTTTTTTGAGATAAAATGTCATGGTTGCCACTTTCATTAAATCTGGCAACCCAGCTTTGAACTGAACGCCTGCTCCCACCCAGCTGATCTAATATCTGCTTTGTTTTAAGGCCAGGTGACATCAATGCATATATCTGAGCTATTATCTGGTTACTTAAATTACCGCCGTGGCCCATATTAAGGTAATGGGGCTAAAAAGTAATATGTGGTAGGTAAAATTGCATTGGGAGGGCTGGCCAAAAATTATATACACCCCCTTACTAAATCTCCAAACAAGTGACTGATAGCAATCTCCTTGTCAAGTGTCTAAGCTCCACCCCTTTCTCTACACACGGTAAGCAGCCTAATGCACTGACGAAATTTCTACATAACTTTTCCGTTCCTTCAAAATTCGATAAGATATTAGGCCGTTTAACGCTGTGCAGCCTAATATGTTGTCAATACTATATATATATAATATATATTATGTATTTATATATATATATATGATACTATATATATATATATATATATATATATATATATATATAACTATATATATATGTATAGTATACACACATATCCATTATATACACATTATACTTATATATAATATATATAATCTTATAATATATATATATATATATTATATATATTATTGATATGTATATATATATACTCACATATGTATGTCTTGTATGTATGTATGGATTCTGTATGTTGTGTATTAACTAAATATACTATAACCTTTATATTCTAATATATTATATATATATATATAATCTTATATATATATATAATTTAATATATATGTGTATGTATGTATGTATGTTATGTTGTTATGTATATAAATACCAAAATTTATATATTTCTGTGTCTGCCGGTGAAAAGTTCCTGTAGCTCACTTTTCTAAGTATAAATAGATCCTAAATATACCAGAGAAAAAAGCTAGCATGGTATGCTGAGGTTACTACCCTCGCGCGAGCAACCAAAGGGGGTCGGGTATAAAGTACAAGGCGAGTGGAAGGCACTATTCACGGGTCTTCTGCCAATTAGGAGATTCCTTTCCATAACCCCTCTCACGGCAAGAGCCGTTGCAACGGTTACTCCTCCTTCCTCGCTCCCGACTCGCGCGCCATCTACATTCCTGTTTTTAGCTCTGAGACAAAGTGCACGCATTTTTCTAAGCTCTCAAGATTTGCTCTACAATTAACGATGTCGGCTGCAGAACTTCCTCCTTCTTCTAAGTTGAGTATTCTGATTTGTGTTTTCGTAACGTATATAGTTGCTGGGCCTCCCAAATTGGCATTTGGCCCCTTAGAAATGTATTTGGGGGCCGTCGGCGTGTCCGCCATTTCGGGAGCATCATCAGAACACGTGTAGTTTTGGTACACATTATTTCCCTTTTAATTTTAACTTAGATCAAAAAATTTTATGCATACAGTCATCAGACGTATCTTATATTACATGCTTAATGATTATCCGAGTTAGAATTGGTTCGGAGAGAGGCCTAACGTGCTCATGATGTCCTCTGGGGTTTAAAGAAAGGTTGATTAGTTTATATTCTAGTCCCCCCTCCCCCAGCTTCTCAAGAGCGTGTTAGTGCCTATCTCAGCGTAATATTAGCATATTGTACATGTAAAATCGTTAGGCTACTAATAGCCTATCGTATTTATCCTGGGGGAGGAGAGAGAGAGAGGTTTCTTTCTCCCTCCCCCGGTGTGAGATGTGCATGAGTTATTGTTTAGACGAACCAAATAGATGTTGAGTTATACAAGTTGTTTTCATATCACTGAAGAGGTTGGAAGAGTTGCTTCTCCCCCCCCCCGCTTAACCGACCAAGCCTAAGCTAGACTTGGAAGGTAGGCTAAGTGTCCCTAACCCTGTACCCTTTATGCCTCTCCCCCTGCTGGCGCTACGGGGCTAGAGGGGAGGATATCAAGGATAGAGAGCCTCTCTCTCTCTTTTCACATTGTTGGACCTATCCTCCCTGCCGATCTGAATAGAAAAAATTCGAATTTAGTAGGTTTGGTTCAGGGCTACTGTCCACATCGTAATGTCTTAGAGGAGATTTGGCCTAACTGTCCGGTTCTGTAGTGATCTCAGAAGGTTAAACTAGATCTATACTGGGTATTCTCATTAACCATAGATTCCTTTACAACTCTTACATGATGCCTCATTATTAATTATACATATTATTATTATTATATATTGTCTATTGTATTGCTGTACTTTGGTCTGGTTTGTTTTCGTCTTGGCCTAGCCTCCTTTAGTACAACCTTTAGTAGTAGGCTATGTCCTCCCGGTCAAGAGCGATCACCGATCGGTTGCTGTACCAACCATGACAGGCCACAGGCCCAGTTGGACTACCACCCATGTAGTAGTAGGCTACACAACCTCTAATAGGCGTCCATCTCTGATTGGGTTGGTGGCCAGACGATCACAACCGGCCGTCCCATATACCACCCCCCCCTCCCCCCCTTCCCCCACGTCCTGGCTCGGCTCTGCCGGACGCTTATAACTCGCGGTGCTAGTAGTCTTATCGATGAACGACCACTCAAGTTTTCACTTAAGTGGGAAAGAAAGGGGTGGGAGCAGTGGGGTTATGGGTATTATATGTTATCCCTTATGTCTCTGAGTGAATAGCTCCACTGGCCTTACAACGGTCTAGTACCACACCAGCCGGCGGACATCGCTCCGGATTGTACATATACAACTCCGCCGCTCGGTGGTCTCTCTCTACAGTTGTCCGCCCCCTGCTACGGACTCGGGCTAGGAGTTACGCTCCCCCCGATAGAGGTAGGCAGGTTCAGATAGAGGAATTGCCTTCCCCTGATCCGCTGCTTTGGTCCGTTCCGCCGGCATTGCTTAGGACAATGAGAGACGAGACGTTGAGTAGGTTTAGCTTTGGGGACTGTACTATAGACATCTCCGGACCTTTACGGGTACCGACGGAGAGTGACTCACCCTCACATCTGCTACCGGAGTGTTGCACTAAGCTTGCCGTAGCTCAGTTCCCATTCTTGTGGCGCTCCCCACTCCGGTGGGAACAGTAGATGGGTCAGGTATGCGTCTACGTTAATATGTAGCCTTCTGATTCTGCCAACCATAATAGAGGTGAGGTCCTTCCTCTTCTCCGGTCCGGTGGATATCAGATCCCACATACCAGACATACATCTACCCCCCAGGAACAGAATCGGGAGCAGGCATTAATTCATTCAGTGAGTTGAAATTGTTAGTGAGTAAGTCTTGAACCAATATCTAGGTTAAGGTGCATGCTCTCGCCAGAGTTAGCTCTGGCTCCCCTTGAGGCTGAAACTCATTTGAGATTTCAACTTACAGAAGGTACGTTGCTAAATGCAAGGGTGCTCCGCCTCCCTCGGCGAAACCTACGGGCATGTGGTGTGTCGCTCTCATGTGAATTGCGCAGTGCAATTCGGCCACTACATGGTCTGGCACCCGGAGGCGTGCACCATCTGCTACGAGATGGTTTCCCTTCTCACGGATGCTACATCATTGATATGAAAATTTTATTATAATAAACTGAAAAGTTTTACAGATATTATTCCCCGAGTGGAAGGTTAATTCGATCCCCTCTCTGACACTGCCAATGACGTCCGCCATGACGCCAGGGTGGCTTTGAGAGGTTGGGTCTCTGGATTTGGGAGACATGCGCCGGCAGGACAGCCGTACGTACTGTATTCAAGACTGGGCTCCCCTCTGTTCAAGGGGTCCACAGCGTTGACGTCTGTTCCGGCGCAGGCTGCCGCCCCCATAATAGAAGCCATCCGTGCGGAGACGACGCCCCTTCTGGAGGAGCAGGAGGACTTAATGACAGGAGAGGTGGCAGCCATCAGCATCCACACGGAACCCATGGCCATTGAGGAGGAGGTAGGTGGGGAGGTAATTGAGGCAGGGAGTCTCCTGAGTCCTACTCCTTCTTCTTCTTCCTCTTCTTTCCTGGGGAAGGATCGCTCTCGGTCGTTCCCAAGATCAAATCAGTAAAACCGAAATCCCTTCCAAAGGGATCAAAACCAGCTCTGTCAGCGGCGACTGTGTCATTGCCGGCCCCTCGGCCGTCGACTTCGTCTGCTAAGTCGCCTGCTGCCAAGGATTCTCTCCCCCCTAAGGGGTCGAGAGCCAAGTCCGCCAGATCCAAGGCGACGGAGTCTGGATTAGACCATGAGACCCTCGCTAACCTTCTAATGTCGAAGGTTAGGGAAGCAGTTGATGAGAGGTTTGAGTCGTTACGACTCGCCTCGGGCTCTTGACACCTCCAGCCAGGCAATAACATCTCTGGCTGAGAGGATCAGGCCCCTGGAAGACATGATGACCGGATTTCTCCACTCCGGATCCCCGGTGCTGGCTATGTCAGTGCCGGATGCGTCAAAGCTACCACCATTTGATAAGAACAACCCGTGGCGGTTAGCTTTACATGCCCCATTTTTGGATGGGAAGCTAACAATTGAAGGGTGCGGAACCTGTCCGTTGGAGGACTTTGAGCTCTTCCTGGTGGGTCGCCAATTTCCTTTTCCTGAATTTGTCAGACTAGCGGAACACACGCTAGTTAGAGTAGACAAGGTCCCGAAGGAGACAGTGATCTTCCCTATGGACCAAGCCCAAGCTGTTTGGGTGCGCACCCTCTCCGACTGGGACTGCGTTAACACTAAGATGACGCCACACAAGGGTACCTACACCATGTTTGTGACCCCAGACAATGTTCCGTCGCCCTGTACAGACAAGGTAGCAGAACTAACCATACAAGCAGTAGCAGAGGACAAACCCCTACGAGTACTAAAAGAGACAGAGGCTACCTCTTCTCTTCCCCGCAAGTATGGGGTTCTGGAACGAAGCTCCGGCCACGTTTACAGCAGGTAAACTTGACCCGGACTGCGCTTCCACTCTACTCTCCAAGAGGCTGCCTAAAATTCTGGACCATTTAATCAAGGCGGAATTTGAAGCAAGGTGAAGACTAGGAAGATCTATCAACTCCGTCACTACGGCGGAGTTGGTAGCTACCACATACCGTGACGAACAGGTGTTCCTCAATTTGTGGAGAAAACCTGTTCTTGGAAGACGAGGTTAATAGCGTCTCTCGAGAGGCAGCCAACCAGAGCCTCCGGGTCCGGTGGGGACTCACCTTCAAACGGAAGTTTGAGACCCCCGGACACCAAACCAGACCCAAGAAGTGGCCAAGGAGATTCAATCCTTACCAGGCCTCCCGTTCTCAAACAGTTGTACAAGCGGTTCCGGTTTCACAAGTCGGTAAGCCTTCGACATCTAAGGCTCAGCCGCAGCAGCAGTTTGTCTTACTGCAAACTCCGCCAGCCCAACAGCCTTCAACCTCCGCAGCTATAATGACCTCCCCAGCCTTTAACCCCGCCTATGAAGCAAGGGATCTATTTCGCAGCTACAACAGGCATGCGGGAAGTAGCAGGGCAGAGGTGGCTCCCGGCTATGAGGCGGACCAAGGGGTAGAGGCTTCCGAGGAGGTAGAGGTAACAGTCCTGCAACCAATCAGTGAGAGCCCGCAGGTAGGAGGGAGATAATATCTCTTTTGGGACCATTGGATCTTCAGTCCATGGGCCCACAGTGTGGTCTCAAAAGGTCTGGAGTGGAAATGGGAGAAAGGGCCCCCTCCGCCAATAAAATTTTATCAGATACCAACGGCAGACCTTGTAGACTATACCAAAGATCTCTTACAGAAGGAGGCCATAAAAAGAGTGAAACGACTAAAGTTTCAAGGACGTCTGTTCAGTGTCCCAAAGAAGGACTCAGACAAAAGAAGAGTGATTCTGGACTTGTCCCGTCTCAACTCATACATTCGTTGCGGTAAGTTCCGCATGATAACAGTCTCGCAGGTGCGGACCTTACTTCCCCGTGGGGCCGTCACCACCTCTATAGATCTTACAGACGCTTACTATCATGTTCCAATAGCAAGGAACTTCTCTCCGTACCTAGGCTTCAGGCTAGGAAAGAAAGCTTACTCATTCAGGGTCATGCCGTTCGGGCTCAGCATCACGCCCAGGATATTCACCAAACTAGGAGAGACGATAGTTCAAGAACTAAGAACGCAATGGGTTATGTTAGTAGCCTATCTAGACAACTGGCTCATTTGGGCAGCCAGCGTCGAAGAGTGCCGCAAATCAACAGCCAAAGTGATAAAATTCTTGGAATTTCTGGGCTTCCAGATAAACAAGGAAAAATCTCGGCTGGTTCCGGCTTCCCGCTTCCAATGGCTGGGGATCCAATGGGACCTAATAAGACACAAGCTATCTCTTCCACCCAAGAAGGCCAAGGAGATAGCAGCGGCTACCAAACAGTTCCTCAAGAACAAAAAGGCGTCTCGGCGTACCCAAGAGAGAATCCTAGGTTCGCTACAGTTCGCGTCAGTAACAGACGTCCTGTTAAAAGCCAGATTGAAGGATATCAATCGAGTCTGGAGAAAGAGAGCCAACATCAACCTCAGGGACAAGATTTCAATAATTCCACCTATTCTAACAAAGAGGCTTTGTCCATGGACGAAACACTGGAATCTGGCCAAGTCAGTACCACTGCAATTCCCTCCGCCGTCTCTAACCATCCACACGGATGCATCACTGAGCGGCTGGGGAGGATATGCACATTACAAGAAAGTACAGGGAACATGGTCGGATATGTTCCGCCAGCTCCACATCAATGTTCTAGAAGCCATGGCAGTTTTCCTGACCTTAAAACGACTAACTCCGGCCAGGAACAGTCATGTGAGGGTAGTCTCGGACAGCCTAGTGGTGGTACATTGCATAAACAGAGGAGGTGCCAGGTCAAGCAAACTAAATCACGTGTTAATTGCGATATTTTCATTGGCAGCGAGAAATCATTGGCACCTGTCAGCAACTCACCTGGCAGGAGTCAAGAATGTTATCGCAGACGCACTTTCCAGGACAACTCCGCTAGAATCGGAGTGGTCTCTGGACAGGAAGTCATTCCGGTGGATTTGCAATCAAATCCCGGACCTTCAAGTAAACCTATTCGCCACAGAATCCAACCACAAACTACCTTGTTACGTGGCACCCAACCTGGAGCCTCTAGCTTACGCCACAGATGCGATATCCATAGATTGGAACAATTGGCAGAAGATTTCCCTATTTCCACCGGTGAATCTTCTGATGAAGGTCCTGCACAAGCTAAGATCTTTCATAGGACAAGTAGCGTTAGTGGCACCCAACTGGCCAAAGAGCAACTGGTTTCCGCTTCTAGAACTGAAGCTCCGACCCAAACGGATCCCTCGTCCAGAACTGACTCAGACAGTACAAACTCAGACTGTGTCAGCTTCCTCAAGAATTCTGAGTGTCCTAACTTTATGGACTTCATGAAGTTTGCAGCCCAAAAGGACACTAGTATCGATCCACTAAACATTTTATTCATAGAATCAGATAAAAGATAATCAACGCTCAGGCAATATGATTCAGCAGTCAAGAAGTTGGCCAAATTTCTAAAAGACTCAGTTGCTCATAAAATGACCACGAATCTGGCAATTTCGTTCTTTAGAACTATTTGAGAAAGGCCTAGCCGCTAGTACCATTACGACAATCAAGTCAGCCTTGAGGAAGATTTTTCAGGTTGGCTTTAATATTAACTTGTCAGATGCATACTTCTCCATTCCACGAGCATGTGCCCGCCTGAGACCAATGGACCGCCCTCATACGGTCTCTTGGTTTTTGAATGACGTACTCAAATTAGCCTCAGACACTGACAATGAGTCATGCTCTTACATAACCCTGCTTAGGAAAACTTTATTCCTAATAGTGCCAGAATATCTGAACTCTCGGCTCTCTCTAGGAATCCAGACCATATAGAATTCCTCCTGTCGGGGGAAGTATTACTATCCCCAGATCGGAGGTTCTTGGCTAAAAATGAGGACCCATAAAACAGATGGGCTCCATAGAAAATCGTTCTTTTGACGCAGGACACTGTGCCCTGTCACTACCCTTAAATCCTTCTTGGCCAGAACATCCGAAAAATCTTCAGGCCCCCTTTTCATTAGAGAGAAAGGTGGTACGATTTCTCTTAAAGGTATTAGACAACAAATACTCTACTTTATTAAACAGGCCAACCCAGATTCAGTCCCACACGTCCATGATATCCAAGCAGTGGCTACCTCCATTAACTACTTTCACAGCATGAATTTTGAGGACCTGAAGAAATATACGGGTTGGAAATCTCCAGCAGTTTTTAAACGCCACTATCTCAAAAACCTAAAGGCCCTTAAATTTCCAGCAGTTGCTGCAGGGAGCATAGTCTCCCCTGAATGATGAATCTTGTCTAAATCCTTTCCATTCCCTTAATACTCTCTCCTTCCTACCTGCCTCGCTCGTATTCCCTACCAAACCTCTCTCCCCCAGGTCGTGATGGTTTGGTTGTCATCCTGCCACTGGAACATGTATATAGTGTTGAGACCATATTTGTTTTATGGATCTATCTGTACATACCCTGTATATTACTTCAGATACCATGCTAAATTGTATTATATTATTTTATTATTACTAGTACTAAGCCATAGTTTAAGTCCTAGTATAATTAGTAAGTAAGTAAATTCCTACCTCATTATGGTGCATTCAGGGGACCGGCCGGAACCCTTATATATGGGGGCATATGGCGAAAAATGCAGTCATGAAAAAATTCATGGAGCTTCATATGGCAATTGAGAATATGTATACGAAATATTTCGTCAAAATTCATCTTACTTTCGTAGTTACAGGGTAATTAGTTAACATAACTCAATAAGCCTAAAACATTGATCCGTACAAGAAAATGCAATATTTCTTCTATTATTGTAATTTTTGATAATTATTGTCAAAGAAATTGGGAGAAATGGCATCTGTAGACATTCCCCGAGTCGAGAAGGGAGACTTCAGTCAGCTACCAAGTCCAACCATGACTCAGTGCGATCACAAACTTCAAGTAGTTTACACGTTCGATTTCACCTTTGACATTTGCTTGCTTTTACGTATGTTTATGTATGTTTCGGCAAGAATTTCGTCGTGCCAATGAGGAAAAGACAAGGAAAACATCTCGCTAACATACAGATGAAGAAAAATCGCTCAAGTATTATTACAGAATATCATAATATACGCGTAGTTAGTGAAGAGAGAGGGGAGGGTTGCGTAGTAGCGCCCCCGTCTTGCCTGACAGCACACGTCACACTGTGCCCAAGGCTACGATCTTTGAGCAAAGAGATCTTCATTTATGATAAATGATAAATAACATAGTTTTGGATTTTTAATACCCAAAATGGAATATGAAATTCATAATAATCATGATTTATTAAATTGTCTTTGTAAAAAGAGAGTACACCTTTGAGTTTCTAAAAAGAGAGTACACCTTTGAGTTTCACCTCTGACATTCTCTTGCATTTATGTTTGTTTATCTTTGTTTCGGCAAGAATTTCATCATGCCAAAGAGGAAAATACAAGGAAAACATCTCGCTAACATGCAGAAGAAGAAAATTCGCTTTAGTAAGCCGAGTTATTGAAGGGGAGAGAGAGAATTGCGTAGGAAGGAGTGCCCATCTTGCCTCAAGCAGTGCCCCAGGCTACGATATATGAGCAAAGGGATCATCATTTATGATTAAATTATGATAAATAAAATAGTTTTGGTTTATTAACCCTTAAACGCCGAATGGACGTATTAAACGTCAAGTCAAAATGTCCCCCGTATGCCGAATGGACGTACCATACGTTGACTCAAAAAGTTTTTTTTTTGTTAAATTCGCGGAAAAATCTTATAGGCCTACCAGCCGAAAACTTTTGAATCACGCGCCTTGGGGATGCTGGGAGTTCATGGGATCAAGGCTTTGTTTTGTTTACAATCGTTACGCAGGCGCGCAAGCGCGAATTTCTTTCTTATGCACTTAAAAGTTATAGGGACACATCTCAAAAAATTATTTCGTCACTTTGACATAATTTTTGTACAGTTTTAAATTATCCATTACATGAAGTATTATATATGAAAATGTGCGCAATTTCATTTAGAATACAACTAAAAAATACTCATGATTGTAGCTTTTATCAGTTTTGAAATATTTTCATATAAATAACGATAAGTGCCAAAATTTCAACCTTCGGTCAACTTTGACTCTACCGAAATGGTCGAAAAACGCAATTGTAAGCTAAAACGCTTATATTGTAGTAATATTCAACTATTTACCTTAATTTTGCAACAAATTGGAAGTCTCTAGCACAATATTTCGATATGGTGAATTTATGGAAAAAAACTTTTCCTTACGTCCGCGCGGTAACTCTTCCGAAAAAGTCATACATTGCGATTGTGGTAATGTTGCAACCATTTTAAAATAGCCGTACATAAAGTTTTATATATGGAAATGTGCGCAATTTCATGCACAATACAAACTAAAAACAACCCATGGTTGTAGCTTTTATCAGTTTTGAAATATTTTCATATACAAAATGATAAGTGACAAATTTTCAACCTTCAGTCAATTTTGACTCTACCGAAATGGTCGAAAAACGCAATTGTAAGGCAAAAATCTTATATTTTAGTAATATTCAATCATTTACCTTCATTTTGTAACAAATTGGAAGTCTCTAGCACAATATTTCGATTTATGGTGAATTTATGAAAAAAAATAACATTTTTTTTACGTACACGCGGTAACTCTTCCGAAAAAATCATACGTGCGATTGTGGTAATGTTTGCACCATTTTAAATTAGCCGTTACATAAAGTTTTATATATGAAAATGTGTGCAATTTCATGTAGAATACAACTAAAAATAATTGAAGGTTGTAGCTTTTCTCATTTTCGAAATATTTGCATATAAATCACGATAAATAGAAAAAAACCATTTTTATTGTAGTGTCTTACCGAACAATTATAGAGCCGTGATTTCCACGAGCGGCAGGATACTAAATTCAAATTTAGCGCGTCGGCGTCGCCAACACTGGTGGTGATGACGTCATCTCCCTCCACTCGTGTGAGAACCAGGTACAACTGCCCAGGTGAATCCAATTCTTTTCCTGCCGGCGTCCGGTGAACATCGGTGGTCGGTGCGGTTGGATGACTTTGCTTCGCTTTTTTTTCTTGTGGAATTGATCTTCGGAATTGGTGAAAGTACTCTTTTTGGCGTTGTGTTATTTTGCTTTTTATTAGGCGTTGCCATGTCGGATTCTAGTCCGTCGGGAGTTAGGTTTTGCATCTCAGGATGTAAAACTAGATTATCCAAGTTGAGAATATGATTCTCACACTAAAGTGTTAAGTGTAGGGGACAGGTTTGTTCAGCAGATCGAACATGGTAACGAGTGGAGTGATTGGACTGATTCTCAATGGAAGTTTTTAGTTCATACTCGGAGAAATTAGCTAAAGACAGAATTAGAAAAAGCAGCGCTTAGGGAAAGTAGACTTAGCTCTGCTTCGTCTTGCGATGCTTCTGTTCCTTCTGTTTCTCCTCAAATTGTTATGTCTCCTTTAACTACACCTCCTATTCCTCCTACTAATCCCACTTCTCCGGCTTCCCGTGTAATTTCTTCCGACACCATTGCCAGTCTGGAATCGAGGTTAGATCAGAAATTTTCGGTACTAGCGAATACGGTTTTGCAAACTTGGTAATTCAGTTAAGACGTTTTTGGAGAAAGCGGCTTCAGGTAAGAGTGTAGTTGAGGGTGCGTCTGTCTGTCCTGACACGTCTCCTAGACAAAGGTCACTGTCCAGCTCCCCCGCACCGGGGAGAAGACATACCGGAAGTCCAAGGGAGTCGATCGGGATTTGCTCACAGACAGGCGCCTCTCTTGTTGAGCCTGTTGCGCCTCAACAGGGCTCGGTTAAGCGTTGGAAAGGTGTTGCGGTCAGGCGCCTTTCGAATGATTCAAGCGATTCGTCTCCGGTCGCGCGGCGCTCTTGGCGAGATTCGCCCGTTTCGCGTCCCTTAAAGAGGCGTTCAGGCGCCGATTCTTCGCCTCCTTCCAGTCACAGCGGTATAAGGAGCCTGAGAGTAGGGTTTGCTCCGCGGCCGTTAGCGGCTCGTTCGTCGCCTCAATCTGTGCCTTTTTCGGCTCCATCTACTAGTAGAGATTGGGTTTTAGCGCTGTAGCTAGCAGTTCTAAGGGTGTTTCTTTAGGCGCTTTTTCGTCTGTTACGCCTGATGCGCCTGTTTCGCCTCGAATTTCGGCGGCTCAGAAGCGAGCGCAAGTAGTTTTGTTCCGCCTTCCTGCTGAACATTTATTTAGGCTCTTCCAAGCCTACGTTAACTGTTTTTGATTCGTCTCTTGGCGCCTTTGCGCAAGCAGTTAGAGATGTTAACCAACTGGATGAATGAGTCCAAGGGTGGTTCGAAACCTTCAGATCCGGTTGTAGTTCCGTCTACTTCTTCAGCGGTATCAGAGAATGAAGAAGAAGTAGAGGAGGAGGATTCTCATCACCTCTCGTGTTATTCACGTCTCCTTAGATTTTCTTTCTGGTTTATCTTATCCAGATATTTTTTTTTATTTTGAGAAGCGGCTCCGCCGCTCCCCAACTTCGACTTTTTTGATGAGGAGGAAACTTCGACCCTCTCCTCCCAAAACTGTTCTATCTAAAGCGGTTAGACATTCGTTGAAAGAGACTGAAAATGGATGTCTATGAAAAGAGACTTAGGGAAGGCTCTTTTTGTTTTTTATTTTCTTACCCTCCCTCTAAGTTGCTTCGTAAGAGGTATAGGTTTTATGTAACTGGGGGAAGCTCCTTCTCTGTTTCTGCCTCCTCCCAGGGAGACTTCTCCAGTTTAATCGACTCCTCTAGAAGATCTGCTTTCGCCGCAGCGAAAGTTTTCTTTACAGCGCCTGAGTTGGACCACGTTGTAAAGAATCAATTTAAACTTTTGGAAGTCTTTAGCTTCCTTGATTGGACTATTGGCGCTTTAGCGGCCAAGATCGAAGATTGTCCTTCTCTTTCTCAGGAGTTAGCGGAGGATTGGATTGGTGTTCTGTCCTGTGCGGACAAATCCATTAGGGATGGATGTGATGAGTTAGCTTCGCTCATCGCCTTTGGTACCCTTAAGAAAGGCAACTTTGGTGCTCCTTTGCTTCTAAAAGGGTTACTTCCCAACAGAATTGCTCTATTGTTTGCTCGTTTGTGAAAGATAACCTCTTCCCAGACGATGTAGTGTTGTCAATTTCGTCTGCGCTAGATAAGAAATCTACTTCGGATTACTGGCACAGTCTACTAAGAGACTAAAGCTCCTGTGGAGACTGTTCCTTTCGGTTTCTCCTCTGGCCCAAGTGGCCTTTTCGAGGGAGAAAACCAAGCGCTTCTTTCGGCCGAAGTCGAATTTGCGACCTCAGTCTAAGGCCTCGGCCAAGGTTAACAAACCTTCCAAATGAAAGCTCGGTTCTTCATGCACCAGTGGGAGCCAGGCTGGCTATGTTTTGGGAGGAATGGGAAAACAGAGGAGCAGAAGCCTGGGTAGTGCAAGTACTCAAGTTCGGCTATCGTATTCCTCTCGTTTCACCTCCCTCGCTCTCACCTGTGCCAATTCCATTCCAGGCATACTCTCCGGGCTCAGACAAATTTCTGGCGCTAGCCGCAGAAGTGAAAGCGCTTGTTCTCAAAGAAGCGATAGAACAGATAGAAAGGGGATTTTCCTCCAGGCTTTTTACAATGCCGCCTTTTTGTAATTCCCAAGTCATCGGGAGGGGGCTGGAGGCCGGTTTTGGATGTGAGCGCCCTGAACTTGCATGTCCAGAAAACAAAAATTTCATATGGAGACCACTCGGTCGGTTCTGGAGTCCATCAGACAGGGGGATTGGATGGTCTCTCTGGACATGCAAGACGCTTATTTTCACATTCCGATACATCGCGAATCTCGGAAGTACCTGAGGTTTCATGTTCGAAGGCAAGGTGTTTTCAGTTTTCGGGCGCTTTGCTTCGGACTAGCGAACCGCTCCTCAAGTTTTCACCAGGGTTCTATCCCCGATAGGAAGCTGGCTGCACATTATTAGGAGTAAGAATCTCCCTCTATCTGGACGATTGGCTTCTCCGGTCGGAATCAGAGAGTCGGTGCATGAAGGACCTTGGAACAACTCTGGATCTTGCCAGAAAGTTAGGAATTCTGGTCAACAAACAGAAGTCCCAGTTGGTTCCATCTCAGAGCATCCTTTATTTGGGGATGATTCTGAATGCTCAAGTTTTTCGGGCTTTTCTGTCCCCGAAGAGGGTTCAAGGCTGTCTGGAGACAGTTCAGAGTTCTTGGACAAAAAGGTAAGTTTCTGCCAATCAGTGGATGAGGCTCCTGGGCAAATTGACGTCAGTGGAGAAAATTTGTGGACGTTGGGAAGACTGCACATGAGACCTCTGCAGTTTTTCCTGAGAGCCTCTTGGTGCAGGAAGACACAACCAGACTCGATTACCTTTCCTGTCACAGATCAAATAAAAGAGGACCTAAGGTGGTGGCGCTCTCGAGCAAGGTTGGAAGAAGGGTTAGATTTACGACCCATCCTCCCGAACCTACAGTTCTTTTCCGACGCATCGGACACAGGTTGGGGAGCCCTACTGGGAAAATCAAACAGACTTCAGGAGCTTGGTCGGAGAAGGAGAAGAAGTTCCACATAAATGTAAAGGAACTGTTAGCAATTTTCTTGGGCTCAGACAGTTTCGGAGTTTAGTGAGAAGGTCGAGTAGTGGCAGTGCATTCCGACAACTCCACGGCTCTCTCGTACGTGCGGAAACAGGGGGGCCGGGGGGACTCAGTCTTTCTCTCTGTACGAAGTAGCCAAGGATCTCCTCCTGTGGTCAAACGAAGCGAAGGTTCAGCTAGTCCCGAGATTTGTTCCGGAAAGATGAACGTTCTGGCGGACGAGTTAAGTTCGTCAACAGCAAGTGTTACCTCTGGAGTGGACTTTGGACAACAAAGATTTGTCAGAAACTTTGGCGCCTTGGGGACGACCGTCAATAGACCTGTTCGTGACATCAAGGAACAACCGTCTTCCTCTCTTTTGTTCTCCAGTCCCAGATCCTCTAGCTTGGTCGGTGGACGCAATGCTGTTGGATTGGTCGGGTCTGGAAGCTTATGCATTCCCTCCGTTCGGTCTAATAAGAGAGGTGCTGAACAAGTTCATGTCGCACAGCAATGTAACACTAACGTTAATCGCTCCCTTTTGGCCCAGGAAAGAGTGGTTCCCGGACCTTCTCCAGTTGTTAGTAGACTTCTTCCCCAGACTTCTTCCTCCAGAGAAGTGGCTTCTCAAACAACCGCACTTCAAGAGGTTCCACCAAAACTTGTCCGCTCTAGCTCTGACAGGGTGGTTCAGACTGTCCGGAATCTTGTCAGAGCGAAAGGATTTTCAAGAAGAGCTGCAGAAGCTATCGCTCGTTGTAGGAAAGAGTCTTCTAACAAACTCTATCAAGGGAAGTGGAGAATCTTCAGAGAGTGGTGTAGAAGTGCTAAAGTCTCTACTTCTGCGACCTCTTTAACAGAAATAGCAGTTTTCTTCTATTTCTTAGGAACTCTAAGAAACTGGCTCCTTCGACGATCAGAGGATATAGAGCCATGCTCTCTTCGGTTTTTCGACATCGAGGTTTGGATATTTCCTCCAATTCAGATCTGTCGGACCTCATTAGGTTCTTTCGAAACAATCCACTAAGGCTCCCGCAAGATACAGTGACTTGGAACTTAGATGTGGTGCTTAAGTTCCTCATGGGGCCACCGTTTGAGCCTTTGAAGTCGGCTTCACTCAGGAACTTGACTAAGAAGGCACTTTTTCTTATTGCACTAGCTTCTGCTAAGCGTGTCAGCGAATTGCACCCTATAGACAAAAGAGTCGGTTTCTCTCAAGGCAATGCTGTATTTTCGGTATCTTTGACCTTTCTAGCAAAAAATGAGAATCCTTCTAATCCTTGGCCGAGGAGTTTTGTGGTAAGGAACTTATCTGATTTGGTTGGACATGAGGAGGAAGAAAGGCTCTTATGTCCAGTCAGGGCTATTAAGCAGTATCTGTTTGCCACTAAAGGGTATTAGAGGACAATCTTCTAAGCTCTGGACCTCGGTTCAAAATCCCTCTCGTCCTCTTTCTAAGAATGCTATCTCGTTCTTTATTAGAGAGCTTATCAGGGAAGCTCACTCGCAGTCCGAGAACGACAATCTTTCCGTTCTGAGAGTTAAAAGCTCACAAGGTCAGAGCAGTGGCAACTTCTTTAGCATTCAGAAAGAATTTATCTTTAGCTTTGATTCTTCAGAGCACGTTCTGGAGATCGAATTCGGTTTTGCGAGTCATTATCTCAAAGAGATAGAAACGGAAACGGTTTTTCCGAGAATTGTAAAACGTTAGGTCCGGTGGCGGTTTTCTGGCATGGTGTTGGGAGAAACGGCACAGGGGTCGTCACCTCTGTGCTAACTTTTCACCTTGAACTAGGTTGTCGAGTTCAAGGGAAGCTGGGGTACTGAGTACCTGGGATACTCACCAGTCTGTTAGTCAGATTTTACAATGGTTGGGTATATATGTTTTTAAATCTGGTGTTGTGACAAATGTTTTGTATGATTGAATTTCTGGTCTTAGCCCAGGGCAAGGGCAATCTTTGTTGTTACTATCCTCCGTCAGTCAGCCTTGACTCGCTTGAACTACGGAAGGATTCCACTCCTGTAGAGGCTAACTTTGGTCAAATTCCAATTCCTCTACAATAGTAAGAAGAGCACCGACCAGAGGCAGTAACAGTCTGCTGTAGCTCTCTTACAAGGTAGGTACAACAGACACCTTGAGTGTTTACTGGTATTGCAATAATGTAACCATTTAAAAAATACTAGTGGTCCACTGATCCCACCTTTCCCATAAATGTGTAATCAGCTCTATAATTGTTCGGTAAGACACTACAATAAAAATGAAATTTTCATTATTAAAATGAAGTTTTATTGTATACTTACCGAACAATTATGATTATACCCACCCTCCTCCCCTTAGGTGGACGGACGGGCAGAAAGAATTGGATTCACCTGGGCAGTTGTACCTGGTTCTCCCGCGAGTGGAGGGAGATGACGTCATCACCACCAGTGTTGGCGACGCCGACGCGCTAAATTTGAATTTAGTATCCTGCCGCTCGTGGAAATCACGGCTCTATAATTGTTCGGTAAGTATACAATAAAACTTCATTTTAATAATGAAAATTTCATGTTCGGTCAACTTTGACTCTACCGAAATGGTCGAAAAATGCAATTGTAAGCTAAAACTCTTATATTTTAGTAATATTCAATCATTTACCTTCATTTTGCAACAAATTGGAAGTCTCTAGCACAATATTTCGATTTATGGTGAATTTATGAAAAAAACTTTCCTTCCCTCCGCGCCCGGATTCTCCGCCACAAATCTCCGAATTGCGTACATCGCATTCTCGGAAAATTTGCTCCGTTTCATATTAGGCATTTCATAGAGTTTTATATATGAAAATGTGCGCAATTTCATGTAGAATAAAAGGAAATATATTTGAAGGTTGTAGCTTTTCTAATTTCCGAAATAATTGCATATAAAAAAAATTTATAAAGAAATTTCGACATTTGGTCAACTTTAACTCGTCCAAAATGGTCGAAAACTGCAATTGTAAGCTAAAACTCTTACAGTATCGTAATATTCCATCATTTAACTTCATCTTGAAACAAATTCGAAGTCTTTATAACAATATTTAGATTTATGGTGAATTTAAAAAAAATATATTTGTTTACGTCCGCGCGTTACGAATTCATGGATCATTTTGTGATAATATTTTCTCTGTGTTGCTTTTATCGTTTTACAATGTGTTACATACCAAAAAGATCGCAATTTAGTTTACATTACAACGAAAAAAAAAGTAACTTGTTACCTTTAACCGTTTTGCGCACAGCGCGATTTGAATACAATTATATATGAAATTTCGTTTTTGCGCTATCATATATCGCATTATTTATATATGATAATGATAATTTTTTTCATTTCTGATGGTTGCATACTAAACTTCAGGCAATGACAAAAATAGGAGCCAAAAATGAACTCTTAATCTTCAAAACTAAGCACGCTGTGATTTTTTGAAAAAATTATTTTTTCCGCTTCCGCGCTCACTCAAAACCGGCTCCGGCATTCGGGGGACGTTTTGATTTTTACTGCTTCGACGTTTAAGGGTTAATACACAAAAAAGAAATATACATTCATAATAATTATTATTTATTAACAGTCTTTATAGAAATACGAAGGAAATCTTTGAACGCCCGTATCTCAAAACTATGCTTATTGACCTTCAAAATCTATCTTCTCACTTAGTTTTAAAGCAATGTTTTAAAGCTATAACATTGGAATTTGGTATATAACTCAGAAAGACATTATAGAACAATCAAATGAAGCCCCTTTTTTCCAATTTTTTTTCGTCTTTTTTTATAAATTTTTTTCTCATGATTTATAGGGTCTATTTTTTTACCATATTGAAAAATTCATATCTAGCAAAAAAAGACTTTTAGAAAAAAAAACTCCTCATTCGATTGGAGGTCTACATCAGGTGTATATATAGTAGTAATCCTAGGTCTTAATATTAAATATCAAGGGAGGAGATAGAATTTGAAAAATGGTAATTTTTGGGATAAATCGCCCTGGCATCACAAAACCAAAGGTCAGAGGCGAAAATCATATGCGGTTTGGAGAAGTCCCAAGTCACCGTATTAAGTGGTATGAATACCAAAGTCCTGTCCTTAAAAAATGGCATTAGCTGGCCGACCCCCTTAAAAATTATTCTTTAAATGAACCTTAGGTTTCATTAACCCCTTTTTATATATTTGTTTGGTATCTGTTAAGCTTGGATGGGAATTCTCTGATACCTTTTCACTGGCAGACACAGTTCGAACCCAGAAAAGGGATTTTGACGAAGGAAAAATCTATTTCTTGGGGAAGACTTGTGTTGCCCGGTGAACCCAACCCTTCTACTTCTTTCCCCACCCTTAACCAATCCAAGCTAGGGTGTCTATTCCAGGATTGCAGATGGCACGCGAGTCGGGTAGTAGTAGCGGGAGCGAGGAAGGAGTAACCGTTGCAACAGCTCTTGCCTTTGCAACGGCTCTTGCCATGAGAGTTATTTTGGAAAGGAATCTCCTAATTGGCAGAAAACCTGTGAATAGTGGCTTCCACTCACCTTGTACTTTATACCCGACACCCTTTGGGTGCTCGCGCAAGGGTAGTAACCTCAGCATACCATGCTAGCTTTTTTCTCTGGTATATTTAGGATCTATTTATACCTAGAAAAGTGAGCTACAGGAACTTTTCACCGGGCGACACAGGTCTTCCCCCAGAAATAGATTTTTCCTTCATCAAAATCCCTTATATATACAGTGGGCCCCTGTATTCACAGGGGATGCGTACCAGAGCCCCCCCCCCCCCCCCCACACACATGAATAGTTAGAACCCGCAAATGTTTGGAACCCTTATAAAAATGCTAAAAACAGCCTATTTTGTTAGTTAAAACTCAATAAAAATCACTAAAAATTTTCATTCTTGGTTTTTTTAATAGTTTTATCATAAAAAGTGCATTTTATGATGAAATTGATAAAAAAAACCCAAGGATTTTGTGGATATTTCTCATAGAAAATTACCGCGAATGCGCAAATTTTCCACGAATAATGCGGGGGAAACGTTCCCTAGAGAAATCCGCGAATGTGTGAGTCTGCAAATCCGGAGAACACGAATACTTGGGGCCCACTGTATCTAATATATATATATACATATATATATATATATATATATATATATATATATATATATATATAATATATATATATATATATATACAGTAGAGCCTTATTAAGTGGACTACATGGGGGGGGAAGGGTGTCCGAGTATGCCGATTAACCGACTTAACCGAGTGGCCTAGCCGCCTAACATAGCAAACAATCACGAGACTCAAGTAAAATTGCCAAGGCTATTTTGTTTTATTTATCTTACCTTCATAGCATGCAAACAAGTAAGATATTTCATAGCATGTAAACAAGTAAGATATTTAGTGTATTTATTTTTTGTGTTTATGTAACTAAATACCCTGACGAATGTTAGGCTGGCCTAGCCTACCATAGTAACCAATCGTAAGACTCAAATAGAAATAAGATACCCTGTACCGTACTCACCTTTAAAGGTATCAGCTGTTATAAACCTACCCACAAACCATGAAAAACTGTAGTACACTGTAAATTAGATTTTATTGCTGTTTTGTTTTTGTCTTTGTGAAAACCAAAACATGACGATGGCTATCGTCAATTTGTAAGTTACAGCGACCGAACAGCTGATCGCATAGCATAAACAAATAAACAAAACGTATGAAAATGAAACAATCGTTAACACTGAATTGAGAATTTATTCATAACATAAAGGTATACTGTTATACACTGTAAATTAGATTTAATCGATCAGATTTATTTTTGTTTTTATGAAAAACAAAACATGACGAAGACTATCATCAATTTGTAAGTTACAGCGACCGAACAGCTGATCGCATAGTATAACTAATAAAACAAAAGACGACGTATGAAAATGAAGCAATCGTTAACACTGAATTATGAATTTATTTACAACATATAGAAAAGTTTTTATTTAAAAAACAAAGAAAGATACTCAATCGAAGTTATTATAAATTGAAAACCAAAAATTTTTATCAGAAGTTTTTATTACAAAAATAACCTTCAAGAGTTTTTATGTAAACTTCACATCACTCATCATCACTGGTTGATGGTTGAGGAGAGTCAGGAGTCTGAAAGCTTGTTGATGGTTGAGGAGAGTTAGGAGATTGAATGGTTGATGGTTGAGAAGAGACAACTGGCTCGAAAAAAGAATAAATTTTTAACTGCGTTCCGTGTTTGTGTTGCTTTCGAATGATAATATCCCTCATACTTCTAAAATGTGGGTAAAACAGGTTGCTCTCCTCGTCTGCTGTTAAGTCTATGTATGTTATAATTGTGCCAAGGGCATCTCTTACCACTGAAAGTTTGGGAATTTGAACATCAGAATCCGTTTCCTCATCATCTTCCACTTGTTCTGCGTCACCTGAAAGAACTTCATCAGGTATTTCTTCATCATTCATAACGTGAGGGCCTGGATCACCGTCTGTTTCTTCTAGCCACTCTCTTTCATCATCCAAAGAAACTTGTTCCCCTGCTCTTGTAAATAGACGATGAAAATCAGTTGGCTCAAAACCTTCAAAATTATACTCAACATCATTATTGTACAAAAGTTTTTTCCATGCGTTGGCCAATGTTGTTGTTTTCACCTCTATCCAAGCATTTGCGATATTGAATATGGCCCCTTTTATGTTATAGTTCTTGATATTTGCTTTCGTTTTCTCGCCTCTTCTATCATCAGTCTCATTCTCATCTTGAATGACACACAACATTTCATCAAGATATTTACGCTGGTACAGTCTCTTACATGAATAAATTACACCTTGATCCATTGGCTGAATCAGGGAGGTGACATTGGGTGGCAAAAACAGAACTCTAATTTTTCTATCATGACTAACAAGGCTTGATTCACTTGGGTGGGCAGGGGCATTATCTAAAATTAACAAAGCCTTCACATCTTTAGGAGAAATCTTTAGCACTTCTTGGAATTTCCGCACTGCTGGTAAGAAATGTTTAAAAAACCAGTCTTTGAAAATATCCATGTTGAACCAAGCCTTTACTGAGTTGTAATAAACAACAGGAAGATGGTTCATACAGTCTTTCAAAATGCGCGGGCGTTTAGACTTACCCACCACAACAAGAGGTAAGCGATGTAGGCCATTGGCGTTAGCGCAACACAAGAATGAAAATCTTTCTTTGCTCATTTACTCCCCATGAATATCTTTTTCATCTATAAAAGCCTGCGTATTTTTTGGGATACAACGCCAAAAAAGACCACTTTCATCGGCATTGTAAATTTGGGAGGTTAAAACCCCTTTATCTTTAATCAGTTTGTTCAGCTTCTGCCTAAATGGCTCAACTTCCTCGAAGGGCGCACTGCCTGCTTCCCCATGCAACACTTTATTACAAAGTCCATGCCTATTTCTGAACCGCCATAACCACCCATCACTAGCACTAAAATCATTAATTCCCATGTGTCTAGCCAACTTTTGAGCAGCATCTTGAATGGCAATTCCACGAATGTTTACACCGCACGATCGTTGCTGCATAAACCATTTTGTTACTGCTTCTTCAACATTTTCATCCTTAGAAACTCGCATCCTTTTTCTACTTCCAAGAGATGAATTTTATATATATATATATATATAAAGGTATACGCCACAAGGGAAAATAAACCACTGAGTTTCCGCGAGATCTTTCTATGTTTGAGCGTCGAAAGATCTCGCGGAAACTCCGTTGTTTATTTTCCCTCGTCGCGTATACATTTATTTATGGATTTGTCATGTTCCTAACTTTTGTGATTCATTTTATTATATATATAAATATAATATAATATATATGTATATATATTATATATATATATATATATATATATATATATATATATATATATATACTATATATACACACACACAGGAGACAGAAGAAGGCGACGGCCAATAGGACACATCATTGTGAAGGTGGACCATTGGAAATGCTGTAATTCATTTCAATTCTTTATTTCCTACGTAATAATGATATTACGAAACGTAGGAAATAAAGAATTGAAATGAATCACGTTTCCAATGGTCTACCTTCACGCTGATATATATATATATATATATATATATATATATATATATATATATATTATAAGTATGTATGTATGTATGTAGTATGTATGTATGTATGTATATATAATATAGTATATATATATATATAATATTATATATATATATATATATATATATATATATATATATATATATATATATATATATATATATATACAGTGGTCCCCCCGTATTCGCATTCTCCGGATTCGCGGACTCACACATTCGCAGATTTTTCTTTGGAACCTACCTAGAAATTATTCGCGGACGGACTCGCCCATTCGCGGAATTTTCCGACGAAAATAATCACTAATTAGTGTATTTTGATGTTTATTTTCATGACTAAATATATTTTATGATACAAAAACATGATTTACTAATTTTCAAATATTAATTTTGATTCTCTTCTACAAAGATGTATGTTTTTTTGTATGATAAATAAATGATTTACTATTTTCAAATATTAATATTAATTTATTCAGCAATAATATCAATTCATTAAAGAAAATACCATAGTGAATTAGTAAGATTTTAGCTTATAAATTTAAAAAATTATGGAAGAATGAAGAAAATCCCAGTCTTCTTTCTCTAACTCCAGGTACTAAAATTGTTAGATATACGTATCAAGTTTAAGTGACAGGAGGGGGAAGGAGCTGTTTTGTTGCTGCCATCAAGTGCTCATGAAATTTCCCCCCCCTCTCTCTCTCTCTCTCTGCTCTCTCTCTCTCTGGCTCTCTCATCTCTCTCTTCTCTCTCTCTCTCGTCTTCTCTCTCCTCTCTCATCTCTCTCTCATTTATTGAGACTTGAGATTTTTTATAGTACTTGTACTACATTGGTACCTTGACATACGAAAGGCTCAGCTTACGAAAAACTCGAGATACAAAAGCCAATACGAAAAATTTAACGGCTCTACATACAAAAAGTTTTCAAGATACGAAAGGTTTCTGAAAGTCCGAGATTCGCCCGGATAACAATTTTGAAAATCGCGCCGTGTGCCGCCCCCCCCCCCCCCCCCCCCCCCATCTTAGTACTAGTAGACTCGCCACCATCCTCCTGCTCTCCATTGGTTCCTGATGCTAGTCGCGGCCAAGAAATCCTTCTCTCCTATTGGCCAAAAAAAAAGCCCCCCCCCCCCCCCCGGTCCCTCCCATCATGCATCTACAATGTACACTTGGTGGCGTGGCTCTGCCACTCGGTACCAGCATTGTTATAGTACGCACGCGGTATTCGTTTTCAGGATCGTCAATGTGTACGTAATATTTAAAAAAAAAAGTGACCAAGATCTCTCACATGGGATAAGTGATCAAGGTCTCTCTCATGGGATAACTGGAAACTTTGCAAGGTTGGTAGAATCTCCACTCCCTGCTGAACAGAGGGTGTAGACCAATCATTTACAACATGCATACCAGTATGTATACGTATAATCAAGGCACTTCAGTTTATGTTGAAGGTCAGCAGCCGAACATTCAGTACCCAACTCAGTTTGCAGAGAGAGCATTTGGTTGAACAGGGTTTTGATGGACACTAGGGCCAACAGAGTCATGAGGTGCAAAATAAGAACCAAGTGATAAAAAAACAGAAAGTTGAAATTCTGTAAAAAAAAAAAAAAAAAAAAAAAAAAAACCCTACGTAAAGTAAAAAAAAAAAAAAGTAAAAAAAAAAAAAAGGTTAAAAATCAAAAAGAGAGAAAAAAAAAACGGCAGAAATTAAAGCCGCTTTCATAAAAGTGCAATCATTGTAGAAGACACCCCCCGAAAAGGCTCACACAGGAACATTGTGAAAAGTAGGCAGAAGCAATCTTCCTTGGATAGTTACGTATGTAGTACGTACGTATATATTTTTTAAAGTGTACATACGTACATATGTAAAAAAAAAAAAAAAACCAAAAAAAAAAAAGGGCAGAAATTGAAGCCGCTTTTCATAAAGTGCAGTCATTTATAGAAGACACCCCCCAAAAAGGCTCACACAGGAACATTGTAAAAAGTAGGCAGAAGCAATCTTCCTTGGATAGTTACGTATGTACGTAGCCTCACTCGAAAGGTAAGCTTCCACATTTTACGTACAGTATATTTCTTGTTACCATGTACACTAATATACACTATTTACAGGTTATATTTTGCATTTTTTTTTATTAATTTAGGTATTGAATGGTCCAAATTGTTGTAGTATTTCATTGTTTATAGGTCAATTTAGCTTTATTATGAAATTTACTGGGGTGTTTTTGGAGGGCTTGGAACAGATTAGCCATTTTACATGTAAAATGTGGTCCAAGATACGAAAACCTCATGATAAGAAGGGCGCCTCGGAACGGATTAATTTCGTATCTCGAGGTACTGCTGTATTTGTTTTTAATACTTTCAAATAATAATAATAATAATAACAATAATAATAATAACTGTAATTACAAAATTCATATTATGTGATAGTATTTTAAAGAAATACAATACTAATCTATCCATGTCACTTTTAATTAAGGTTAACTCTCTCTCTCTCTCTCTCTCTCTCTCTCTCTCTCTCTCTCTCTCTCTCTCTCTCTCTTGCCACACAAGATAATGTGTCATAGTGGTAACTCCCTCCCTCTCTTTCGCTGGAAGCGTTATAAGTATTTTTTGAGAGAACAGAGAGATATAAACACACTCTCTCTCTCTCTCTCTCTCTCTCTCTCTCTCTCTCTCTCTTCTCTCTCTCTCTCACCGAGATGAAAGAATTTTTATGGTACTAGTATGTAAAATGTTTATTGATAATTTCAGTTATTTAATAATAATAATAATAATAATAATAATAATAATAAAACTGTAATTACAAAATTCATAATGGTAGTATTTTAAAGAGATGAAAATGACCTTTCCATTTCACTTGTAAGGATAACTCCTCTTTCTTACTGAGATGAGAGAATTTTTTATGGTAGATGCACGTGTTTATTTTATTTTCAAATAATAATAATAATAATAGAAGTAGTAATAATACGATAACTAATTTCAAATGAAAATTCTTCCCTTCGTCTTTTCCTGTATCAATTTCCCTACCTCAACTCCAGTGATGCTCGGAGCTGGGAAAGTAACAATGCCATACTATGGTCAACGAATTTAATGGTTTTATGTAATTTCTCTCTCTCTCTCTCTCTCTCTCTCTCTCTCTCTCTCTCTCTCTCTCTCTCTGAGATGAGATCATTTTCATGGACATGTATGTAATAAGTTTTTCATTAATATTTTCCAATAATAATACTATAACTGTAAGTACAAAATTCATATGCGAGTATTTTAAATACAATAATCATTCCATTTCTCTCTTTTAAATCTCTCTCTCTCTCACAAGATAGTACTTGTCATAGTGGTAACTCTGTCTCTCTTAGCTGCAAGTGTTATAAGTACGTATCCTTTAAGGCTACTGTTTAGGATTACTTTGAAATTATATTAATACAATCTCTAAGATTAATACAGTAATATGATAATAATTTAAGGGTAAATTTGAATGCATGTGATTTGTTAACATAAGGTGTACCATTTGGTGTTTCTATTTCTTCCTTTTATCTCTCTCGCTTTCAGCAAAAGAATTGATAGACAGACAAACATAATTGCACAGTCCTCTCTTTCTCTCTTCTCTGGAGAAATATATGTATTTATGGGAGGGGAAAAAAGTTGCCTACAGACGTTCATTTCAATCTATTGAAATCGTAAGGAGTTATCCCCCCCCCCCCCTCTCTCTCTCTCTCTCTCTCTCTCTCTCTCTCTCTCTCTCTCTCTCTCTCTCTCTCTCTCTCTGCTATTGGCTGTTTATATATTTCTAATGGTAAAATGTTTAAGATGACTTTAAAATGATATTAACAATACCAATTCAATGGTATATTTGATGTAGGATAATACTTTAAGTAGACATTTGGTATTTGTGATTTCACATACAATTATTTCCCTCGTAAAAAGAAAATGGATGTCTCAAATAGTAACAGTATGAAAGAAAACGTGCATGACTGAATACTTCTGAGGGGACTGAATTATTTTCACATAGGTAACTAAGTCATGCAGTATGTACATAGTATTTATTTATGTATAACCATAAAATGTAAGATTTACTGTAAAAGAGTATTAATAATATTTCAAAGATTAATATGAACCATAATAGGATATTTTATGTATATTTGATGAAGGATGGTCTTTTTAGGGATACTTTGGTGTTTGCATGTTTAGGATAGGAGTTTATGAGCATTTTTAGAGGGGGTTCCAAACATTCGTGGATTCTAACTATTCATGGGGGGCCTGGTACGCATCCCCCGCGAATACGACCACTGTATATATATATATATATATATATATATATCTATATATATATATATATATATATATATATATATATATATATGAATAACTTGATCAACAAGTAATGCTATGTATAAATAAAGGCTATTGCCCCGGAGGAAAAAATGAAAGGCGAGAGAGCCAAGAACTTTTGGTCTAGTATGACCCTTTACTTAGGCACAGCTGATCATACAAAGCAAAAACATTGTAAAAGTAGGCTTAATATCCAAACTGGCACTACAAGATTAGCAATAAGGTCGATTTCACTCTACAGAAACGAAGAAATGCCTGAGGGCAAGATTGGCAATTTTTAGGCAGCCACAACTTGTAGGAGCACACACATGGTCAACAGATGATTCATCCAGAAAACAATACATTTTTAAAAAACAAGGAGGCCTATCCGACTTAGTACCATGAAATTTACAAGAATGTTCCATAAAATGAGTGAAAAATCAAAAATAGGATATAAATAGAGAGAGAGAGAGAGAGAGAGAGAGAGAGAGAGAGAGAGAGAGAGAGAGAGAGAGAGATGATAACTATATAGATGTGGGACTAATTAATTAGTAGTTCACTTATTTTAAGGTCCTTCATAAACATTTTACAAATATATGGGTCCAAATGATACAATCCCAGACTAAGATTTAGGTTGTTTTTATTAGTGATTTATATAATTGCTGATTCCAGTAAATTTCTTGAAACATAATCATTATACCTAGCAATTACAGAGGTACCGCCCCAATTTATACAATGAGATTTTTTGCTCAGGTGGATAAACAGTGCATTTGAAGACTGGACTGTTCTAACTGAATATATATGTTGCTTAATACGTACACATAAATTTTTACTTGACTGACAGACGTAAAAAGATGGGCAATCCTTCAAGGAATTTTGTAAATCATATTGTTATTTGTTACGGGACTATTCTTAATTAGCATATCTTTAATGGTATTGTTAGAAGAGAACACTACGTTAACATTAAACGATTTAAATATTAATTTTATGGTTTCAAATCCACGAAAGTAAGGCAAGCTAAGTACATTTTTGGGGGTCTCTTTTTCATTACTAGCAACACTATAAAACTTTTTGTGAGCTTTTTGATAACATAAATCAGTTATATGAGGTGGGTAGCAGAGATCTTTTCCTATCTTTTTTATGTATTCTATTTCTTGGTCAAGATATTGTGGACTCGTGATATGCAAAGCACGTAAGAACATAGAAGAAAAAATTGAAATTTTAATATTAAGATGGTGGCCAGAATAAAAATGTACATGTGTTAAATTGTTTGTGGGTTTTCTATAAATACTGAATTTACATTGGAAAGATTCTCTATGTATTAATATATCTAGGAAAGGGATGACATTGTTATTTTCAATTTCAACAGTGAATTTTATGGATGGCACTAAATTATTCAATTTAGACAATAAATCATTTACATCGATACCAACAGGCAAGACTACTAAGATGTCATCTACATATCTGTACCATTTTAAGGGGACAAGTGTGATATTCGGGAGGTGTTGTCTTTCAAAAAATTCCATATATAAGTTTGAAAGGAGAGGTGATAAAGGGTTACCCATGGCCATACCAAATATTTGTTGGTAATATTCTCCATTAAAAATAAATCTGCAATCACAAATACACAACTTAATCAATGAAATTATGTGACTAACGGACATAGGTAATTACCTAACTATAAAGTTTCACATTAGTAATTTACTGTTTTATATAGTAGCCCAAAAACAGGAAATAAATCAAATGGGCTATGAGATATTAACCTATCTTGAGGCTACAAATTATACCTTGTTAATCCCATACCTTTAAAGGTAAATTAATTAATCAGGATTAGAGTACTAGGTGATAGCCTAACAATAAAATTTCACATCAGTGAGTTTCATATTAGAAAGCTACTTTTTTATATGGTAGACCAAATAGCCTAGGGCTAGATATAAACAGTCTGGGTTAGTCAAAAGATATTAGCCCAACTATGAGTTTATATGTAAGTAACTTTGTGTTTTTGTATAGCCTGTACATTTTATCTAGAATAATCTGGATTAGGCAGTATCCTGTACTAGGCTAAGAGAGAGCAATTTAGAAAACATCCTATTGTCGGTGTACTAAGTAGTAGTTTACCCCAATTAGCCTAGGACTAGATATAAACTGTATCCTAGGCATAATTAAATAACCTAAAGCCATTTAAAACTGTGGCTTGGGCAAACTAAACAAATTAGTACATAGGATGTTAGTCCTAATGGTATGACAATTCAAATTAGGGCAAAAGGACTAATACAGCCTTATACGGCTGTCAAAACTAACTTAACCTGCAAAGAGCCTAAATCATAGATTTCTAATAGAATCTAGTACAAATATGGAAACTGTATGGGGAACTACAGAGGTGTCCCTCATTAATTTAATACTGACAAGCTTCTAATAACAACTTGCTTTTTATCACTACAGGGCTGCCATTATGCAGGACTCTCAGTTTCAAGTGTTCCATATCAAATTGCTCAGGTGATTTTGTGCCTGTGGGTATGGCTCATACCACCGGCCAACGGGGTATATTCTTGTAAAAAACAATTAAAATTTGCTTGGTCGACAGATATGTACCAAACTTCCATGCTACTGGCAGCAAGTTTTAAGGAAGAAAATGCTTATTCTAAGCTGTCCCAGTGATTCCTAGGGTTCAGTGGGACTGAGGAAAGGGGAAATTATGTCTTTCCACCTTTTTTCTCAGCTCAAGATTTATGTTCGGGTCAAAGCCCAGTAGCTTCAGTTCCCATTAACCCCCAGGTATCTTATGTAAAGGCAAAAACCCAGTAACATCTGTCCCTACTACCTCCAAGGTTAACCCTGCAGAGGAAGTACATTTAAGCCCCATATTTGCATTCTCGACATTTGCTGACTCATAAATATTCACTAATAAGTGTATTTTTATGTTATTTTCATGGCTAACTACATTTTTATGATACAAAAATGATTTACAATTTTTTGAGATTTATATTGATTAATACTGTATTAGTAAGTTTAATAAGATTAAATATTATTAAATAATGAGATGTATGATTTTGTATGACAAATTACTAATTTTCAAATATTAACGTTAATGTGAACAGCAATTATATCAATTCATTAAAGAAAATACTATAGTGAATTAACAAGATTTTATTTTTTAAATTGAAAAAATATGTAAGAATGGAAGGAAATTCAGTTTACTCCGCATCTTTCTTTTTAGATCCAGGTACTATGCTGAGGTCCAGAGCTGTCAAATATGCCAAGTAGTGTGACAGGAGGGGTAGCGAGTTGCTAATTAGCATTCATGTAATTTCTCTCTCTCTTACTGAGATGAGAGAATTCTTATGGTACAGTCAGCTCATGAAGAATTGGCGTAGTTTCTTAATTCATTGCTCGTTATGGAAATATTGCCATATGCAGGTACCAGATTATTTCCTTATCAATAAATAATTCCTTTTTAAGTGTGTTACACATGAAATTAATTAAAATTAAAATTAAGTTGGTTTATCCTTTTTATCAATGATAATTATTTTGCAAAGTAAGGAAAATACATACTCATGATTCCACGAATTCTAACTTTATTCTCACCTCAAGCTTTGTGACAGCATAAGCATTTTGAAGTTGGCTTTCATGCCGCTCAAGTCCTGACCTAACGTATCATACTGTACTGGGGTGTCGTCATTTTGTATCCTACAGCTGATAAATAATACATTAAGCTGTCAATATTCTTTAGAAGCAGTATGTAATTAAACTAATTTTGTCCTTTGATCAATGGGCCTAAATTTGACTTCTGATTTTGACACCTAATTAGCCTAGATCTATTTTCAGCAGTATGCTTTCTTGGGTATGTAATGTGAATGAATATTTAAATTGACAAAATCTATACTAATCTGCTTTTTTATTATTCCTGTTATTCTTTTTTTTATTGGCCATAAGAACCTTTTTCATATCTTTTTTTCATAATTGCTTAATATAATTTACTCAAGTCAAAAAGCAATAATAAGAAATCAAACGAATATAATTAAGTCTTTTTTTTCTATCTAATTCCTTGCATATCATCCATGTCATCCAGACACGTTGGAAAGCTATTGGGATCAAAACTGACGAATACATTATGAAAGGCTTACTTTTATAAACGCTATTCATTTCTTCTAAAAAGAAATTAATTAAAATTAGTTTCACATGTATCCCTAGACCTACTACCATAAGCATAGCGTAAGTAGCTGATAAGATAGGAAATATGAAAGATGACTTTCTCATTTAAGTGTACTTCAGATTTTTTTTTTGTCAATAAAAACCTGCTGCTGTAATCAGGGGGTGTTCTTTGACAGCTGCAAACGATCATACAGGGTTGTTACGAACCGAGAGAGAGGTTCGCTTCAGGTTCGATATAATGATAAACAAAGAATTCAACAACAACAGTTGAAACTGGGGATACTAATATAGAAAGATACACAAACAGAACAAAGGTTTATTTACAAGCTCACTAACAAAGATAAATGCAGAATGGTATCTCCTATTTACATAAAAAAGGTAAAATCTTACATTGCATGAACTTCTCGAAGATGCGTTTTCCTTTCCTTTATCTTTCTTTGCTATAAAGCAATTACCATGACACGTCCCCCCCAAAAAAAAAAAAATTAAATCAACTGATTTTTTTTTTTTTTTTTTTTTTTTTTCTAAAGAGAAACAAGAATTAAACAGCAGGGGAACAATTCTGCATAAAGCTTTAATACTTCTCGTGCCAAAACAGAAAACGGTCATTAGGCTACTCATTCTGAAAACTCCAGAGAGGCTATTAGCTATCACATTATCCTTTCCTCTTACTTTTTCCGTTTCCTGAACTCTGATTAAAACTTTGAAATGCCAAAATACCTCTTGCGTTTTCTCAAAACTAATTTCTCTCAGTAACACTCACATAGAACACTGGCGGTGGCCATGGTACTGGTCGTTCTTTATAATTCTTAATCAAGTTTACATGCATCCACTTTGCTCTACTTTTACCCATATCAATTACATAATGTATATTTCCCCTCTCCTCTAACACTGAAAAAGGACCTTAAAACTTATAAGGTAAAGAAGGACCTTCTTTCTGGACTAATACTAAAACTTCATCTCTTACACACAAACTTCTCTTTTTTGCTCTAAGATCATGTTTCCCTTTAGTTTCTCCTTGACTTCCGTTCTCCTGCGCTAGTTGCCAAACATCTCTTAAATTGTTTTTATAATACTCTAGATTAGTTGTGTAATCTTCTCTACCCTTACATACAGACAAAGGTCCGACCCTATTGATAAATACATTCCCAAAAGATTCGCCTACTGAAGGAATATTACACAACGGAACTCTGGGAATTACTTGATTCGGTTTCCCAGCAATTTGGCATTCATGACAGCTTAAAACATACCTCTTTACGTCACTCTTCATTTTAGGCCAAAAGTACGCCCTACTAATAGACCTGAAAGTTTTATTTACTCCCAAATGTCCTTGCTCATCGTGTGCTGACTTCAAAACTAGCTCATGAAGCTTCCTAGGAACCATTAATTGTTCGGTGATTTCCCCTTTACTACCTGACTTAGGACAAACATAACGACACAAAACTTTGTCCCCTAAACAAAAAGTTTCCTTACACACATCATCGAGATCATCATCCAGCTCACATTCAAAAATTTGGGTTACTGTCTCATCTTCTCTCTGAAACTTGACTTGCTCATCCTTATTCATGCCTAATTCATCACCGTAACTATGTTTACCTCGACACCTACACCTTCCCCTCGGCTATCACTGTCAACGATAGAGTTAGGTTTCTCAGCCACACTTATGCAAAGATCAGCCTCGCCACCTCTTATCACACTCATTCGAATCCACGAACTCACTCACGTTCGAATCCACGAACTCACTCTCGTTCGAATCCACAAACAAACTATGACCGTAGTCTATGTCTGTATCTAAACCCGACCTAGTTACTACCATTTCAGGCACTGGAATATCCCTCACAACAGGATTCGCATTCTTGGATAAAGCTAAGTCATTACCGACAATAATGTCAACGCCATTCAACGGGTAAACTGTCAACAACTGCAAGTTTCACTTCTGACACTACCTGACTTTCTAAATTCAACTTCAACAAAGGACAAAGAACACAATTGTTAGGAAATCCACCTAACATGACTTTTTTTTTCCATATTGATTTCTGCCCTGTCTGGCACACATTCTCCTAATCAGTGAGACAGCAGCTCCTATGTCTCGAAGCAAGACTACTTCCCTCGAAAATACTCCTCCAAGAGAGGAAACTATACCTTCTGACAGAAATTCACCAAAAAATTTCCTAGTTTCTCTCATCACATCATCCCTACTTGACGAAAGGTTAACTAGAGACACTGGTTTCTTACCGTCCTTCCTTTCTAATGCACAATTTCTCGCTAAATGCCCTCTCCCATTACATCAGAAACAAGTTAATTCTGAGCCACTATATGCCATTTTACTCTTACAAACCTTAGACGTATGACCTGGTTTTCCGCATGTATAACAGGAATAGTCACTTTTACTCGCTTTGCTATTACTAGGACTGAAACCTTTACTGCTTTGTACTCTACCAGACGAAAGATCATTTCGTTTCCTACTAACACTCAAATTATGAGTTACACTATATTTGTCTGCTAACCTAGTTGCTCCTGCAAAAGATACTTCTCGCTTATCCTCTATAAAGCTTAATCTCAGGGGATACGTTATCTTTGAAGTTTTCTAACAACACTAAGTTCTTCAAACCAGCAAAATCCTCAACTTTAGCAGAAGTTAACCAATCAAAAAACAGACTTTCTAACTTCTTACCGTATTCTACATACATAATATTTTTGTCCTTTCCCAAATTCCTAAATTTCTTACTGTACGCCTCCGGTACTAGCCTATACACGCTAAGAACAGTTTCTTTCACAATATCATAATCATCGCATTCCTCCTTAGACATGCAACTATACACAGTAAGTGTCCTACCACTCAAAACTGACTGTAAATATAAAGTCCACATTTCTTTAGGAGAACCTACTCTTTCCATTAACTTCTCAAAACACATGAAATATGTCGTAACATCTTCCTCATTGAACTTTGGTACTAATTTCAGCACTGCACTCATACCTAACCTATCAGTTTCATTTTCTTTCTGGCCTGACTGACTGTTAAGAGTACTCTGTCTTAACCGAGCGATTTCCAACTCTTGCATTCGTTCTTTCTCTCTTTCTTCCTGCTCATGATGCATTTTCATTACTTCTCTCTCAGCTGCTCTTTCTTTTCTCTCATACTTTTCTCTTTCTTTCCTTTCAACATACTCACGGAGATCATTCCCCTCTAGACCTAGTAGCTTACCCAACTCAATCAACTCTTTCACCATCTCATTCATTCTGGCTCTTTCTATATTCTCCCTGTTTCAAACTGTTACAGTGCTGAATATTCTAAGCAAGGTCACCACAATGTTACGAACCGAGAGAGAGGGTCGCTACAGGTTCGATATAATGATAAACAAAAAGAATTCAACACCAACAGTTAAAACTGGAGATACGAATATAGAAAGATACAAAAACAGAACAAAGGTTTATTTACAAGCTCACTAACAAAGATAAATGCAGAATGGTATCTCCTATTTACATAAGAAAAGGTACAATCTTACACTGCATGAACTGGGGAAACTGTAGGGTAATGAAAGTACTTGCTGGCCAGTTTTGCGACTCGAAGCGATGGCTTCACAAAAGGAGAAAGGTGGTTGTAGACGTCCTCTTGACTCCGTATTGCAGAAAATAATGTCTATTCTTGATATTTGGAGGGCAGGAACTCCTCGGAACCTCTTGTAGAAAGTTTCTTCTCTCAAGGCTTGCTCAATGTCGAAAATACCTCTGTCGTCCTCCCCTACTTGGACAACTTGACCACAATCCGACCAAATTCTGATGCTTCGTCTGTTCCTTCTTCTCTTATCACTCTCTGATGATCTCTGCTGCTGGGCTCTCACTGATAATCTGATCTGTGACTCTTACTGATGATCTCTGATCTCTCCTACTTCGTCAGTCGTATTTATAAGGCAATCTGGGGGCGGGTCTACCAGCGAACGTCACAGGCTCCCAAGATTACCGGAACTTCTTAGAAGGATCTGGACGAAGTATTATATCAGAAATTGCGGCGTTCCTCAAGTCACGTCGGCGCCTGTCAAGTTCCACAACACTCCTGCCGATTCTAGAACCATCATGAGAACAGGCACCTACAACACATGCGCAAATACCTCCTTGCTGCAGAACTTTTCGAAGATGCGTTTTCCTTTCCTATATCTTTCTTTGCTATAAGCAATTACCATGATAAGGGTGTAATACGAGTGTATACAAATACTTTGGGGAATGAAAGAAAAACTAATTTTGAGTAGAAAATGTTCTGTAAACATATGCATTTTAAGGCCTAGGTTGTCAGTGAGGGGAATATTAAAACACCTTTATCATTAGTGATGCTTGCACGCGATGGGAATTCGTAGCGAGAAGATGGAGTAGCCTGAGATGTTGGGAACTTTGGGGAGCCGTGGTTTTGTATAGGAGTGATGTAAGGCTTAGGCCGATGTGATATAAGTATCTCCCAGTAAAGTGTAGTATTATTAAGGTTTTGAAGAAAAAAATGCATGCATCACAGAATCTGTGATGCATGCATTTGTGGTATTCACTGGACACTGATTTAAAAAAAAGTAAGCTTAACTGAATCTGCTATCCATCAAAGGTAGGCTGGCTTATTGATTAGACTTATTCATTAGACACCTATCAAAGATTTCAAGTGTATTTTTAAAAATCACTCCCTCTCCATCTTAAGTATACGTTAGACACCATTCATAGGTGTAGGCCTAGTCATGATTCCTGGTTCAACAATATGGTGATGAGACGCTATTCCACTTTCACAAATGAATGTTGGTCAGCAACATTTACACTACTGTATTGTCTTGCTCTCTTATGGTGCTTCGAGGAGTTCCACTTTTAGGCCCATTTTCTAAGCTTTGCCGCCCTTTAAAGAATTTGGTTCATTTGTGTATGATTTAAATCCCGGCAGTCTGTTTGGAAGTAGAGAATTGTTTTTTCACCACAATTCTGAGTGTCTAATTTCTACCACATGTCAACATCATCACTTTCAATAACATGGCACTCGCAATGTTCGAACAATTGAGACGCGCAACGTGTCCAGGGCTCCCTGAGGTACACGTCCATATGGCGCAATACTTTTGTGAGTGATGAACATGCTCATGCCATCTACTTTATCCATACCCAGAACAAAAAGGTTAAAGTAGTCTGCTCCCACAAGCAGATTGATGTTCCTAAGAGTGTCATTTCTTATATCATCGTCTGCCATCACACATCCCTTGTTCTGCAGATGACTCTTTACATAGCACAAACCCACGTTGTGAATGGGGGTATTAACATTGTCGTGAACAACTAACTTTACTCTAATGACTCTCGGTCCCATATGAACACGGCAAGAAACATCGTCAAATTCTCCCTTTACAATTTGGGAACCAAAGGGTGCAATGTTTAATACAATGCATTTTACTACAGGTAACTTCAATTTCTTAGCCAACCAACTTGAAATAAAGCTTCACTGACTACCAGTGTCAAGAAACGTGTTTTGTACGGTTGATCACAACTGTGTATCATTGCAGTAGCAATGGGCAACAAGGTGGCTGGTAGTTCATCAGAAGGTTAATTTTGAACGTTTTTAGCATTAACACAAGGCTTTTCATTCTTTACGCTAGGTGGGAGTCGATTGTTTAAGTTATTGTGAGATATGTGACCTTTAACGGGTTGTGAGACAACATGAGGTGCTCTGGCAGAGGACAAGGAATTGGAATGGTTGACAGTGTGCGCAACGGATCTGAACTGATTACTCTCTCTCTCGCAGATCAAACTGTGATGGCATCCATCACACAATTTGCAGTTATGCTTGCTACTGCACTGTTTACTCACGTGACCAGAAGCGAAACATTGAAAACATTTCTTGTTTAAAATAAGTTGGCGTTTCGTGGATGCAACATTCGGATACTTTAAACAATTGTAAGCTAAATGATTATTATTGCAAAATGGACACGTTGCTGTCTGAGGGGCGTTGGTTTCCAACCCCTTCGTACACGCTGTCGCTGAAACACTTTCACCTCGCTGTAACGAGTCATCTAACATAGAGAGTATGAAAAAATCTAATGCTTCAAAGAGTTCATCCAAAGAGAAATCACATTTGCGCAGATATTCTACGACTTTCAGATATACTACCTGACCTTGTGACAATTTTTTGTTAATGAGACTGATTAACAAACCTTGATCCATCGCAGAACCAGTAAGACGTTTTAATTTGTTCAATTAATACCGTAAGCTTGATACAGAAGTTTTTAAGGTCAAGGTAATTACATGTAGGTAAAAAGATATTTGATAACTGCTGATGTAGAATGACCAGTGTCTGATGCTGGTTACCGTAGCATTTGTCTAACAAATCGCGTGCCACCCCATGGTTGGCTGCAGTTACATTCAAGGCCTGAACTACCTTGAGCGGCTCTTCTACTAAAGACCCTAATAAATAGGTGAATTTGGCTATGTTGTCCAAATCAGTGCACTGATACACATGAACATTGAATAATTCCTTGAAAGTGGCGAACTCGCTTTTTTTGCCATTGAACATGGGCAAAGGAAACACTTTAAGTTTAGGTAGACATGTTTTCTGCTGCACTACGCTGGCCAATGTACTGAATCTATTGATGAGAAGGAGGATCGTTTGACTGGCTTCATCCAATGTTTTTAATATCTTGCTTTCTAGCATGGGTTCGAACTTGACTGCACTCTTCAAGTACAGTTCCTTGAGCTGCTACTTGTCAGCTTGGGTACAATCTAGCAAATTTTGATATATGGGAACGTTATGCGAGTCCATAAGGTTCCCTTGTGCCCATGTCAGCGAGGCGTTCAGGAGTACCACGAGAGAGTCAACTTGTGTTTCTAAAGCGGCCGCCATTTTGTGGTTATGGGAAGATACAATTAACTACGTTATTTGGAAAGACGAGTTCCAATTCTCAAACTGGCAAATGGGACATAGGAAATGGCGTCACTTTCTTACTTTACGTTACATTAGTTTGTTACAACTTAGGCTATCCTTAGTTCTCCTGATTGCTCTAACGGGCTTTCTCGCTACGAATCAGTGTCGTGATACGGTTACTAAATGCGCTTCGCACATGTGTCGAAATGAACTCAATCAGCCTTCCTTCCCTGTCTATAGCTTACAGAGTTCATCGGCAAATGACGCACTCCATGACGTCTATGTCTAGTGCAATACCTCCTAACCTGAGTGTTAAGGGCTCTTACTCTAGCGTTATATTCACGGGGGACAATACCAAAACTATTCGCTTCCGCGTAGAACATGGCTACTTTTACTGTTATTTCTCTTATTCTGCCTAGGAAGGCTTTCAGCCTACCCTAGACTTCTACAGCAGGTTCGTGGGCCAAATCGTTGCCCCCTAGATATGCAACAACGAGGTGATATCTAATATGCCTGACTCTCATTTTCCACCCCCTCGATCAGCTGGATATGCAAAGGTAATTGTGAGTGCCCTAACAAAAGTACATTAAACGCCATAACTCGTTCGTCGCTGCTTGGTAAATGGATACTAAAATCTATCCATCGTTCGAAGGACCAAAAAAATGTTGCGAAGTTTCTTTGGCGCCGGAAAGTCACCGGTTCATACACAAGGATGAAAGAACCATGAAGTTAAATTACAAATTTTATTAGAAAAATAAACCTTCTCTCATTACTACACTTTTGTCTAAATATTTACACAATTCAGGCAGCTCTGACCACTATGGTATTAGGACAAAGAAAAAAGGTAACCTCGTGGTTGCACAGGCAACACGAAATTTATCACTTGACATCTAGTTCATCATTGACAATAACACGCAAATCTCCTTGGCACAGAGAGCACTGATAATTAAATAACATGTTAAACAAATTTCCTAGCTAAGTATTGCATATTTCTCTATATGTACTCACAGTTACGGTTGCTTGGTGGAAGCTGACATTCAGGTGGACGGCCCTCAGACCCCCTACTTACTGTCACGTCTTATCTCAAGCTATGGTCTTTAGTGGAGAGAGAGATCGAACTCGTATTTGTGCTTTTATAGCACTGCCAACAAGTCATTTTCTATAGTTCGAATTCAACTTTTCCACTAAGCAACTAACTCGATAAGCTACTAAATAAAAAGGCACAACAACATCTAATAACTGTTTGTGATGCAGAAAAATTAAGTGAAATAATAAATCGATTCAAAAACATCTGCGAAATTTAGAACCATCGCATTTCTGCCGCCACTGGGGAAAATTAGCGGGAAAGTTAAGGCCTCAAGGTGGGGTTCTTATCGCGAAAAACTGTGCACTAAATTTTTTGCGACAGGAGATATTACATTTTACCCATGTGGAATTTTTCAATTTCTTTATCCATTCTCCCGCTGCATAAAAAAGCTGAGAGCAATGCTCAACCGTGGTCTTCTGACCTTTCCTAATCGTGTAGAAACCTCTCAGGTCTCTCACCATATCCCCGTTTTCCTTTGTACTATAGGCTGCTCTCAGAAATGCCTGTGGTTCTGTCCATGACCGGTATTTTGTATACTGAATATTACGGCACCAATGTGCTAAGTCCCCTTTATTGAAATCCAACACTTTTAATTCCCTTGGCGTGTAAAAAATTATTAACTCCTTCAGTAAAATTCTGCACTGGCTGAGAAAGAATGCCATCCAAAATACCCAGAAAAAAGGGGAAGTCTGATCATTTTTGTTTCCTTCTGCCATTTTGTCTAACTTAGAAAAACCCTCAGTTTTTAGAATTCGGCTGGATCTTAATATCAATTGAATTCCAACAATACTCCCCAAATTCCTTCACAAATTACCAAAGAAAAAAAAGATATATGAAACCCTGACATATAAGTACGTACATATTCCCAAAGTTAATATTCCCTGCACTTATAAAGAAGAAGAAGAAGAAGAATAAGAAGAAGAAGAAGAAGAAGAAGAAGAAGAAGAAGAAGAAGAAGAAGAAGAAGAAGAAGAAGAAAAAGAAAAAGAAAAAGAAAAAGAACACCCTTTTTACTCTAACGGTCAAGGTTATCTCACCAGCTGAATGGAATATAGACCATGAGCTCAAGAAAGAAAAAGACGCTTTGTCTTGTTGCTACCTGAGGATTAGCTGCTGATCTCGCCCAAACATTGGGTGCTCTCAGACCCCAAGCTGCTATAGCCTGCACCGACCCACACGTCTTGTTCTTCCCATTCATTGCATGCACTAATACACTTATAAAAAAATGAAACTCGGACATAAAAAAATTAAACACGTTCGAGTTGTACATTCCCTTCAATGGACCACGTAATCCCCTATACGTAAATGCAGTTCCAGTGAATACCTCATATTAAAAAAAAAAAAACCTTAATACATTCTGCTCCCCTGAAAGAAACTGTATGGCGATTAAAACCAAACATCTAAACTGTTCCTTTAATCCCGCAAAAAGTGAAATACACAAGTGAGAAAATTGTTAACATAATAAAAAATAAAAAGACATTAAAGGAATGGCACGAGGTACTCTAAATGCACGGAGGCCGTCTATTCCTGCATTAGCGCATATATCTAATCACACACACAACCGCAGATCTCTATAAATAACCCATGCTGACCCTCTTGTATGCGCAATCGAACATGTAAGTAAATAAAAGTCAGAATTCCCATTTTGGCGACACTGAATCCATCTGAGGGAAAAAAATCATAACCTTCAGAAATCAAAAATAAAAATGGATGAGCATAGAATAATGGGAATGGGAAATAAGAAATGTTTCTGTATACATGGGAGAAAAACTGATTAGAAATTGATTGTTTTTCACTGCACTTCGGCTTCTCTCAGGGCACATGTAAATTGTTCAGTGATCAAAAAAGTCTGGCGACCTCCAACACTAGTTTCTTTCTTTTACCATATATGTAGATCTAGTGCACCCCCTAAAGAGCGTGCCGTCTAATCCCGACTTACTCACTATCGGAATATATTGTGTTTTTCTCGTGCACTGATAGGCGTACAAACGTACATACGCTAGTCCTTTCACATTTCTGATGTTAGCATGTACGAAAAAATTAAATTGTTCTAGAACGTTCCATATGACGTCATTATCTGGTGACAATTTAAGTCTCTTAGTCCACCCGCTGGGTCAGTTTTTGCACCCACGCTCACGTCTCCACGATTCGATATGTTTTACCAAGCTTTAGACCTTGTGTTTTACCACGTCGGCATCTGCCCAAACCATTCACTGACACCTCGAAGCTTTTTCCACAGCACAGCCACAGCGTTTGTTGAACATTCCTGATAGAGTCAGTTGCTCTCTAGAAAATATGTGCACTCTTAACCACTTTTTGTAGATGTTGTTTTGTTGTCAACTAAGAACTACATGTTGAAATGATTTTATTTATAGAAAGGTAACAAAATATTTGTACAGATATATACGTATACAGCGAATTAACCCCAATATGTCTTTGAAAATTAACTCTCTTTATAAGGCCTGATGATAATGCAAATAATCTCCCTGTAAATAAGCATGATATTCATTATCAAAGAAAAACTTTATTACGTATAGTTAAATTACGTGATCCTTCACAAAATTGAGAAATGTAGCATGTACAGCAAAAACACACCCAAAATTAGAATACCAAAAGCATATCAGTGCTAGACTAATTGGTCAGGTAGCTACATAGCAAATCATGCTAGACATAAAATTTTGGATTTTGATTTGAAATGCTGTCTCTTTGCATGGCAGACAAACACACACATATTCAAGAAAATGAGAAAAAGTACAGAGTCGGCTAGATGGGTAAGTAACCCTGAACCCTAAAGAGAAAGCCTGTTTTACAAGGTTAGGCAAGAAAGCCTCATTCATATTCTTTGCAGCATCTCTTATGAGTAATGTGCTTACTGGATTATTCTGTTAATTAAGAAATATGACTTACTTTTCCGGACTTGGATGTGTACAGCAAGGACAGTAACAAAATCTGATAAGTGGAATATGTTACTCTTAGGTTGCCTGTGTATTATGTACAGTACTGCATGCATGGGGATCTGTGTACATTATTCATACCTATAGACACACCTGATACACTTTTCGATGGAAAGGGATTCAAACCTGCATGAACTTTGATTTATGCTAGCGTTCCTGGAACCAAACTTGCATGAAGTTGTGTGCATTTTACACTTTTGATTTGCAAGTACTACTAGCATAAGACCAAATCAATAACCATCTTGGGAGGAATTTCATAATTGGTTTTTCTAGAATGTCTTGTTTTTCATATTTTAACTTTTCTTGTTTTAGAAACATACCCCTAAAGTAGCAATACAATATTTTTCTTTGACCAGTTGATTTCACTTTATAACTCTGGCACTGTATTTTGCTTTGACTCAGAATCCATAATTATTACATAATGGACATTCCACCTATTGTGCTGTCAAGCTAAACACAATATACTCATGCTTTTTCACACATTTGCATAATTGATGGTAATGATATATAATATTCTGTACTTTCTGTAGAATTCACACCTGAGAATTTGGTTTTATTTTATTTATTTGTTTATTTATTTATGTAAAAAACATGAATGAATGAGCTTAAGTTCTTTACTTATGATCTTTTTTATTTTCATGTTTCCTCTTCACTGTGATATAGTAAGTACAAAGCATTATGACTAATATTGATATATAGTTTGCATTTATTTATAGAGTTCCCTTTGCACTCTCATTTTATTGATTATTATTTTTTGTTTTTTGTTTTTCAGCACCACAGAATAACATTATCAATGGAGAAAATGTCAACGGAGGTGTATTAGTCCCCCCACAGTCCATTGGCCAAGTCAATCCTCCACTTGATAATAATAATAATAATGCTGATCAGCAGTTAGCAGCCCCTGGAGGTATGTCATTGTATACATTTACAGCAGTGTATAGTCTGTGATGTTTTGCCTTATTTTCTGATATTTTCATTAACTCAGTACAGTGTTGTACAATACAATATGGAGAATGTTCTTAGTAATTGTGACAAATTTTTCCTTATTCACTAAGTAAGATAGACTCTTCATGCATAATACCAACTACAGTAGACCCCTGTATTCGCGGGGTATGGGTACCACACAGGCCCCCAAATAGGTAAAATCAGCCTATTTTGATAGTTAAAATACAAAAATCCTCAAAAAAGGCTTATAGCAAAATATGCACTTTGTCACGAAAATCATACAGATATATAGTAATTTGTGAATATGCTCATGAAAAATACTGCGAATAGATGAATTTTCCCCAAATAATGGGTATATACGGTCCATAGTAAAATCCATGAATAGGCAAACGGCTGCAAATTGTAGGTCTGCGAAGAGCAGGGGTCGACTGTAATTGCTTATGCATAATGATACCACACAAGTTGAACAGCAGGGCCAGGATCTATTAGTATAGTCATAAGTAGAAAATAGTACTTGGTAAATAGGGGCAGCCTTGGAGTGGGGACCCCCTTAAGTATGATAACAAAAAGTTGATTCTAAATTTGATTTATTTTGATTATAATTTTTTAGCAGTGTTCTTCAGTTTCCATAGTACATAAGTAATTGGTGTCATATATATTAAATATTGTCAGAGCTTGGTTTCTGATTCTTTTTACTAGTTATATTTTTATCTGAATGTTGTCTGTGAATTTTTTTTTTTTTTTTTTGCGAAAAATTTTTGTAGCTAGTGGGTAAATTCAAATTCCACAGATCAACATAACTGGTCTGCTCATGAGTCCTGTGTATCATCCAGTTTTGTCCAGTTAATTGAGTAACCCACACATATTTCTGGTAATATATTTGACCTCATATTCACAGATGTTCCAGCTATTGTCAAGTCCAAGGTCTTTGAATATGGGGCCAATGTTGATTATTGCACTGTTGAGATGGACTTATCTGTCAATCAGTATATTCCTAATGACACAATTGGAAAAAGGTCTGGCCAAAATATAGAGCCAATTGGGATAAAAAAAATTGAAGCGTGTCAGGCAACTGCTATTTCAGATGTTATGTTAGATCCTGATATCCCAAAAAGGAGTTAAATAAAATAATAATGAATATTTTAATAAGGTATGTCCCTAGAAAGGTTATGAAATTCAGGACAAATGACCAGCCATGGTTTGATGATACATGTAGATGAGCTTACCATAACAAACACACCAAATTCAACATGTGTAGATGAAATCATACCAATGAAAATTTCATTATTTTTGTTGAGTCTTACTTTGCTGCAAATAGAACTTACCATACAGTCAAGAGAAATTACAGTCATTCCTTGAAGAGGAAACTTAAAAGAATTACTCAGCCTCATCTGTGGTGGACCAAATTGGCATCTGTCTTTGGGGGTGATGATGCAAATTTCATATGAAGGCAAGTCAAAACCAAACAGGCTGTACCAGTTTCATAGACAGCATAGATTGAGCATATGTCTTAAGGCACTGGTAGAGGGAACAAACAGACATATATATTCAAATAAGTGGGGGTTGATAACCATAGCTCTTGCCAGTTAGAGATAGGTGCAAACGCTGGATACCTTGGAAATGCTGAGATAAAAAACAAATAGGAAACACGCTGTGCGCATAAACGAGATCGTGAGTACATTCCAGAGACATGAGATAACCACGGGAAAGGTTACCGAGGACATAGGAACAGACTAGCGTGCATACGTTTGTAAGTTAAGTAGCATGCGTGTATCCGTACGTCTATTGGTGGGCGTACAGATAGAACAATGAATGAGATATAATCTCGAGTAGGTGAATTAACGGGCAATTAGACGACAAACTGTCATAGTGGACACAAGTGATTTTGGCGTAGGAGAAAGGCGCTTAAGAGGTCCGTCGGAAAGGCAAGTGAAAGACTGAAAAAGTTAATACCTTTATGTAGTGACATTGAGTTCAGTTCTAGAGAAAGGGGAGTGCGATGTGACACTCATTTATTGACGAACTTTAACAGTTCATTGTTTGATAATTATAGTCTCATTTTCAGATGGATTCGAAGTCACCATATAGAAAAATGTGATTTCTTTAGACTTTTATTGACCTTTGATAAACTATGAATTCTTGGACAAAAATAGGTAAGAGGGGTACTTACTTAAATATGATTTTGGGAAGAATATGATAGTTTAATGTTTTTTTTTAAATGCTCTCAACTCATTTTATTCTATTTTCATGTTAACTATTTTTGGGAAATAAAAAGAACATTTTTGAAATAGCTGGAGTTTGAATTTGCCTAGAGTTTGATATTTGATTTACAGCTAGCTTCAGAGGTTACACTTGAGGGAACAATGGAAGTTAGGTTACGTTTCCCAGTTAGGAGTTCTCTCCAGTTATTTAAACGAGCGTCATTTTGACCCTCGTAAGATATGCATTCGTACATAGCCTACGCATACAATTGCGTTTATCTTTTGGTGTGAAAATAAAAGAAAATACAGTAAAATTGTAAATGAGAATACCGTAACCTACATATCATAAAATAAAACAAATAAGTGTAAGGTTGTGTATTTATTTTATTAGGCTTTAAGGTAATCATACCTCAATATTCTCTCTCTCTCTCTCTCTCTCTCTCTCTCTCTCTCTCTCTCTCTCTCTCTCTCTCTCTCTCTCTCTCTCTCTCTCTCTTATTAGTACTGTACATTTGTAGTATCAATTACTGCACTGTAAACATAAAAACTTGAAACTAAATTAACCCAAGGAAGTTCACAACATCGGCGAATAAGTGCATGCAACATAGGTATGTGTTGTAAAATTATTTGCTTTGCCTGATTTACAGTACTACTACTATATTTCATTACAAGTTTAGAAGTCTCTAGGTATGATTATCACAGACATTATAGCAGTTCACTAGAGAATATTTAATCACTGTTGGTGTTTCATCTCTAATCACTGTAAAAATATTTTAAATCCGAATTTTATATGAAGGCAACACAAAACCAAACAGGCTGTAGCAAGTTTATCCACACCAGTTCGTGTGTACGTGTTGCCTTTTTTTTTCTTTGCTTGATATAATGTACCATATGATTATCACACATATCATAACTATATACTCAAGAGAATACTTGATCAGTTGATTATTTCATCTCTAATCTGTAAAAATATTTTAAAAAGGATTTTGACGTAAGGAAAAATCTATTTCTGGGCGATTGGTTCGTGTCGCCCAGCAAAATATCCTTTAATCCATTATTTCTAAGGTAAATGAACTAACAAATACCAGAGAATAAACAAAATAAAGAAAAAGGTCAGTATAACTGACTCGCTCACCCTCCAAGAGGGCGTCGGTATGAACACTAGGGCGAGTGAGACCACTACCACGAACCTCTTGCCAATAGAAATCTCCCACAACAAAACCCCCACAAGAGGGGAGCCGACCCACAGAACGGGGCAGCAACTACTACTACTCCAACCCACGCTAGGGACTGCCGCGCCTCTGGTGGCCATCCTAAAGTTAGCAGTCAATCTTGAGCGCAGGGTTGGGAAGGGGTGGGATTTCGCTGGCGACACGAACCAATCGCCCAGAAATAGATTTTTCCTTACGTCAAAAAATCCTTTTTCTGGGCTCAGTTCGTGTCGCTGCTCTCAAATTGTACCATGAGAATTAGCACAAGATTGAAAATAAAGAAGGTCTCAATAAAACTTAAAATAAAATTAAATATTATAATTGCAAGAAAATATATACGCATACACAATTATTCATATAATGTGGAAAGGAACAATACTTAAGATTAACTTGAAGTTAACATATATATACAAGGGCTTACATGGGATATATGTTGAACTTAACACATGTGTATGGTTATCATAGACAACAATAGTTAAAGCAATTATAATTAAATAGTATTAATAATGTAATAAAGTATAATTATGAACAAACTTACATTAAAACATGTTAAACAAATTTATAGATCTTAATAAACAAATCCATAACCATTGTAAATGGAGGTGTGGCACCCTAGCATAAAAATAAGGGGACCACATCACAAAGATCAATATATACAATCAATTGTGGGTGACCCTAGCAAAAAAATAAGGACACTAGACCATCACAAGAGCAGCTAAGACTCAAGGGTAGACGTAGATGAACATGGTAGGTATAGGCAAACTGTTGGCTGAGATAGGTAGAAAGGAGATCTGGATCTTCAACTCAATTATTAAGCAGAGTCGGGGGAAACTATGTTACCCGCCGCAACTGCTGAACCTTCAGAGATTCCAAGGACTTTAAGTAATGACGCTTAAATACTGTCGGCGATTTCCATCCAGTATACTTTTTCAAATCATCAAAATTCTTGTGTTGAAAATATTTAATTGAGGTGGCTACTGCCCTGACATCATGAACCTTAGGGAAGGATTCAGGGTTGGCTTGTTTAATAAAGTATAGGATCTGTTGCCTTATACCTTTAATTGATAAAGTACCCAAACCATTTTTCTCTTCTAAAGAGAGGACCCGAAGAGGATGAGGATGTCCTGGACAGAAAGGCTCGTAAGGTCGTTACTGGACAAAGAGAAAGATCTTGAGGAAGGGGTATAACCTTCCAAGGTTCCCACCTCAACAAAGGATCCTCATTTTTTGCTAAAAAGCTGCGATCCGGAGAAAGCAGAACTTCTCCTGAGGGAAGAAATTCTATATGATTTGCATCTCTGGATAACGCCGACAGTTCTGAAATTCTAGCTCCTGAAGCCAAGCTTAATAAAAATAGTGTTTTTCTTAAGAGCATTATAAATGAACATGTCGTATTATCTGTATCTGAAGCCAGCTTTAGAACATCATTTAAGAACCATGACACTGACGTAGGCCTTACTGAAGGTGTAAGTCTAGCACAAGCCTTGGGAATAGACGAAAAGTAAGAATCTGTCAAGTCTATGTTAAAACCCAGTTGAAAAATCTTCTTTAAGGCTGACTTGTTTGTCGTAATGGTGCTAGCTGCTAAACCTTTTTCAAATAAGGATCTGAAAAAGGATATAGCTGAATTGATTGCCATGATTTTAATGTCTGATTCTCTCAGGAAGGATGCCAACTTTTTGACTGCAGCATCATACTGCCTTAAAGTTGAATCTCTTTTATCAGATTCCAGGAAAAGAATATTTCGTGGATCGATATCTGCATCTCTCTTGGCCGCAAACTTCATGAAGTCCATAAAGTTAAGCCCAGAAATGCAAATTTCATTATTAGGCAAGATGAAACCAAGCAGGCTGTAACAAGGTTATCCACACCGTGGAATTAATGTGTACTTATGTGCTGCCTTCCTTTTTATTTTCTTTTTTTTTTACTCGATTTACTGTAACATATTTCATAAGTTGAATTGATTCTAAGTAGCATTATCACACATAATGGTACTGTGAGGACGTGAGTCAGACAAGAAGAAAGCTCAGCTAACTTTATTGAATGTTGTTTTTTATTTAGCTGACCTTGTGTCAGCACGGGCTCTTGCTCACAGAGCAGCCCGTAAAACTTTATTGAACAGAGACGGCTGTATATGAGGCAGCAGTGCGGTCGGAAACGTAGTGTCAGTCACGCGCGCACATACAAAAGGGACGGAGCCCCCGCTGCGATTGTTTCATCGCAGCTGTAAATAGACATATATCTTCGTGCAGAGAGCACATTTTTACATGATATAAATATCGGCGGATAGGCCATGAAATGCTCTACAATTTATTATATGGTATAAAAAGTATGTGCAGAGGAAGGACGGACATTTGCTGAAATGCCGTCCTTACAGTACACAAGAGAGTACCTTGTCACTGTTGATGTTTCAACTTTCTCTCTCTCTCTCTCTCTCTCTCTCTTTCTTTGTACCTTACGCACATGATTCTGTTTATATTTTGGTTTGAAAGAATAGAAAATGAGAAAATACAGTAAAATATAAATTAAAATACTGTAGCAAAAAATATAAATAAAAAGTGAGTGTGTCTGTGTTACTGTACTTGGACCTTATGTAAACTTACCTCGGTTATTTTTCTCTCTCACTTTACTGTGCATATCTTTTAATATAATGTGAATTACTGAATCGATAACATGAAAGCAAAACCAAACAAGCCCATTTAAGTCAGGTCTACCCAGCCCACTTCACTCATCCAACACTGCATCCCTACCCTCTCCCAGCCATACAAACTGCTCTTTAACTTCACCCAGCTCCCAAAACTATACCTGTGAGCCTTCCTGTGCCCTGCCTTATTGCCCCTCCTTTTTGATGGTGCCAACCCAGCTGACCCCCCCCCCCCCCCCCCCCCCCCCCCCCACCCCCCCCCCCCCCCCCCCCCCCCCCCCCCCCCCCATCACCATCACCATGGAATGTTCTTGACGCCTCCCCCACCTCCAAAAGCCCTTTCTCAGTCCGAGTATAGACAGTGTTACCTACATTTTCATGAGGCTGCACAGCATTGCCAATCATCAAGGACGGTTTTTTTTTTAACATTTTTGAATATTGATTTACGTATTTTATATATCTTTGGGACCTTGATCCCTGGTCTAGGTTTGTCAGATACTGATTGTCGAGTTTCGGACAAAAGCGATCTGTATAAATGAGAGGTTACTATACAACTTATGAAAATGTGACAAACAAGAAACCATCTGTCAGTGGCTCAAGTCATAACTACTAATATTAGGAAACAGAAACCTACCACGATGAACCACTTTATCTAAAGGAGATAAATCTTGGGAGAAGTTGACATCCACACTGGAGAACAGTATCCTAGTAAAGGACTACAAATGACTTAAAACAGGTTGCATTGACTATCATTCATATGAGGCCTTTTGAACAATGCCTAACTTTCGTGCAGCATTTGCTGAAACTTTCATTAGATGTTCCTTAAAAGTAAGATGTGGATGAAAAATTGCACCAAGAATAGTTGAAGCCTCAGACTCATTAAGCAAACCCCATCCATCTGAATGGGAGGATGGGGTGAAATATTCTGTACAAGATCTGTAAATCAATAACGTTTACATTGACTGGAGTTCCGCCTCTTATCCCACCGACTGCAACATTCCCTGATCCGATTTATGTCTTGAGCTTCATTTCACATAATTGGAGACTTGACTACATCCACAAGTGTTGCTTCATTGACATAATGAACAATCTTGTTTTCTTGGAAAACGGTCATATCACTTGTCTACACCAAAAATAAGTGGAACTCCGAACACAACAGATCTTGGTTCACTAAAGATCCCATCAAGAGCAACTCGCTGCTGCCTACCCGTAAGGAAATCTTGAAGTTATCCTAAGACCTATCCGCCCACTCAAAGATTCTGAAGTTTATTAATAGGTACCGTATGTTTTACTAAATCAAAAGCAGCACTAAAATTTATTTGAATTACTATGCACTCAAAACCCTAATGGTTCTTTTGCAAATGTCATGTCAAATTTAAAAGAGCATCGCAGGTACCTAACTGCTTTTTGTATGCATATCGAGTGTCGGCTTACAATCCTTTAGATTCCGTATATTTATATAGTGGCATAAGAATAAGTTTTACAGCAACTTTGGAAAGCACAGGGCGAATAGAAATTGGACTGTTGTTACTGCAGTCTACAGATAAGCTAACTCATTGGAACAGGCACTGTATTACTAAGCTTGCGCTCATCCACAAAGATACTTCATTGACATAAAAACCTATAGAATCTACTTATGTAATCTTGGGAGACAACAAACTAAAAGCTTAAAAAATACGAAGGGAAGAAACCTTCAGGATCTTCTCCACCCCAGCTATCCAAATTATCAAGAATTTTGTTTAACATCCCTAAAGAATCATGCAAATTGTGTAAGAATAAGTTCAGGATGAAAAATATCAGGGAAACAGACATTCTTAGCAGATAGCTTAGTTTCAAAGCTCTATGAAGCAGTTCAGCCTTTCCCTGTGGCCAGTATTCAATCTACCATCCAGTTAATAGTGGTAGAATGGAAGGAGAGAGTAACCCAAAGACAGGAGATGCCAATTTGGTCCACCACAGATGAGACTCAGTAATTTCTTCAAGTTTCCTCTTCAAGGAATTATTGTAATTTCTCTTGATTGTATGGTAAGTTCTGTTCACACCACAGTGCGAGACTCAACTAAAAAGTGCCGTTTTCATTTGTATGATTTTGTCTCCATGAGTTTGTCATGGTAAGCTTGTCTACATGTATCGTCATACCATGACTGGTCATTTGTCCTGAATTTCATGACTTTGCCAGGGACATACTTTATTAAAATACATAATCATCATTATTTTATTTAACTTTTTCTTGGGATCTGGACTAATACTATAGCATCTGAAATATTGATTATACCCGACACGCTTCACTATTGCAATCCTAATTGGCTCTAGATTTCAGCCAGACTCTTTTTCCAATGGCGGCATTAGGAATATAGCAATTGACAGATACATCCACCTCAATGGTGCAATGATTAAAAGTGCCTCCATGTTCTGAGACTGAGTCATACTAATCCTTTCCAAGAGACAGTCGTACAGAATCATCAATGTTTAGATTGTGGTAAAGAGCAAAGACATAAACATTGTAGAACTTACTGAAAATTTTAAAACTAAGAACTTCATGGCAACTACACTCTAAATTTTTCTGACAATAAATAGGTCATGTGGACTAAGTGTATATGTACAGCCATACCTTACGCATGTGAGATGTTGCGATGATAAATACTAAAATCAGGGGTTTGAAACCTCAGGATTACAAACTCAGCCTTCGATTTGTTACTACAGGCAGTCCCTGGCTAATGGTGGGGCTTCCATTCCTGGCCAAGTGCCACTAACTAAAAATCAGGATAATAGCACTATCAACCCATTTAACAGTGCCGTTAACCAGAGATCGGTGCTGCTGACCAGAGATGAGCACTACTAATAACCTGCCTAATGCGCTGTTAACTGGAGATTAGCACCAAAAATCTAGTTAATGGGGTTGCTAGACAAACGCTGTTAATCTTGATTGCCATTAACTGATGCCGCCAGTAAGCAGGGACTGTCTATAGTATATACAAGTCTCATATAAAAACATCAAATTGCAGTCATGGGCACAACTCCGGAGATCTAGAAAATTAGACCTCAAGGTTTGACTATTTGAGTAAAGCACTTTGTAATTTTTCCTACTGTCTCCTAAGTGCATCTTGCATATAGTATTTGCCCATGCTTGCTGTTGGTTTTAGTTCTTATCTTTTATGATAGTAGTATGTCAGCTGTACAGTAAACCCCTCGTATTCGCAGGGGATGTGTCCCAGATCCCCAGCAAATAGTTAAAATCTGCAAATACATAGAACCCCCTCTAAAAATGCTTGTAACTGCCTATTTTGACATTGCAAATGCAAGAAAACCTCTATAAATGCTTATAACTGAATATTATTATAGTTTTATCACAAAAATTACATTAACCACAAAAATATGAAAATACCATAATTTGTGAATATTTCCCAATGAAAAATACTGGAATTGGCCAATTTTCTGCTTGTAATAGGTAATGGTCCAAAGAGAAATCTGTGAATAGGTGAGTCCGCGAATCTCGAGAACGCAAATATGGTGGGTCGACTGTAGTTGTAATTTTGCAAATTATGTACAAAAAATATTAGAAAGAACTTATATAACTCAATAAAAGGTACTGCATCTCCCCATTCCAGTATGTAAGTTTCATTAATATTTGTCCATAAAAGGGATTTTGACATAGGAAAAATCTATTTCTGGGCGAGGAAGCCGTGTCGCTCAGTGATTGTTGCTGATTTTAGTTCTTATCTTTTATGATGTTATGTATGTGACCTGTAATTATAATTTTGCAAAATGAAATTTAGAAAATTATAATAGAAAGAACATGTATATCTCGTTAAAATTAACATATTTTTACAAGTGTCTTGGAGAAGAGAGACCCTTCACAGGGTTAAGAATATTTAATATCAAATTCCCATGGGAGGACAAAATATTTTATAGCATTTTTTCTTATGCCATATGCATTTGCATATCATCATCTTTCCAGTGATTTTTTTGGGGGGCGGACCTTGAAGGTCACCTGGTCTCATGGAATAGTTAATTTATATTTAGCTTGGCCTATAAGGCTTAATTTTGCTTTTTTTTCTACAGCGCCTCCTGTTATGGAACGGCCTGCAGCTCCAGGTGAGGCCCATAATAAACCAATTCAGGCTCCAGTTCACCCGGGTGCTGTGGATGGTCCAGGACCCCAGAATGATGTGTTAGCACCACCCCCTCAGCATCTTCAGGGTAGGTTTGAAAATTAGTTGAAAAAATTATATATTTTTTATGCCTGTGTGAATTAAATAGACTTCAAAATAAATTTGCACTTGGGAATGTTTTAGGTGTTGTAGAAAGTAGAGACATTTTTATGATAGAAGTTTTTCTAGATAGAGCTATAAACACTAGTAACAGTGTTGATTTTAGCTTCCTTTGAAACTTCATTTTAGTCAAGCTATTGATTCATTTGTTTAATTTTAGCATGCAGTGTCTAGTTGTGCAGTTCATGGAGATTGATAATAGTCTTTATATAAGTATAGTATTGTAAATAAGCATAAAACTTATTCTTCATTTAACTGCTTACCATTCCAGTAATTAGAATGGGCATTTCTCATTGGTTGTGAATATTATCGCTTCATCTATGTTTAATATTATAAGAAGTATGACTGCTTACTAACTTGTAATGTATTAGTGGTTTAATGTTCTGTTTTGAATCTTTGTATACATATACAGATACTAATATATTTTACTAGGTCTGTGACCAACCATATTTTGTCATTTTTTGCAATTGTATGAGTTAAGTTGATATCACTCATAGTTGGAATAAAGTTTTTGCACTAAACTGAAAAGCTCTTTTCTCTCATGTTTATTTAGTAAATTCATATGCATAACTTGAGATATTTACTACCAACAGAATACAGTATTTCATTTTAGTCGATACATAAATCCTATTCATTTGGCAATTTAATTTGCCAACAGTGACTTTAGTTGTTGTGGTGTAAGGTTACGGAAATCAATAATTATAGTTATGGTGTTTTGTCAGAAGTCATAGAAAGGAACTTAGATATTGACCAAAGGTTGTGTTCTAAGAAAATTGATCATGAATGGAGTATGGAATAGTTGATAATTGCACAGCACATTACCGTTTGGTGACATTGAAGAGAAACTGCTGAAGCTAGTCAAAGAGTTTGAACATAGTTTGCAAAAGGAGAAAGTTAAGAATAAATATTAAGCAAAAGTAATGCTCCAAGAGTAAATGGAAAACAAAGATAGAGCAATGAATGCTACTATGGATAGTATAAGATTGGAAGCAGTACTGTATTCATATATGGACTGTATATTTGGGAATAAGTTACAGAGTAGGTGAACCAAGGAATGCAGCGAAGAAGTGTGCAAAAGATTGGGAACAGACAGAATATCTATGGAAGCCAAGGTTGGAATGTATGATGTGTATAAAGAGGTTGTAAGCAATTGTTCGTTAAGAAAGAGAAGTCTGGAAATGAAATGCAAAAAAAAAATATATACATATAGATAAATATGGAAGCTTTAGAGGTTAGCTGTTGTGTGGTAATTCTGGAATGAGAAGAACTGGTAAGATAGATACAAATACATAGATGGAAGAGGTAACAAGAAAGGATGGATAATTGTGCCTGGAAATGGTTCAGTCATGTGGCCAGGTGAAAGACAGTAGGTTTATGAAAAGGTGTACTATAATTTGGATGTGTCAGAAATATGGTGAATGAATAATGTGGCGAGGTATTAGAAAGGAAGGTTAATAATCCCAAGGAATCTTCAGACCATGTCCAAGCTAGAGGTTAACTGTATTTGTAGTGGTGTTAGACTTGCTAATGACCTTCTGTGTAGGTCCATTAAGTGGCTAATTTTGCTAAAGTTTTCTGCACATGAGGCTCAACTAGATTCAGCAGCTAGTTATGAATGTAGCAGTGCATGTTGACTTGTTTTTTGTTAGAGCCACCACCTGTCAGGGGAGACATTTTTATGTTTAAATTGTATAGGCATATACTGTATAGTATTACGTAATCCCGCAATTATCTGGATCTTCATTATCCAACACTCATCATCAGACAGTACTGGACTAGGGACCAAAGATATATATGTAAATAAAAAAAAAAAAAAAAAACTTTCTGACATTGGCAAAGCAGCGGCCAGACGAAAATGTTGGTCACACTGCTTAAACTCATGAAGGGACTGTTGACTTGTCAATGTTTTTGTTTATTAAAAAAAAATTGAATATTGTTTATGCAAGATGCCAACTTTTTGGTTATAAAAAATATGAATTTTATGTTTAATACAAAGTTGTGTAATGAGATTTTGTAGTATTTATTAAACCATAGACACAGTTTGGATTAACGGAGTTGATCAGATAGGCCTATAATATGGGGTAACATTGTTCTGAGGCAAAATTTTGAAAAGTGAATTTTTTGTTAACCCTTAAATGCGACTGAACGTATTGTACGTTGACTACAATTGTCTGTCAGGTGCTAAGTGGACGTACGGTACATTGACTACAAAAAGTTTTTTTAAACATTCGGGGAAAAATAGTTATAGGCCTAGTTTGCGAAAGATTTTAAATCACGCACCTTGAGGGATGCTGGGCGTTCAAGGATCACACTGTTGTTTTGTTTACAAGCGTTACCCAGCTGCGCATGCATGAATTTCTTTCTTCTCACACTACAAAGCATCAGCGACACATCTCAGAAATTCTTTCATCACTTTGTCTTAATTTTTGCTCCGTTTTATATTAGCCATTACATAAAGTTTTATATATGAAAATGTGTGCAATTTCATGTAGAATACAACAAAAAACAACCCATGGTTGTAGCTTTTATAAGTTTTGAAATATTTTCATATAAATCACGATAAGTGCCAAAATTTCAGCCTTCGGTCAACTTTGACTACCAAAATGGTAGAAAAATGCAATTGTAAGCTAATACTGTTACATTCTAGTAATATTCAATCATTTACCTTCATTTTGCAGCAAATTGGAAGTCTCTAGCACAATATTTCGATTTATGGTGAATTTTTGAAAAAAACTTTTTCCTTACGTCTGCGCGGTAACTGCCGAAAATCTCAAAAATTCTTTCGTTACTTTGTCGTAATTTTTGCACTGTTCTATATTAGCCGTTACATAAATTTTTATAAATCAAAATGTGTGTAATTTCATATAAAATACAACAAAAAACAACACATGGTTGTAGCTTTTATCAGATTTGAAATATTTTCATATAAATCACGATGTGCCAAAATTTCAACCTTTAATCAACTTTGACTCCACTGAAATGGTCGAAAAACGCAATTGTAAGCTGAAACTTACATTCTAGTAATATTCAATCATTTACCTTCATTTGGCAACAAATTGGAAGTCTCTAGCACAATATTTCGATTTATGGTGAATTTTTGAAAAAACTTTTTCCTTACGTCCACGCGGTAACTCTGCCTAAAATCTCAAAAATTCTTTCGTCACTTTGTTGTAATGTTTGCACCATTTTATATTAGCCGTTACATAAAGGTTTATATATGATAATGTGTGTAATTTCATGTAGAATACAACACAAAATAACTCATGGTTGTAACTTTTATCAGTTTTGAAATATTTTCATATAAATTACCATGTGCCAAAATTTCAACCTTTGGTCAACTTTGACTCGACCGAAATGGTCAAAAAACGCAATTGTAAGCTAAACTTCTTACATTCTAGTAAAATTCCATCATTTGCCTTCATTTTGCAACAAATTGGAAGTCTCTAGCACAATATTTTGAATTATGGTGAATTTTTGAAAAAAAAAACTTAACTTACCTTCGCTCGCGGTAACTTTCTTTAGTCACCTTTTCGTAATTTTTGCCCCGTTTTCTATTAGGCGTTACATAAAGGTTTATATATGAAAATGTGCACAATTTCATGTAGAATATAACAAAAATAACTCTGTTATAGCTTTTATCAGTTTTGAAATATTTTCATATTACATAGTCATGATAAATAGAAAAAATTCGACCTTCGGTCAAATTTAACTCGACCGAAATGGTCGAAAACTGCAATTGTAAGCTAAAAAACTTACAGTCTAGTAATATTCAATCAATTACCTTCATTTTGCAACAAACGGGAAGTCTCTAGCACAATATTTTGATTTATGGTGAATTAAAAAATAAAAACACTTTTTTTACGTCCGCACGTTACGAATTGATGCATCATTTTGTGGTAATATTTTTTCTGTGGTACTTTGATCGTTTTACAATTTTTTATATATCAAAATCATCACAATTTAGTATACAATGCAAAATAAATTAACTCATTAGCTTTAACCTTTGTGCTCACAGAGCGATTTGTATATAGATTTTATATATGATAATGATATTTTTTTCATTTCTGATGGTTGCATAACTAAACTTCAGGCAATGACAAAAAAGGAGCCAAAAATGAACTCTTAATCTTAAAAACTAAGCGTGCTGTGATTTTTTGAAAAAGACTTTTTTTCCGCTTCAGCGCTAACTCCCGAACGCTGCCGGCATACGGCAGACACTTCTGTAATTAGAGGCTCGGCGTTCAAGGGTTAATTGCAATGTGAGCTTTTTATTTACTACAAAGTTGTATAATTTTTTGTGGATAACGAATGTTGATACTTGATACAGATGTGAGTAGCTTACCCGAGGTGAGTAAAATTTAAGTTTTACCCCTCATATGAAATATCAATCATATAGTGAATTGTAATTGAATTGGAATTGAAACCTTCATGATTTGAATTGAATTGGAATTGAACATTTGTTTTTGAAAATGATTTGGAATTTAATTGGATTTGATAAATTCGCAATTTTCGTTGAATTGGTATTAGTTTGAATTGATAAAAATGAATTGACCCCAACCCTGGTGTGGGAGGGCATGAGAAGGAACTCACTCGAAGAAAGGGTTGTTGTGGAAGCAGGTGGGAATGCAGTGTAGGACGGGTCGATAGGGGTATGTAGGCATCTAACTTTGCTAGAGCTTTTTTGTTTTATGTTTTTACATTTATGTTTTCATACAATGAACTTACCTGTCAGATATATACATAGCTAAGACTCCGTCGTCCCCGACAGAAATTCAAATTTCGCGCCACTCGCTACTGGTAGGTCAGGTGATCTACCTGCCTGCCCTGGGCGGCAGGACTAGGAACCATTCCCGTTTTCTATCATATTTTCTCTGTCGCCGGTGGTATCAACATTGTTGTTACTACCTCCTGACTGGAATTCGCTTTCCCAGACTTTATTGATCATCTTTATTGGATTTCTTGGTGACGTACTGGATCGTTGTTTTGGCATTCGCTACTGTGGACTGGATTTGGACTTGCTTTTGATTTTTCTAATAGAATGTCTGATTCAAGTGTTAGTGTGAGAGTGTGTGTGAATGTAGGCTGCAAGGTGAGGATACCGAAGGCTTCGGTTGATCCTCACACTGTATGTCGTAAATGTAGGGGGTTTGACTGTTCTTTGGCTAACACCTGTATTGAGTGTGAAAAGTTGGATGCTAATGAATGGAAGACCCTAACTTCTTACTTGAAGAAGTTAGAGAGGGATAGGATTAGACGGGCTGCACAAAGAGTGTGAGTACAAGGCCTATTGAGCCTTTTTCTGAGTCTAACTCTCCTTTTGTTAATGAATATGATTCTCCCCTATGATCTGAATCCTCACAGGCTTTGCATTCGGATTCGGCTTCTGAAATCGCCAATCTGAAGGCTACTCTTCGTAAAATGAAGACAAAGATGGCGGCCATGCAAGGTAAGGCTAGTGATTGTGATTTACTAAGTGAAGTGAGTGTTCCCAGTGTTGTGGAGGGGGCCGTCTGACCGTCCCGGCGATGGCGGATGCTCCCAGGCCTAGACCTCTTCCAAACTCACATACCCAGAGGAGTAGGAAAGTCGAAAGTCGTACGGAGGTTGTGGGAATCCCCAACGGTCAGGCGTCCCTTCAGCAGGTTCTGTTTTGTTACAGTCTGCTCAGGACCGCTCTAAATAGAAGCGTCTACGAGATTGTTTCTCGTCGTCCGGTTTCTCCTTCACCTAAACGAGGGTGGAAGGACTCGATCTTTCTAGGCCACTGAAAAGGCATTGGAAAGAGCGCGCGTTCGACTCGAGCCCGGAACGCTTCTCGGAGGAAGCTCCTTCTTCTATCAAGAAGGCTAAGCTGGTTGCGACGCCTCCTAGAGCAGTATTTGAGGATCGCACTCCTTCGAGTTCTCCTGCTTCTTCTATTGAAGAGGACGCTGGGGTGGCTTCCAAGAGGATATTGCTTGCAGTTCAAGAGCAGATTGCCTCTTTGGTTGGAGTTCTTTCGAGGGATCCCCCTCGCAAGAAGGACGCTAGACTTCCTATTAAGAAGTCTCGTCTTCTTTCACCACCAGCCAGACGTGAAGCGTCCGCCAGACATGGGACGTCTTCCAGGCGCGAAGAGTCGTACAAACGTCAGGATCTATCCGAGCGAGTTGCTCTAGATCAGGATACGCTCAGGCGTGAGGCGCCAGCCAGGCACGAGGCGCCAGTTAGGCGTGAGGATTCAGCCAAGCGCGAGGCGCCAGCCAAGCGCGAGGATTCAGCCAAGCGCGAGGCGCCAGCCAGGTGCGAGGAGTCAACATTGCGTGAGGCGCCAGACAAGCGCGAGACGTCAGCCAGGCGCGAGATGCCAGCCAGGCTACACGCTCCAGCCAAGCGTGAAGCGCCAGCCAAGCGCGAGGCGCAAGACAGGCGCGAGGCGCCAGACAAGCGCGGGGCGCCAGCCAAGCGCGAGGAGCTGTTCAGGCGCGAGAAGTCAAGCAGACGCGAGACTTCTTTTAGACGTGAGAGAGAAGTCGGTTCCACTCTATGAGCCCCTCTCCTAGGTAGGATTTGTTTTTCACCAGTAGAGAGAGAACGGGAGGAAGATCCTCTCGTTTTTCAGGCCGATTCTCCAGGTGGTGTAGAAGGAGATCGGAAGAAGAGGGTGACGGTAGAGAAGGAGTCTCGAACTATAAAGTTCTGACTGACCTTCTTTTACGGGAATACGGAGATTCTTTAACTCCTGCCGCTCCTCCTTCGCCTCGATCACTGTTTTCGAGTGCGATTGTGCCTAAGTCTTCGTCGGTCTTGAAGATGAGACCTACGATCTCTATGAAGAGAGTGCTTCAGTCCTTAGACAAATGGATGTTGTCTAAGAAGGATCTGGGCAGGACCACCTTCTGTATGCCTCCAGCCATACTTTCTGGCAAGAGAGGTTTCTGGTACCGAACTGGGGAGAACATGGGCCTTTCTCTCCCCCAGCGGCAGCCACGTAAGCGGACTTTTCAACCTTGGTTGACTCGTCAAGGCGACACGCTTTGAATGGAGCTCGCGTGTCTTGGGCGATTTCGGAGACGAAGAAAGCTCATGACTCGGATGGTCTTGACCCCGAAGTCATTCTGAGTATTCTTGCTTGTATTGACAAGGCGGTACAAGACGGATCAGGAGAAATCTCCTCTCTTTTCGGAGCAGTACTCCTTAAGAAGAGGAGTATTTTAGTTCCTTCCTAACCAAGGCAGTTTCTCTCCCTCACAGAGAGCAGCCCTGGTTTTCGCTCCCATGTCTGACTTCCTGTTTCCTTCTCAGTTAGTGAAGGACATTTCTCGATCACTGACTGAGAAGGCGACTCAGGATCTTCTCCTGCAAAACCTGCAAGGAAGAAGAGACCACTTGTTTCAGTTTACAAGAAGGAGGCCGACTTCTACGGTTCAGCCCTTTCGAGGAGGGCCTCTCTCCAGAGCTACCTCTAAGAGAAGAGGTCTTGAGAGGAGAGGTAAGGCTCCTTCCGTCCCTTTAAGAAAGAGAAGTGAGACAAACAGCCTCCAAACACCAGTGGGGGCCAGGCTTCTCGAATTTGCAGACGCCTGGTCACTCATAAACTCAGACGCCTCTTCCATGTCCATAATCAGGAAGGGATATCTTATCCCCTTCCAAGACAGTCCTCCCCTAACCGACCATTCCGCGGGAACTGTCAGCCAGATACAGGGACCCTGTACTGAGGGATACTCTTCGTCTGATGGTGAATCAAATGTGGGACAAAAGAGCTATAGAACTGGTTCTAGAGCAAAACTCTCCGGGGTTTTACAATCGGCTTTTCCTGGTTGCGAAAGCCTCGGGGGGCTGGAGACCAGTTCTAGATGTCAGCGCTCTGAACAAGTTCGTTCGAAAGGAGAAGTTCTCTATGGAGACTTCGGCCTCAGTCCTTGCGGCGTTACGTCAAGGAGATTGGATGGTGTCGCTGGATCTCCAGGACGCCTATTTTCATGTCCCGATTCACCCTTCGTCGAAGAAGTAACCTCCGTTTCATGACGGGGGGAAGGATCTTTCAGTTCAGGGCCTTGTGTTTCGGCCTGTCCACAGCTCCTCAGGTCTTCACAAACCTGATGAGGAATGTGGCGAGGTTTCTTCACCTCAAAGGCGTCAACATCTCTCTATATTTGGACGATTGGCTCATCAGGCCAGAACAGAGAGACAGTGTTTGGAGGACCTTTCTTTGACCCTAGACCTGATAAAGGCGTTGGGACTACTCGTGAACCTCGAGAAGTCACAGCTGATTCCCAGACAGAACTTGGTCTATCTGGGGATTCAGATGGATTCTCGGGGTTTTCGAGTATTTCCTTCGCAAGAGAGAATCGTGAGAGGCTTGGAAAAAGTCTCTCTCTTCTTAGGGAAAGAACGGACTTCGGCGAGGGAATGGTTAAGCCTGCTAGGCACCCTTTCCTCGCTTCGAACAGTTCTTTCCTCTAGGGGAGAACTACATCTTCGCCCTCTTCAGTTTTTCCTAAGGAGATCTTGGAACTGGAAGACGGGACTTCTCTCCGACAGTTTTTCTCCTTCCAATGGAGATGAAACCACACCTGCAATGGTGGTTGTCCCCTCTAAAAGAGAACAAGGGAATTTCTCTGGAAGTTCCGAACCCAAGCCGAGTGTTGTATTCCGACGCATCGGAGAAGGGTTGGGGAGCAACACTAGGACCGAGAGAAGTGTCAGGCACCTGGAAGGCAGCACAGGTGTCCTGGCACATAAATTGCAAAGAACTTCTAGCAGTTCACTTGGCGCTAAAGTTCTTCGAACCCTTTGTGACGAACAGTGTGGTCCAAGTGAATGTGGACAACACTACAGCCTGTCCTACATTCGGAAGCAAGGAGGAACGCACTCAGTGTCGCTTTACGAGATAGCAAGAGATCTGCTAATTTGGGCCTCACAAAGAAACATCTCCCTCCTGACAAGATTTGTTCAGGGGATGAGAAACGTCAGGGCGGACAGACTGAGCAGGAGAAGCCAGGTCCTTCACACAGAATGGACTCTTCATTCAGAGGTGTGTCAGAGTCTTTGGGATCTTTGGGGCACTCCTCACGTAGATCTGTTCGCCACATTCCTTTCCAAAATTTTCGGCTGGAAGTCTTTTGTTCAGTGGTGGAAGACCCAAGAGCTCTCGTGGTCGACGCCTTCCTGCTGGACTGGTCTATGTGGACGTGTACGCTTTCCCTCCTTTCAAAATCCTGGGACAAGTGTTGAGAAAGTTCGTAGCGTCCAACGGGACAAGGATGACCCTGATAGCCCCGTTTTGGCCAGCACAAGATTGGTTTGCAGAGGTGCTGGAGTGGGGACAGTAGACTTCCCAAGATCCCTTCCAAAAAGGATGGATCTTCTCAGACAGCCACACTTCGAGAGGTTTCATCAAAACCTCCCTGCTCTCGCTCTGACTGCCTTTCGACTATCGAAAGACTTGTCAGAGCGAGGGGGTTTTCTCGCGAAGCTGCAAGCGCTATCGCTAGAGCCCGCAGAGCTTCCACTAGACGAGTCTATCAGTCGAAGTGGGAGGTATTCAGAAGGTGGTGTAAGTCTAAGAAGTTGTCCTCCTCCAGTACCTCTATAACCGAAATCGCTGATTTCCTTTTGTTCTTGAGAGAGGTCTCTCATTTGTCTGTATCGACGATCAAAGGATACAGGAGCATGCTTTCGGCAGTATTTAGAAACAGAGGCCTAGACATTGCTGAGAATAAAGATCTACACGACTTGATTAGATCGTTTGAAACGGCAAAATCGAAGGAACTAACTCCTCCCAGCTGGAACCTGGACGTAGTTCTCAAGTTCCTTTCGTCTGACAGATTTGAGCCTCCCCACGTAGCTTCATTCAGGGATATAACAAGAAAATGCTTGTTTCTCCTATCTTTGGCGACAGCCAAAAGAGTTGGCGAACTTCATGCCCTAGAAGATGAAGTCGGCTTTACAAAGACTCGGCCTTTTGCTCGTTTAGAACCTCTTTTTCTAGCGAAGAATGAAAATCCATCGAATCCCTGGCCCAAGAGATTCGAGATCAAAGGCTTATCGAGTCTAGTAGGGAGAGAAACAGAGAGGTCTCTTTGCCCGGTAAGAGCCTTGAAGTTCTTCTTACAAAGAAAGAAACAAATTCGGGAGGCTCTAAGACAAAAGTCTTTGGTGTTCGATTAAGGACCCCGCACAAGAATCATGTCTAAGAATGCATTAGCTTTCTTCATTAGGAGCGTCATTACGGATGCTCACAAGTTCTGTCCTGACGACTCTTTTCCGCTTTTAAAGAGTAAAAAGCCCATGAAGTTAGAGCAGTGGCGACGTCTCTCTCTTTTCAGAAGAATATGTCATTAAAGAAAATCATTGACACGACATATTGGAGGTGCAATTCAGTTTTTGCATCTCACTATCTTAAAGACGTTCGCGTGACCTACGAGAAATGTTTTTTCTCTGGGACCTTTTGTATCGGCGGATACAATACTGGGTACGGGAGCAAACACCAATCCTTAAATTTGTACATACCTTCTACTAGATATGTTCTAGATTTCTGCTGACAAAGAGGGCTCGGTGCTGCACTGGCGGCCAGTCACTGTTGTTCAGTAAGGAACTCTTGTGATATCTTTTAGGGGAGTATTAAATTTTTTTTTTTTTTTTTTTTTTTTTTTTTTTTTTGAGAATTTTTTGTATGAATGAGTTTTTTCGTTTCGTGTTATGGGTTGTTTGTTATGAGTTCGGGGATAACTCAGAACAATTCTATATACTAACATGGTGGTTAGGATCAGGTGGTCGGGATTGGTTATGCTCCTTCACAAGGTGTGTTGTCATAGAAGTGGTCCAGTACCCATTGACAAAGTCCTTTTAGGCTCTGCCGAGTAAGCGGTTCTTATACCCATCGACAGACCCACAAGAACTCTAGCCATAGATCTAATATCTCGCTAAAGTCTTGAGGTGATGCAGACTACCGGGCTACAGCCACGAAGTCTACCACCTATCAGGTAGGAACCAAGGTTTTTTCTTTTATACCTACAACATATGTTGTTTACCTGTCTATTCCATATTAGCTGTCTCTGACCCTCCACCAAAGGGTGCCAATCAGCTATGTATATATCTGACAGGTACGTTTTCATTGTATGAAAAATGATATTGTTATAATACAATAAAGTTTCATACATACTTACCTGGCAGATATATACGATTAATGGCCCACCCAGCCTCCCCGCAGGAGACAGGTGGAAGAGAGAAAATATGATAGAAAACGGGAATGGTTCCTAGTCCTGCCGCCCAGGGCAGGCAGGTAGATCACCTGACCTACCGGTAGCGAGTGGCGCGAAATTTGAATTTCTGTCGGGGACGACGGAGTCTTAGCTATGTATATATCTGCCAGGTAAGTATGTATGAAACTTTATTGTATTATAACAATATCATTTTTACCACATTTTATTAATTGATATGTACACGTGCACTCCTGCACTTTTGTTATTTATATTTTATGCTATTTTCATTTATATTTTTACTGTATTTTCTCATCTTTTATTTGTGCTACCCAAAAGATAAATGCAGTCATGCATGTAGGGTATGTACGTACATACGCACACTCCTTCGCTTTGGTTGAATTTGGCGTGAAATATCAACAGTGATAAAATATTCTCTAATTTGCTGTTATTGTATGTCAGATAATCATAGTACTTAGAGGCAAATTAACTTGGGGTAGTTTACAGATCCGGGGACAGATCCTACAATTCCAGAACCATTACCCCAAATAACAAAATGCATAGAATAAAAGTTGTCTAGAATTTCAAAATATACCCAAAAAGTCACTTATCCGACCAATTTTCACCAAAATACCATCCGCCAATATATCCCGTGATATGTAAATTTTTCTAAGTACCCACTTGATGTGAAGGCTGACACGGCGGTCGTAGCTCCCGTAGTTCTTGAGTTGGCCGCGGACAGGCGCTGTACGTCGGCCCGCCCCCAACGAGGGAAATTTTAAATCAAACCAATCCTGTATCAGGTTGACCCAGGTCATTCCCAAGGGACATGGATTCACTTCCTCCCAACCAAAAAAAAACGTGTCCCATGAATATGAATCAGACAATCATACTTGCAATCACAAAATTTGCCCTTTCCGTTCTACACCGCCGTCATGGATAGAACGCATTCAGTATTATTTCCCAAAAGTGTTACAGCAGACGAGTTCGATCAATATACGCATTTGTATATTGGTATTCTGATCGAGTTTTTACGAAACACTGACGAATTTATGAAGTGGTTGTACAGGGAAGGGTTACTTGGGGACTATTCGGGGTTGTGTACAACATGCAACACAGCGAACCGACGGTTCATGAAACATGGGACCAGTGAGGCCACGGGCCAAGTGATATACATGTGGCGATGTACAAACAGCAAGTGCGGTAAGAAGGTATCAGTTCGGCATGGATCCTTTTTTGAAAAGTCGCGTTTGTCCCTAGGAACAATTATTATATTAATATTTTGTTTTGTACATGAACTTTCCTGTCAGATATATACTTAGCTATAGTCTCCGACGTTCCCGACAGAATTTCAAATCTCGCAGCACACACGACCGGTAGGTCAGGTGGTCTACCTTGCCCGCCGCTGGGTGGTGGGTGTATGAACCAATCCCATCTTCTAATCAGATTTTCTCTGTTGTGGGTTCCTCCTGATAGATTATTTCGTTCTCGCTTGCCTGGAGATCATTTTGGATTTATCTGGTGACGTATTTGTTCTGTTTGGCTTGGCATACGCTGTTTGTGGACCGTTTTTTACTTTGCTCTGGATTTTGCTTTAATCATGTCTGATTTGGATACAGTAGTTAAGACACCTGTTATGTTTAGGGTATGTTCGGTTGAAGTGTGTAAGGTGAGGTTGCCGAAAGCTTTGGTGGACCCTCACACTGTTTGTATGAAGTGTAGGGGGAATGAGTGCACGTTTATTAACCCATGTAAGGAATGTGAGGGGTTGAATGAGGATGAATGGAAGGCTCTTTCTTCCTACTTAAGGTAGTTGGAGAGAGATAGGGTGCGCAAAGCTTCCTCTAGAAGCTCGAGTAGGTCTAGAGTTAGTGAATTAGAATCTGACCCTAACCTTCATATAGAAGTAGAACCTCCTTCCCAGATTGCAGCCCCTGCTCCCCGCACCGAAGCCGAAGATTCGTCTTCGGAGGCGGCAGCTTTGAAAGCTATGATTCGTAACATGGAGTTGAAGATTCGCTATTAGAGCAAGGTAAGAGTGGCAGTGTTAGTGATCAGTGCAGTGCCCCCCAGTGTTGTGGAGGGTGCGTCTGACCGGCTCCGTAGTGCTTCCAGGCCTAGACCTCTTCCAGACTCCCAGTTCAAGTGGAGGAGGAAAGTCGAAAGTCGCAGGAAGGCTAGGGAGAGCCCCCACCGGTCAGGCGTCCCCTCGGCAGATCCTGAAGAACGTTCCCAGGCTGCCTTGGATCGTATCAAGAAGGAGATCCTTCGTCAATGCTTCTCCTCGTCTTCTTCACCCTCACCGAAGCGCGGCTGGAACTCCCCGGATCCTTCGCACCCTTTGAAGAGAGCTTGGAAGGCGCCCTGCAGTTCTTTGGCTTCCAGCCCGGGAAGTTTTTCCTGAGGAACCCTCACTGGAAGTGAAGAGGCCTAGAAGATCCCGTGACTGCTCTTCTTCGCGCGCGCCTCGTTCTGCTTCTTCGGATGAAGAGCCTGTGAAGTCTCCTACTAGAGTACAGTGGTACCTCGAGATACGAAATTAATCCGTTCCGAGGCGGCCTTCGTATAATGAGTTTTTCGTATCTTGGAACACATTTTACATGTAAAATGGCTAATCCGTTCCAAGCCCTCTAAAAGCACCCAATTAAATTTCATAATAAAGCTAAATTGACCTATAAACAATGAAATACTACAACAATTTGGACCATTCAATAACTAAATTAAGAATAAAAATCCAAAACCTGTAAATAAAGTGTATATTAGTGTACAAGAAATATTATTACTGTAACGTAAAATGTGGAAGCTTACCTTTTGAGTGAGGCTATCTCCGAAAGTGGCGGAAGAGGAGGAGGACAAATGGCAGATTACGTACGTACGTACACTTAACTTTACGAAAACATAAAAAATTTAAGGAAAACTATAAAACTAAAATTTACGAAACACCTTAACAAAACTGTAACACTTAACTTACAAAAATCTAGAAATTACGTAAAAAAAAAATTTTTTTTTTTTTATTTTTAACTTTTTTTTTACTTTTATGTAGGCCTTTTTTTTTTTTTTTTTTTTTTTTTTTTTTGGGGGGGTTTTTTTTTACAGAATTTCAACTTCATCACCACTTTCAACGTTCTGTTTTTCATCACTTGGTTCTTCCTTTTTGCTTTCAACTTTCTGTTTTTTATCTCTTGGTTCTTCCTTTTTGCTTACTCCTGCTAATGCTGAAGGCCTCTTTAAAAAATAACGATCCAAGGAAGATTGCTTCTGCCTACTTTTCACAATGTTCCTGAAACGACTCAAGCAAACGTCATCGAACTGCGCAAGCATACGACCTGTGTGAGCCTTTTCGGGGTGTCTTTTTTTTCGATAAATGATTGCACTTTATGAAAAGCGGCTAAGACCTCCTTAATTTCTGCCGTGGCATAGGCTCCTCCTCTTCATCGCCGCTGCTAGAGAACTCCTCTTGAACAACGTTATGTGGCATGGCCTCCAACTCCTTCAGGTCATCCGTCATAAGCTCCTCTTGGTGCTCCTCGAGAAGGTCGTTGATGTCGTCCTTGTCGACGACCAGCCCCATGGACTTGCCGAGTGCAACGATCTCGTCAAGATCTGGTTGGGAAACAGTTTCGGGATCGTCAACTGTTTCGGACTCAGCAGCACCAGCTTCGCCCACGTCGAATCCCTCGAAGTATCTGGTGGATAAGGCATCAGGCCAGAATTTCCTCCACGAGGAATTCAAGGTTCGCCTCGAAACCTCCTGCCAAGCTTGGTCGATGAGTTGGATGCAAATGACGATGTCGAAATGCTCCTTCCAAAATTGACGCAAGGTGAGGTTTGTGGTATCGGTGATGTCGAAACATCTTTTGAAAATATGTTTCGTGTACAGCTTCTTAAAGTTCGCTATCACTTGCTGGTCCATGGGCTGGAGGAGAGGGGTGGTGTTGGGCGGAAGAAAAAGAATCTTAACGAAGGAATACTCCGCTAGGATATCTTCCTCGAGGCCAGGAGGGTGGGTGGGGAGGGGCATTGTCCAACACCAGCAGACATTTCAGGGGGAGGAGGCGCTTCCTCTTTGGCAAAAAAAAACCTTGCAACAGCACAGTCGGGCCGAAACACAGATTTACCCCACTCGTGAACAAAAGCCTCGTTACCCAGGCTTTTGCATTAGCCCTCCACATCACTGGAAGCTTCTCCTTCAACACTTTGTGGGCCTTGAAGGCTCGAGGAGTCTCGGAGTGATACACCAGTAGGGGCTTCACCATGCAATCCCCACTGGCGTTCGAACAAAGTGCGAGCGTAAGCATGTCTTTCATAGGCTTATGCCCGGGTAGCTTCTTCTCTTCCTCCATGATGTATGTCCGACGAGGCATTTATTTCCAAAAAAGGCCAGTCTCATCACAGTTGAAGACTTGCTGAGAACTATAGCCTTCCTTGGTCATCATCTCGTCGAACGTCTTTTTAAAGGCTTCGGCTGCTTTCGTGTCCGAGCTGGCAGCCTCCCCATGACGCACCGCCGAATGGATGCCAGTCCGTTTACGGAATTTCTCGAACCAGCCATGCGAAGCCTTTAACTCTGGGGTTGGCGTTGAAGTCCCTTCCCCTCCGTCGTCTTCCGCCTGCGCAATCAAATCGCCGAAAATAGCACTGGCCTTGTGAGCGATTGCCGTCTCCGTTACTGTATCGCCAGCGATTTCTTTGTCTTTTATCCAGACGAGGAGCAGCCGTTCCATCTCGTCGTGCACATGGCTCCTCTTGCTGGACAAAATAGTGATGCCCTTTGATGGTGTAGTTGCTTTGATGGCATCCTTCTGTTTAAGGATGGTGCCTGTTGTCGACGGATTACGGCCGTATTCCTTTGCGATCACACTCAATCGCATACCAGCTTCGTACTTCTTTATGATCTCCATCTTTGTCTCTAAAGAGAGCATGCGCTTCTTTCCGTGAATTTCAACTTTCTTGGGACCCATGACTACGTTAATTTATGTAAAGTTACACAATACAGTCTTCGCACAACACGATAATATATACTGCAACGAAATCACTAACGAATTTACGTTACTAAACGAAATCGTTGGAGCGAACGAATGCCGATTGCGTACGGTAAAGTTTCAGGTGCGGAGTGGCCGAGCACGTACGTATAGAAGATGCATGATGGGAGGGATGCTGTCCAATTAGAGAGAAGGATCTCAAGGCTTGGCTAGCATCAGGAACCAATCGGAGAGCAGGAGGATGGTGGCGAGTCTACTATAACTAAGATGGCGGCGTGCAGCGCGAGTTTCAAAATTGTTATGGGGCGAATCTCGGGACTTTCAGAAACCTTTCATATCTTGAAAACTTTTCGTATGTAGAGCAGTAAAATTTTTCGTCTTTGCTTTCGTAACTTGGATTTTTCGTAAGTTGAGCCTTTCGTATCTCGAGGTACTACTGTACTTGCGGGACTCCAGGCGCAGATCTCGGCCCTTGCTGACTCCTGGGCTAGTAGATCTCGTAGGAGGAAGGACGTTTCGCTACCAGTCAAGAGATCTAGACGCCCTTCTTCGGAGGCTCGCTCTCCTCGACGTATGCTTTCTTCTTCGTATGCGGCGGATTCTGCCGAGCGAAGGAGCTCGCGTGAATGGCTCCCCTCTCCTGGCTACCTCTCCTCCTCGTCCAGGCGACAGGCTTCTGGCAGGCGCTCCTTGGCTGGTGACGACTCTTCACTGGATAGGCTCCCCTCTTCCGGCAGACGCTCTTCTCCTGTCAAACATTCGTCCTCAAGTGTGCGCCCTATCGTAGATAGATGCTCCTTGCAGAGCAGGCTCCGGTCTGCGACTCCTTCAAGACGCTCTTCTCCTCACCAACTCCGAGAACCTCGCAGGCGCCCTTCTCCTGGCAGCCGCTCTCCTCTCGATAGGGATCAAGAGACTTGTAGGCGCCTCTCTCCTGTTAGGCGCTCTTCTCCTAACAGACATCAAGACCTTGCAGGCACCATACGCCTGGTAGGCGTTCTTCTCCTGGCAGCCGCTCTCCTTTGGATAGGCATCAAGAGCCTCGTGACCACCTTTCGCCTGGTAGGCGCTCGTCACTTGGCAAGCGCTCTGCTCCTGACAGCCGCTCTCCTCTAGATAGTCGCCAAGAGTCTCTCAAGCGCCCTACTCCTAGTAGGCTCTCGGCCCCTAGTAGCCGCTCTCCTCGCGACAGGCGCCAGGATTCTCGCAGGCGCTCTCCGCCATGTAAGCGCCCTGTTTCTGGACACGGTTCTCCCCTTGGTAGGAGCCCAGACTCTCCTTCTTTCAAGATATCTGCTAACTCGAAGCGGGAGTCCTCCCTCAGACAGTCCAGGCCTGATAGGCATTCTTCATTTTCGACTCGTCGATCTCCTGTTGACTTGACTTCTCCTGTACGACAATATTCATCGACTAGACGCTCTTCTCCTGATAGGACCGCCTCTTCTTCAAAGGATCCTCCTCGTTCACCTTTACAAGAAGACCAGGATGGCTCTGACGAAGAAGCTAATAAAACGGCAGCATTTTCTTTGTATAAGAAACTCACAGAGTTATTGCTTCAGGAATTTGGAGATTCCCTTAGCCCTACAGCTCCTCCTTCTCCTCACTCGTTGTTTTCGACGTCCAAGGCAACGAAGGGATCATCGTGTGTTAGGATGAAGCCCACCTTATCCATGAAAAAGGGGCTTAGGAGCTTCGGATCTTGGCTGCTCTCCAAAGAAGAAGTGGGGAGAATGGTGTTTGCCTTCCCGCCGTCTAGACTGTCTGGACGTACTGGCTTTTGGTATGAGACAGGAGAACCCTTGGGTCTGGGTCTCCCTTCTTCGGCCGACTCGGACTTTTCGGCTCTAGTAGATGCTACCAGGAGATCGGCTCTTAACTCAGCTAAGACTACTTGGGCCATGAACGAGCTAGATCACATTGTGAAAGGAATGTTCAAGGTACTCGATGTCTTCAACTTCTTGGATTGGTCTCTGGGAGTCTTGGCTAGGAAGACGCAGGCTCCAGAGATTTTTTCTCCAGAAGATCTTCATTGCGTATTATCCTGTATGGATAAGTCCGTAAGGGACGGAGCGAGTGAGATCGCTTCCTTGTTTGGTGCGGGAGTGGTCAAGAAGACATCCGTGTATATTGCTCCTTCTTGACGAAGTCCGTCTCACACGCACAGAGGTCTTCTTTGCTTTTTTCCCCAACTCTCCGCTCAACTGTTTCCCAAGAAGCTAGTCCAGGATATATCGACCTCACTTTCAGCCAAGGCTACCCAGGACCTTCTGGCTCAGTCGGCAAGGAAGCCTCGTCCCTCCTTCCCCGTCAAGAGTAGAAAGGAGAAGACAGTGTCTCAGGAACCCTTTCGAGGGGGTTCTTCCTCCAGACCCTCTTCGTTTAGAGGACGACGAACCAGCAGGAGAGGGAAGACTTTCTCTAAGTCAGTCAAGACATCAAAATAGGTAACAAGTCCTTCAGACAACGGTGGGTGCCAGACTATTAAGGTTTGCAGAAGTCTGGGCCCAGAGGGGTATGGATACCTGGTCCCTCTCAATCGTAAAAAGGGGTTACCTCATCCCTTTCACCTCAAGACCTCCCTTAACAACCACTCCAAGGGAGTTGACGGCCAAGTACAGGGACCCCACCATGAACCAAGCCCTCCATCTAGCGGTAGATCAGATGCTAGAAAAGGAGGCAATAGAACTAGTTTCGGACCTTCAGTCAGCAGGCTTTTACAACCACCTTTTCCTAGTTCCAAAATCCTCGGGGGGATGGAGACCGGTTTTGGATGTAAGCGCCCTGAACTTCTTTGTGGAGAAAAAGAAGTTTACAATGGAAACCACGTCATCGGTGTTGGCTGCTCTTCGTCCAGGGGACTGGATGGTGTCCCTGGACTTACAGGACGCTTACTTCCATGTACCGATCCATCCTTCATCGAGGAAGTTTCTCAGGTTCATGATGGTGGGAAGAGTGTATCAATTCAGGGCCCTGTGCTTCGGCCTCTCGACGGCCCCCCAAGTTTTCACGGGAATCTTGAGGAATGTAGCTCAATGGCTTCACTTGGAAGGGGTGAGGATATCCCTTTACCTAGACAATTGGCTTATAAGGGCCAATTCGAATGAACGTTGTCTGGAGGACTTACAGAAAACCTTGGATTTGACGAGTTCTCTGGGACTTCTAGTCAATTTCCAAAAATAAAATTTAATCCCCAAGCAAGAGTGCATTTATCTGGAGCAATTTGTTTCCCTAGGAAGGCTGCATCTGAGACCGCTCCAATTCTTTCTTCATCAGAGTTGGAGTCGTCGTTCTCAGGGTTTTGACGTTCTCTCAGTCCGTAACTCGGCAGATCAAGGAGAAACTTGTGTGGTGGACAGATCCCAACAGGTTTGTTCAGGGTCTGTCTCTGCAATCCATGAACCCCAACCTAGTGTTGTTCTCTGACGCGTCGGAGACAGGTTGGGGGGCGACTCTGGGAACTCTAGAAGTGTCAGGCACCTGGGTGGGGGACCAGGTGGCCTAGCACATCAACAGAAAAGAGCTGATGGCTGTGTGGTTGGCTTTGAAAGTCTTCGAGTCCCACGTCCGAGACTCCATCGTTCAGGTCAACTCGGACAACACCACAGCTCTGGCATACATCAGGAAACAGGGGGGGACGCATTCCTTCTCTCTGTATGAGACAGCAAGAGACCTTCTTCTTTGGGCCGAAGAAAGGAGTCAGGCTTCTCACCAGATTTGTACAGGGGGAAAGGAATGTAAGAGCAGATCTCCTCAGCAGGAAAGAGCAGGTCCTTCCCACGGAGTGCACACTTCATCAGGATGTATGCCAGAGCCTGTGGAGGTTGTAGGGCAGGCCGCATATAGACCTCTTCGCCACCTCAAGAAATGCAAGACTGGAACTGTACTGCTCTCCAATTTCGGATCCAGGGGCGATAGGGATCGATGCACTGCTTCTAGATTGGAAGGGGCTGGATGTATACGCGTTTCCTCCCTTCAAGATCCTGGGAGTAACGTTGAAGAAATTCGCAGAGTCAGATTCAGCGAGGATGACACTAATCGCTCCTTTCTGGCTGGCCCAAGAATGGTTCACAGAGGTACTGGAATGGTTAGTGGACCTTCCAAGATCGCTCCCTCTAAGGAACGATTTACTCAGACAACCCCACTTCGACAGGTATCACAAAAACCTCCCCGCTCTCAGTCTGACTGGCTTCAGACTGTCCAAAGTCTCGTCAGAGCGAAGGGCTTTTCATCTTCAACTGCTAAAGCAATTGCAAGAGCTAGGAGGTCTTCCACCTTGTGAGTATACCAGTCGAAGTGGGATGTCTTCAGACGTTGGTGTAAGAGGAAGAAAGTTTCCTCTTCCAGTACCTCTGTGACCCAAATTGCTGACTTCTTCCTTTTTCTTAAGGAAGAATGTGGACTGGCGGTATCTACAATTAAGGGATACTGCAGTATGTTGGCGGCAGTATTCAGACACAGAGGTCTTAATATCTCAGAAGATAAAGACCTGCATGACCTGATTAGGTCTTTTGAAACGACAAAGAAGCCTTCCTCAAGAACACCCAATTGGAATCTTGACGTAGTACTTCAGTATCTCAGCTCATCTAGGTTTGAACCTCCTAGATCAGCCTCTTTCAAGAATCTGACCAAGAAGTCCCTTTTCCTTATGGTTTTAGCATCCACCAAGAGGATGAGTGAGCTGCAAGCCATTGAAGGAAATGTCGGCTTCAAAGATCAGTCAATAGTTAGTTCTTTCCTCCCCTCATTCTTGGCAAAGAATGAGAATCCATCAAATCCGTGGCCCAGGAGTTTCGAGATTCGAGGATTTTCTCTAGTAGGGGAAGAGCCTGAGAGGACCCTTTGCCCAGTAAGAATTATGAAATATTATTTGAAGAGGAAAGAACAACTTAAGGGCAATAAGGACGTCCTTTGGTGCTCTGTGAGAGACCCCAGTCGACCCTTATCGAAGAATGCTCTGTCTTTCTTCTTAAGAAGCCTTATCAAAGAAGCGCATGTGGCATGCAATGAGGAACAATTCAAGCTTCTTAAAGTTAAGTCCCACGAAGTGAGGGCCATTGCCACTTCGCTGGCCTTCAGCAAAAACATGTCTGTGCGACCTTATGGAGGCCACCTTCTGGAGATGCCAATCGGTATTCGCAAACCACTACCTACGGGACGTGAAGATTACTTATGACAAATGCTTAGTCTTAGGTCCTTACGTATCTGTGGATTCGGTGCTGGGGCAGGGAGCTGGAACTTATCCTTGTTAGGCATTTATATTTAATATACCCCCTTGTTTTGTTTATGTTTTTTATGGTTGTCTGAAAGAGGATGCAGGTAGGCATCCCTTTCTTGTCGTAGTGCTAACTCTAGTTAGTTTGGTTAGGTGGTCGGATGGTTTTGGCTCCTTGCGGTAGTAGTGGACAGGTTCTGTCAAGTAAGCGGACGAGTTCCCTTTGACAAGATCCTACTTGGATTCTACCATATAAATGGATCAGAAATCCCGGTGGTAGATCCGAGAGTCTTTCAGCAACAGGTCACGTCCACGCTGTAGCTCTCCAGGCAATGCAGACTCAGAGACAGTATCCATGAAGTCTTCTGCCTGAACAGGTAAGAACCAAGGTTGTTATATCCTACAAAACCAGTTGTTTCCCTTTTCTATATTATTTAGCTGTCTCTTACCCTCCACCAAGGGTGCCAATCAGCTAAGTATATATCTGACAGGAAAGTTCATGTACAAAAATGATATTGTTAAACTACAATAAAGTTTTGTACATACTTACCTGGCAGATATATACGATTAATGGCCCACCCAGCCTCCCCTCAGGAGACAGGTGGAAGAGAAAATCTGATTAGAAGATGGGATTGGTTCATACACCCGCCACCCAGCGGCGGGCAAGGTAGACCACCTGACCTACCTGTCGCGTGTGCCGCGAGATTTGAAATTCTATCGGGAATGTCGGAGACTATAGCTAAGTATATATCTGCCAGATAAGTATGTACAAAACTTTATTGTAGTTTAACAATATCACTTTCACAAAGAAAATCCCACAGTATGTTGTCACGGATTTGGTTATGCCTCTAGCACCTAACACCATGGTGGATTGGTATAATTTTTGTAGGGATGTATGTTGCCAAATCCTGTATGCTGATAATAAGAAAATCGGTGGTCCTGGTCATATTGTTGAGATCGACGAATCTAAATTTGGGAAACGGAAGTACAACCGTGGCCGAAAGGTAGACGGATCTTGGGTGTTCGGTGGCATTGACGGACAGACATGTGAGACCTTTTTCAAGGTGGTTCCTGACCGTTCTGCCGAAACTCTGATCCTGGTGTTGCTTGATAAGGTTCTTCCAGAAACCACAATTGTATCTGATTGCTGGAAGTCATACAGCAAAGTCCGGGATCATTATTTTGCGCATAATGTCGTGAACCACAGCGTTAACTTCGTTAGCCCGGACGACCCGAATGTACACACGAACACTATAGAATCGCAGTGGCGTGTTCTTAAACGGAGCGAGCTACCGAGACAGTACGCAGAAAGAACTTTATGGAAGCTATTTTTCTACGTACTGTATCCAGAAGCGGTATCTACAAGATGTTCCGTGTCCATTTCGGGCGTTCCTGAAATTGATAAAACGTGTCTATCCACTCAAAAGCTGCCTGACATCCCCCAACTCAAATTGGATTTCCCGGCCAGAAACAATAAGACCAGGAGCTTTTACCAGCAAGTTACGTGATCCCTTACCCGTTCCAAAGAGGCCGAGACTGATGCCTTCATCTACCCCTTCATGGTCGTCGGACAGCAGCGACTTTGAAATGTGAATAAGGTAAGTTGTATATTAATTTTTGTTAGCCTTAAAACTAGTGTTTCGGTTATTTTGAAGCCAGTACCGAAGCACATGTTCGAACAGTACTGTTTCGGTTAGTTCGAACCCAGTACTGAAGTACGTGTTCGAACAGTACTGTTTCGGTTAGTTGGAAGCCAGAAGGCCGTGGCGAACGAGGAAGGTGTTTAATGTTATAGTTATGGGGGGATTTATAGCCTAGGCTAGTCGTGATTTTTTGTATGTACTGTGGCTAATTCACTGTAACCCCTGTGGCTAGCGCGCGCAGCGCAACATTACCTCTTGCCAGAACATGTTGAGCTTGCCAAGAATCTTTAAATATGCGGATAAGGCGCGAAGCGCCGTTCCGCTGCGGCCTTACTGTAACCCCTGTGGCTAGCGCGCGCAGCGCAACATTACCTCTTGCCAGAACATGTCAGGCTTGCCAAGAATCTTTAAAAATGCGGATAAGGCGCGAAGTGCCGTTCCGCCACGGCCTTACTGTGGGGTCTAAGCATCTAATTTATTGTCGGTTAGTGGTAGCCTAGGCTAGACGTTTTACATGTAGGCTAGTCGTTCAAAAGTTCTGCAATGTAAGGGGTCCTAGGCTAGCCTAGCCTACGTCAACCTTGAATGCAGAGTAAGGGGTCAAACTTTTGTATTAAGGGTCAAAGGTCTGGGTCTCAAAACCGGGAATTGAGAGTTACGTGCGCCGTGAAAGTCCTACGCTGCTTCCCCCCACCCAAAAACCCCGGTTTCCCACTGGGTCCCCCCTTTACTGTTTGATGTTTTTCAAGCTTTATTTTTACTGGGTCAATTACAAAAAAGGGCCAAAAACGTTATTCTCAGCTAATTTTTTCCCGCAAAAATCGATCGTCCCCGGATCTGTAGTGGCTCCTTAACTTGTAATAATATGCTGTACAGTAAGTCAAGCAAAGCAGAAAAAAAGGAAAAAATAAAAGGCAACATGTGATTCTGCGCTAAGAAACACTTACACAAACGCACAAAGTGAAGAGGTATCATACATTTCCACCGTGATGTCCATAGTCATTTCAAGTATTATCCTAGTCTTCCGCTCACATCCTGCTGCGTTTCTTGTTTCTCTGTGACTCACTCAATTGTTATCCTAATCTTAAAAGTTATATTTGTTGATGCATACAAAGACATGGGAGGATTGACTGCTTCCACGCTTTTCACCATCCAAAGCAATTTTACTTTTGTTAATCCTCCTACTCATTTTTCCTTTTATTGCTATAAACAGTATTAAAGGTTTTACATCAGATTTTCTTCTTATAGAATTAGGCCATTGGTTAGATTAAGTTTTTGCTCATTTGTAAGAGTGTTTATGGAATTACATGAGTAAGATCAACTTATTGTTACTGATGTTTAATTTTGTCAACCTTAGCACTGAAAATTTACCAAGTGCCAAAAACTCTTAACTAAAATGGTTAATCAGAGAGTTTTACATACTCAGAGAAAGCAAGGAAACCCATGGATGGGCCATTGATTTTCTCGTCTAAGAAGCTCAAAGGCAATAAAATGGTTTGAATGCGATGAAAATCTAATTTAAAAAAAGTTTGTTACAGCTTTTGAAATGCTCAAAGCATAGAGCTTTTGAAATGCTCAAAGCAAGTTAGGGAACCTTTGAAAAGCAAGTCGAATGAACCATTGCTTTGTCTCAGTCAAGGGTATGAGTTTGTTGAAAATGAAAAGAAAAAATTCAAGTATTATTAAAAATGTGAAAGCCTAGTGGATGGCTTATGATTACCAGGAAAGAAAATTAATGACCAAAATATGACAATGACATGTTAAAAAATACTTGAACCTGATTCTTGTAATCCTAATAATGTTTTTGTCCTTGAAAAGGTGCTGAAGTAACTCAGAAAGCTTTTACAAAATTCAAAGCAATTATTTCTGCCATAGTCATGAATTTTAAGTAGAGAATGGTTATTTTTTTGCAGTGAACCTAATTCATTTCGGATAAAAGAAGCATTGCAGCAGAAAATATCCCCTCCTGACGTTATTTAGCTTGGTTTTCCTCCTTTTGGTTTTCTGAGATGCGATTTCTTCAGTAAAAGTATTGCTAAGCTAAAAACATAAGGCTGATGACAGCAGTGTTAAAGAAGCAACGAATTAAAAATCTGAAAACAATCCGGTTAACTGGAAAAATTGCTCATGTTAAAGAATGTTAAATAATGATTCAAGCAGGTTGCTGCCATTGTTATTTTCTTTGCTAAGATAATTATGTGTAACAGTGTGATGTAAACCAGCATGCAAATTCGGCTGTAATCCTGAAGTTAAGGCCATACTCCAACCTCGGGCCAAACATCAGGTCGACCGACATTAGGAACAGAACCTGTTGTTGAAATTTTATATCACAAAACTGGCTACACAACATGAATATGAATTATGTTTACGAGCTCCTAAAGAACTTATATCAACAAGGACTATACATATTTTACTAAGTAAGCTATGTGTTTGCTAGTACTCTACAAGGCCGAACTGTGCTCTTCTCTGCTTTCTTTTGTTTATTGTAAAATTTTATTTGTAGGCACATTATAAACATCTTAAAATTGCATATTGACTTTGGTCTTGTTAAAAACTTTCCAAGAAACTCACCTTTTCAGTACTCACCGAAATCATATCCAAAGGCATTAATCTGTTTGATAATGTTCTGTACTGTACTTACATATTGTGATGCTTTTTGTTGATAATGCTTAGCGCAAATGGATACCAAAATGATTTTGTCCATCAACAATGATCAAGGAAAGAGACATATGTTTATGGTGATCTAGTTACAATTTGTTGCATGCAGCTTCTCTGGACTCTAAGGCGAAGAGTATTGCTAGAGGCAAACGAGGTTTGTTGTACAATTTATGTTCAGCAGGGCTGAGTTTGGTTGTGCCGATATATGTACAGTATTATCAAAGAAAGAGCATGAAAATTGTATGAAAATGAAAAATAGCTTTATCTTGCATGGGACTTTTCAAGAGTTTAGTTTCATTACTGTATTAGTTTTTAGATATTATGATTCTCTCTCTCTCTCTTCTCTCTCTCGTCTCTCTCTCTGCATATATATATATATATA